>NC_091118.1:155807880-156407880 GCF_040183065.1 Periplaneta americana | reverse complement strand
ACTGTTTATCATTGTCTTCTAAAAAGGAAAATTTAAATGGAAGGCCAATTTGATAGTCTATATTTATTTATTTATTTATTTATTTATTTATTTATTTATTTATTTATTTATTTATTTATTTATTTATTTATTTATTTATTTATTTATTTATGTCTATAACAGGGCAAAGCCCCAATTACAATAGATAGTACAGATATTTGTTTAAAACATAGAATTGCAGATAACATGAAAAAAGAGATAAAACAGATACAAACGCAAGATACAAGTGTAAATACAAATTAAAAATGGAAAAAAAAAACAGACACATAGATACTACCTAAATAAAAGACACATATATAGATATAAATGAAAAACACAAAATAAAAATAAATGAAAAATAGATAAGTATAGATATCATAACCAAAAATGTAAAATGTAGCTGTAATTGACAAATTACAGAGTAACAAATAGCAATAGGTCTATTATTTAAAATCAACTAACTTCAGCATATTAATAAGAAAATGTTTATATTTCATGTAAGAAATGCTGAAATCTAGATCTCATGTTTTACATGTTTCATTGAAATTTGAGCACATTTTTAACACTGATGAATTTTTATGTGCTGAAGCGTTTGGTTTTTTATAATATAACAATTGACGATTTCTTAAATGTGATGTTCTAGCGTTAATCTGGATTTGTGATAATATTTCGCTATTATCCAATAGACCGTTGAATATTTTATACAATAAAAGTTGCTCAGCAAGTAATCTACGACTTCCAAGAGACATTAAATTAAATTCAGCAAGTAGATTGTTGTACGAAATTTTGTTAGGGGGGGCCGAATAATGATATTTTCTAAAATACAGATCTCTTGAGAATCGTTTTTGAATTTTTTTTTCAATTTTATTACTATAACGGCTATTACTGCTCATAAATGAACCCTGTCTGTGAATGAGAGGCAATCCGACAAAGTTTACCGAATATTTCTTGCCCCGTCAAGATTTAATTCTGGAGGCACCACAGTTCGTTCATATGGGTGGCGAAAATGCGAGTATGTTTGTCTTTATTCGGTTATTTAACGGGTCAAATGTCACTTGTACCCCTTTGCTTCTGACCCTCTCACATGATTTCTTACACCTGCTAAAGTGTTGGGACTGTGTGAGCTCCAAGCTTGTTGGCCACTTGTCTCACTTAGAATACGCTGTTTCACGTAGGAAACTGTCATCTGTGGGCATGCAATGCAATAATTTACTGCTTCTGGAACTATAACCCAAGTCTTACACGATTTTCATTCTTATGGGTCGGATTCGGACTCTCTATTAATATTCAGAATAGTAACTTATGTACCGATAACAGTTCACTCTTTTATTTTTATATGACTGCACTTGCATAAGAAATGAAGTATGTATTACGTAATTAATGATATACACTTTCTGTATCGACTTAACAACGAGAAAGGTCGAAGAACGATCTGACTTTTTATGGATTAAAGCTACAGAGATGACCTAAATTGTTTAGTTGTGACGGTCTTGTTCTTTAAGCCCAATATGAAGGACCATGAATGTGGAAGAGAAATGGATCACGCAGAGAGAAAGAAAGAGAGAGAGATGATTTTATATAGACGAAGAGGAAAACTGCACGGCGTTTCTTAGGGACCACAAGCGAGATGGATGGATAAGGAGATATACGTTAAGTGATGACTGTGAAGATTGCGTGCGAGTAACACAAAGATGGAGAAAATACGAATATAATGTAAAAGAAAGAGACAGAAAGTGCATTTTGTGATAGAGGCTCAGTAGTATTGATTTTATGGCGAAGGAGAAAGAGAGAGAAATAAAAAAAAAATCTATTCTCTCTCACTTCCATTTTCTTATAGCGCCGTTTTCACTGCCTTTTACGTCATGCCAGAGCAATAGGAAGGGAATAAACGTGAGGAAATATAGATTATACATTGCGTTTATATGTCTATGAGATGTTTTGCAGATATGGTGAAGTTTGAAGTATGTGTTATTTTAGTGTAGTCCAAGGAACTGCAAAGCAAACACTAAAGCAAAACTAAAAATGATAGGCTACATAAATTAAGTTCTATAAAATGAGGTGATACGAATTTTCCATTGTAGTAGTAATAACTTTACCTTAAATAGAATTCGAGACAAAACATGAAAGCTCAGGAAAGCATTTTATTGTGGCAAGTTGTCTAATATGCATGTCGTGACATAAACCGAACGGTTAGACACTAGAGCATACCTGCACAAACAGCGCTCGGAGCGGGAGAGCTGTGTTTACCGCTCGCCGAAACGGAGAGGAAGATACGTCAGAATGACATAGACTTGCTGTAGGTAGAGGAGAGGGAAACGACCACTCAGTTATCTAGTGGAGTGCAGTGTGTAGGCTTATTCTCAGTAACTGTTTCACGTTGCTTACCTACTGCTACAGTACAGTATGGAGGAATCTAAAAGACGGAACGTAACATTTAACATTTAACGATTTACAGCTCGAACTTATTGATTTTCAATGTGACCTAAGGGCTAAAGATCGTTTGAATAATACTACTAGTCTGGTTGAGTTTTACAAGACTAAACATTAGCAATAATACCCACGACTACACAGGCTGGCTGTGAAAATTATTGCTATGTTTGGCTCAACATTTATATTTGTGAGCAACTGTTTTCTATAATCAACTTTAATAAAGGCAGACATCGAACATCTGTAACTGATGTTTCATTACGATCAGTAGGCTACTGTTCCTTTCAGACGCCAACAGCATAACATCCCGTTTTGATGTACTGATAAATAAAAATATAACAAAATGATATTGTACATTTAAGTAGCTATGGAATTTCCATTATTTCTGCAAAATAAATATTTTTTTATTAATTAATAATAGTCCAAGATAGTTTTGCAAACACTGAACGGGAATTCATTTCATAAACACTCTTACTAGTACACTGTATTTCCTTTTGTGTATATTTTGTACGAGATCACCTCTTCTTACAGTCCACCCTTATACAGAGCGCAGCTAATATCTGCTTTCCGCTCATGAGCTGTGAGCCGGCTCGGAGAGCGCAAACCTTGTGCAGGCCTGCACTAGAGCGTCGGTTTCTAATGCCAGATACCCGAATTTATATCCAGAAGGATCTCCATGTAATTTGTTTTTCTGGGCCATTTCTATCATGTCTGCCGTCATTAATTTACTTTTCATATAATTTGTTATACAAATTTATTACAGTTACAATTATTACAATAAGAAAACCACAAACATACATATTAAAAGTAATAGAAACAAAGACACATTAAAAACATGGTGGTACTCTTCGCTCTGAAGAGAGTAGGTTGCTAGTTGGTCGTTACAGATTACAATAAAATTATATTAAAATGGAGCACGGCTTTTTTTGCATTCTTAACGCGTGGAAATGACAGTACATTTATAGTTTCCTATTGTTTTTAAATACTTAGAATTCTTCATTCTAAACGTTCCATTCTCTTTCCTACACGAATGTCTTAATGCCTCTTAATGTATGACCTGTCAGAGCTCTGAATTACAGCCTCAATTCGTTTCCTCTTCTGCAACGTTAATGTCTAGATTTCTGCTCTAGACGGTGTAGCTTTAAAGTGAATTTCCATCTTAGGTTAACAAAGCTATTACTTTTAGGAATGTAGAAAAATTGTTTCCAATTAAATTTTATCTTTAATGCGAGGTATTAAGTCGTAGCTGTTTCAAGATGCAAACATGTTTAGAATATTATGTTCTCGATGTCACAATTTCGCAAATTTGGTATAACAAAATTCCGTAACCGTTATTTGATTCTCTTCAGAAAAGTAGGCTCCTGTAATGAAATTGGATGTATCCCATTGTTCGATACATACAAATGTGTTGCCGTTTTGTGTATAGGTTAATTAAAAACAAATGTTATAGTCTATTTCAAAATGCAACTTACTTTTGAATAACCTTGTACTTGTACTCATTCAATAAAGAACTGGGCCTAGAGAAAAAAAATCATTAAACAGGTAAATTGCATTAACTTCAATTTACTCTCAGTCATGTTCACAATCCTTAAAAATAAAAAGCCACCGGCGTAGCTCAGTCGGCTAAGGCGCTTGCCTGCCTATCCGGAGTTGCGTTCGGGCTCGGGTTCGATTCCCGCTTGGGCTGATTACGTGGTTGGGTTTTTTCCGAGGTTTTCTCCAACCATAAGGCAAATGTCAGGTAATCTATGGCGAATGCTCGGCCTCATCTCGCCAAATATAGCCTCGCTATCGCCAATCCCATCGACGCAAAATAACCTCGTAGTTGATACAGCGTCGTTAAATAACCAAGTAAAAATATAAATAAAAACCAATTGCTTACAAATCCAAATATCACAATGATACCCAAAAAAGTGTATTATGTTCCACGCAATTACCTGCCACTTTTTTTTAAATTTAAAATCCACGTCTCACTTCCACAAGATGAGGCTGTCACTGTCAAAACCTTGTTTATTAGTATTTTCTTGTTTATTTTCACCCTTGTCGTCATCGCATCATTCTATTTGTGCTGCTAAACTGCTCTCGTTTGTAACATCATAGAGCCTAAGCTAACATCTATTCTGTACTTGCTTTCTTCAATAAACAACAGTAAAAATACTGACTCAGGAATCTGTTTGCACACAATTTTTATACGTTAGTGACGACGGATATTTACAAAGCCATACATCACTTTGATACGATTTAATAAAGCGGCTACCAAGCACAATCTGTGATATATGCTCTTTCATGTCCCGGTGTTGACCTTTCTAAAACATTACGAACTCCCTCCGGCCACCTTTTAATAGTTCGTGAGTTCAGAATGCCAATGTATAAAATTATCTCCCATGCGAGAGTTGTAACAGTCGCTCCAGAACGCGGATTGTCAGTTTCTTGGTCAGGTGCTGCAGTAGAGATTATCGTATCGTACACAGACACCATAGTAAGAACGTGTTTTAACTATCTAAATCATACTTCTTGTTATGATTCTTTATTTGCTCTCATTTTTTTTTACAGATTTAGGTAATGATACATTCTGTAGAAAGTTTGTTGCAGATATCACGTAGGCCTAATTCACATTTGAAGAACTGGATTAGATGAAGAAATCCAAATGATGTAATGTTATAGTGTAATAAGCTATAGTTTTGAATTAGTGTGAAAGGTTATGTATATTACTGTTTTTATTATTATTATTATTACTATTATTGTTGAAGCATGTCATTTTACCCATATCAAGTAGCATTTCAAATAGCGGTTTATAAGACCATATTTACAAATAATGATATAGATACAGAATGATTCGTAAGTTACCTAAACTTCGTGAGGTGTAATGTAAAGGTAAAAACAAGAGCAAAATGTTATATAGAATTTTTTCTGAACTTGATTTATTTCAGAATTATGACGAATAATATATTTAAAACATTAGCCGGTATGGTGGACAATCAGTTAATCGGACCGCGTCTGACTAGCCGAGTGTACGGACAGTTTTTGGAACTTGAGTTCGGTGGTCTGCTTCGTGAAGACGTCCCACTCGCTACACAAACTACCTTATGGTTTATATACGATGTAGTCCCTGTTTATTTCAGTCGTGAGGCAAGGGCATATCTAAATGTTGCATATCCCGATAAGTGGATAGGTCGTGCATGACCAGTTGCTTGGCCAGTCAGATCACCAGACCTTAACCCCCTGGACTTCTACCTTAGGAGCCGTCTCAAGGCGCTCGTTTATGGTACTGAAATTCCGAACGTAGTAGAACTACATCAGCGAATTGAAACAGGCTTTGAAACTGTGCGGAATGAGTTAAACGGGGTCTGCAACATTCTAAGAGCAGTACAACGACGAATCACTTCACTGTCTTCACCTTCATGGACGTCACTTTGAACATGTTTTGGGGTAAATGTACTTACGTTGTTTGTGTTGAATTTGTGATCCCTTTGTTTAGTTGAACTCTGGGAGGAGTTAATTTTGTTTTGTTTGTGTTGCATTTGTGATCCCTACTCTACTGCATAACTCCGAAATAAACTAATTTCAGAAAAGTGCTATATAACATTTTACTCTTATTTTTACCTCTACATTACACCCACGAAGTTTGTACAGTGACTTATGAATCACTCTGTATAATATTGTACACATATTTAACATTGAGATCATGCACATAATATACTCGTATAATCGTATTTTTAAACTAGAGTATGGAATGAGCTCTGGGTCGAGTTTTCATGGGAGAAGACACTTTCTTATGAAATTTCTGCCAGTGTATGAGACCGATGTCCAGCCAGTACCGTGAGAAATTTGGGTACTACTCTGCGTAGCGATTTCGTACACAAGCTAAAAGACTGGAAAATTCATCGTGTGTCCACTAGGTCTACGTTACCACTGTACTGATTGATGATCTTCTCCACTTTCGTAAATACCAGATTAATACAGGGATGACCACTGAGTACGGGTGAATTTTTACAGGCTGTGGAATGCGAACACAATAATTAGTGAATATCGTATTGTTACGAAATGATTTTCTGTGTAATATCGTTTGGTGAACCATTTTAGCTCGAGAAACGAAAGATTTTCCTAGTTGGAAGTCATACACTAACAAACTTATGTTTTTCTGCAAGCAACCATGAAACGTTTGACAGATATGTGTGCAGTCACATGAATTTAATATTTTTAAAGAAATTAGAAGAATTCAATGACATTTGTGATTTTTATTCATGTTTACATGCCTTAAAATCCCGTAAAAACTAAAAACTAAATTTTTACAAACTTTTTATTTGGGTCGAAAATCAGTAAATCAAAGGACATTTGACAGGCAAGTAATGTTGTCGCTATTATATTATTTCATATAACTTCTAATATAATTAAATTAAAACAGATTCAGAGGTGTGGTACTAGAGTTATGACGCCGAAGATAATTATGAAATACCTTCACTTATTATCTGCATACACTCAGCTTCTGCCTAATACAATACGAATGACAGGTGCATCGTTCTGTAAGGACCACCAAGAGCGACAAGCAAATGCGGGCCACACTTTCCCTGCCTTTTATAGCGGTGCCGGCTACGCCAATGTTTGCTTTGACACCTTCTGTTCTTGTATTTGTGCAACTGTTTTAAGTTACGCAATTGTTCTGCTTCTCTCTGGAAGAATTATGGCTTCTTTCAAAATAATGAGCCGTACAGTTGTCTTCGCTAGTCTTATTCTGCAAGCGATAAGTGAGTAGTATGATGTACTGACTAGTTAGTTATTTATGCAATAATCTTGATGATTATGGCATGAACGAATGTTTGTCGCACGAACGATGCTGAGTGCGACGATTTTCACGAGTGTCATAATAAGATTATCCGCGAGTTAGATACAACACTTTATGGCATCTTAGCATTATAAATTGTAGGAAAGAAATTTTGAAATAATTCGGCATCCATAGCTGACAAAGTCTTCATATGTTCGTATCGATTAGTTACGGAGTTACGCAATAATAGACCAACAAACAATTTGAAAAAAAAAAAAAAAAGTATTTGCACAAATCTGTTGATGGCAGGCTAATATAACTCGGAAAAAATCAAGAATGCGATAGGCCTATCTGAATTTTGTTGCTATTTATAAACAAAAATTCGTTTCTTGCATAAAATTCATTTATTTATTTATTTTGCTTTGAAATATTAATTCAACTGTTGGTCTCTTATTAAAAATCGGTTAGCCTTTTCGGCATTATTTGTGTTATTTTTGTAATAATGTGAATGTTATAATACTTCTTGCATAAAATATTTATTAAAAACAGATTTATTTCAATGGCCAATATCTCGAAACAGATTTTTGGCGCTTGGATCACTATTGCTAATCACCGTCCAATTGATAAGCAAGAATGGTCACTCAGTACATGCTATATTTTCTGGAATTTTCTTAATTCAATAGACTTAGTGAGAAATATCTAGTGTTATGGCATGATTTGTTTTCCTCCGTAGAAATACATGAAATAATGATGATGATGATGATGATAGTTGATAATCAGTAATTTTCAGAATTATATGTAATTAAAAATGTGTAACAGTGTATATAATTTATAATGAACAATTTGTTGTTATTCGTGTCGCTAAAGTAATATGCTAATATACGCACTCATTTTTTACACCATTCCCTTCAGAAATGGGGTCATACTTAGCGTAAGAATTGACCCGATTCTGAAACTGAATGATCCGTGCAATTTTATGCTTATAAACAGACTAATTGGTCATTATGATATTTATTTCTTCCAGCAAAATGTAATCTGAAACATATCCTTATGATGTAATCAAATCTTTAATCTTGTAACTGAATATAATTACAAATATGAAATAGCATATGACATAATGTTTTAACTATGGAAGCCATTAAGAAAGTATTTAGTCACATGCACATAAATAAACAGTTTACCTTTATTTATAATTCGTATGTTTTATGAATACTAAAGGTCTGCTCGTAGTTTTCACGTAGTAGCCTACGGAAATAATGGTTGAGATGTTAAGCTAAAGCTCTGTTTATATTTCTTTATTATATTCTTTCAGAAATTGGCTGATTATAGCTTTTTAAAGACTTCCATAACACATTTATTTATGTTTTGGATATTTTTCTTCGTGTTTCCTACCTAAATTATGTTGCAGTTTTGTTGATACATCTATACATTTTTTCTTCAGGAAAAGAGTTGCGAAATTTTACAGCAGTAGTGAAGCATTAACCCCCCGCAAAAATATAACATCAAGAGAAATGCAGTATGTGAAATTGATTTTACGATACGAAAGGCGAGATACACCAAATTTGAATACAAGAGAAATTAAGCAATTTCGAAAAAAATAAGGACTGAATTAATATTGAACTACTTCGCAAGCTATCAAAATAACTAGAGAAATCATGTTCATAGAATCTCTAACAATTTAATTCCTTGTAAAGCCGTCCTAATACGATACATCTCAGACGTTCTCTCAAAATATAGATAGAAAACTGAAGATCATAACAGCCTTATGACCTAGCACTTGTTAGGATGATAATAATGAGAACTTTTAGTATCTTCTCTTTTACATTTTTTCACTAAACGTAGAGATGAGGGACTATTCAGCCTGTAAAATATCTTTGGGTACATAAAAGTCTGACATAGATTCCATCTTGAAACCGCAATTTATCAGAAAATGGTTACACAAAGAGAATAAAATGATGTTGTAATTATAATAATGACAATGATTACCGAAACAGTTGGAGAAACCTGACTTCTTTCTTAATCTGGAACCTTACATGAAGTTTTAGTTTTAGATTTTGCATCTTTGGTGGAAAGTTCTGAAATGTGAAGTAGGCCTATATGACTAAAATACGGTTGACACTGTACATTATTTAGGAAAAAAAGTCGTTTTGGAGAACAGTATTCTCATATAATAATAATAATAATAATAATAATAATAATAATAATAATAATAATAATAATAATAATAATAATAATTTACTATTATTATTATTATTATTATTATTATTATTATTATTATTATTATTATTATTATTATTTTATAAATCAGGCCTACTTCTGAGGTACCGGAGTTTCATTTCCGCCCCTACATAAGCCCGGAGGTTCATTTCCTTACATAAGCCCGCCATCGGTCCCTATCCTGAGCAAGTTTTATTCAGTTCCTGGCGTCATAGGTCTATCTTTCCTCCCTCAAATTATTTTTATATTATCCTCCCATGTACGTGTCGGCCTCCCCAAAGGTCTTTTTCCCCTGAGGTCTTCCAATTAACACTCCACATGCATTTATGAATTCATCCATACGTGCTACATGCCCTGCCCATCTCAAACATCTGGATTTAATGTTCCTAATTATGTTATGCGTGCAGTTCTGCTTTTTGTAACTTTTTTCATTCTCCTATAACTTCGTCCCTCTTATCCCCAAATATTTCTCTAAGCATCTTATTCTCAAACAGCCTAAACCTCTATTTATCTCTTAAAGTGAGAATCTAGGTTTAACAACCATATAGAACAACCGATATTATTATTATTATTATTATTATTATTATTATTATTATTATTATTATTATTATTATTACTACTACTTACTTACTGGCTTTTAAGGAACCCGGAGGTTCATAGCCGCCCTCACATAAGCCCGCCATTGGTCCCTATCCTGAGCAAGATTAATCCAGTCTCTACCATCATATCCCACCTCCCTCAAATCCATTTTAATATTATCTTCCCATCTACGTCTCGGCCTCCCCAAAGGTCTTTTTCCCTCTTTTTCCCAACTAACACTCTATATGCATTTCTGGATTCGCCCATAGCCTACGTTCTACATGCCCTGCCCATCTCAAACGTCTGGATTTAATGTTCCTAATTATGTCAGGTGAAGGATACAATGCGTGCAGCTCTGCGTTGTGTAACTTTCACCATTCTCCTGTAACTTCATCCCTCTTACCCCCAAATATTTTCCTAAGAATCTTATTCTCAAACACCCTCAATCTCTGTTCCTCTCTCAAAGTGAGAGTCCAAGTTTCACAGCCATACAGAACAACCGGTAATATAACTGTTTTATAAATTCTAACTTTCACATTTTTTGACAGCAGACTAGATGACAAAAGCTTCTCAACCGAATAATAACAGGCATTTCCCATATTTATTCTGCGTTTAATTTCCTCCCGAGTGTCATTTAACTTATATTTGTTACTGTTGCTCCAAGATATTTGAATTTTTCCACCTCTTCGAAGGATAGATCTCCAACTTTTATAGTTCCAGTTCGTACAATATTCTGATCACGAGACATAATCATACGTTATTATTATTATTATTATTATTATTATTATTATTATTATTATTATTATTATTATTATTACGTATTGTTGTTTCCATTATTAATTTTTTTACAAGCCATGAAGGCTTTTCGTTACAGAACAAGGAATTTTGTACCAAATTACTCTATCCGAACAAACATTTTTTCAGTGAATTTTTCCTATTCCTTGCATAATTTTCCCTTATAGTCTAAAATACTGTATATACTGCGAAATTACCAGTGATCTTTTTCTCGGTGAATTTTCTTTTGTGACTTTCCTAGTTTTCCTTTCTGGTTGAGCTCTCATCACAAAAGGAAGACAATTTCAATGGATAGGTTATATCCATTGAAATTGCCTTCCTTTTGAACTATCCTCTTCTCAGGTACAAAAAGAAATAGTTATATGAAATGGTTCTTGAGATTAAATACGTACGATATGTTAAATGTTCTGAAGCTAAGCTGTAACATTTCTGAGTACCCCTGTGACGATATGGTGCTGAGAACGGTGCTGTGCGACGTCGGCCGTCGTTTTCTCGTCCCTGCGGGAGATGTAATCCCTACCATGTCACTTCCTGGTTGCCTATACCGCAGACGCTCTAGGGTCAGTCCGGGCTAAATGCCACCAGAGTTGAATGAAGGAGGTGGGGAAGCTGGTAGCAAGTAGCCCATACCGCTTTACAGATATAGGTCGTACTAACTAGAGAGGGAAGAAGCGTCCCAAGTAGTTTACGGGGTTAACAGGACTGAAATGCGGGAAGTCAAACGGAAACGCAAGGGGTAACTCAGTTTCAAGGGAAGGAGACAAAAACGTTTATATAGACTAGTTGTTGCTTGTTCCCTTTACCTACAGATTAAATCTATTTAGGGCCTATTCGTGTTCTAACGTGTGCAAGATATTTTCTTTGTAACGAAAATTATTAATATAAATGCTTATCATTACACCAGAAGTGTTTGATTCAAAAGAATAAATGTTCTCTACAAGTTGTACCGCGAAACTTCCATTTGTAGTATCACATTAGTTTTGATGTATTTGTGAAATGTCAGAGTTTGCTTTGTTTTCGTGAAGAATGCAGAAATTGTTTTAGGAATTATATAAGATCAGTGACGTAAAGGAATACTTTAATTACTGTTCTATTCGTGTATCTGTTAATTTGAAGAAATTGTGATCATCATAAAATTTGCACATACGTTTTACTAGTTTTGTAACAATTATTTTTTATAATAAAATCAAATATATTATGTTTTAACTATAATTTAAAATATATGCTGAAATTAATCTATTTACTGTATGTGTATAACGTGTATGTATTTATTAACACTACAATTGGGTATACACCCGGTGGCAGTGATATATAATATACAATAATACCATTACAATAATACAATAACTACAGCAATAAAAATAAAGTAAAAATAAAATAAAATAAACCTAAATTTATTTCTAACTATAAATAAGTAGCTGCAATAAACCTAGGACTATAAATAAAAACTGTTCTATAATAACGCCTACAATAAGCAAAAGTAACTTAAACCTAACTCATAAGTACTTCTATTTCACCCAACTATTACTAATTTAAGTAATTACATATCAACTTAATTATATACCATCTTAATTAATTACATATCAACTTAATTAATTACATGACACAACATAGGCAATTACACTGCACCTACAATTACATTTTCAGTCTAATTTTCTCAACCTTTCCTTAAATGTGTTGATTTTGAGAGGACCACCCTGAAAGATTGTCGCAGGTAAGCTGTTCCAGTCTACTATTGTGCGGTTAACAAAGGAAAATTTTGCCACGTCCGTTCTTTGTTTTCTACATTTAAACTTCATAATATGATTAGTCCTGCCTAAATATGATGGTGTTGCTAATCTAACATTGATGTCGGTCCATGCTTTGTGTAAACGGTCCATGCTTTATATACACAAAAAAGTTAAAAATACATCACCTTTCAAACACTTCCTACTAACAAATATCTCATCAAACCAAGACATGGGCCTAAATGATATCAAAATGGAAGACTAAGCCGCCAAAGTAATAGGATCCCGGTCAATCATAAACACACATAGCTATTATGAGCTCACACCAAGTTGAATAATTAAGACACGAAAAAGTATCTCCAACAACGGAAATAGCCTATATCTAGGCTTCACATCTGAAGCGTGAACTCCATTACGTATGATTAAATTCAATGGATGTCTTCTCATCTCGTTTTCACATTCGACAAGATCAAGTTCTTATCAATAAATTGAGAATTGGTCACGCAAAATTGACTTCAATATCTTCTGCTCAAAAATCATCCCCTAAAATGTGAGCCTACTGTATACATCACCATCAAATAACACGTCACAGACTGTACTATTCACGACATCTAGATGAATCGCATTAATATCTTTACAGTACCTTCATATTCAGCCAGTTTTTAGTGAAAATTAGTTGAATTGTTCGAAACTATAAACTTGTATGGAAAAAGTGTTGTAACGTGTTCTATAATAAGCATATCGAACTGTAAAAGAGTTGTAATGTGTATTAGAATACCCGAGTCAAGTCTAAAAGTACTGTGATATGTACAGAAATACGAGAACTTACATCAGATGAACATAAAATGCAACATTTCATTGAAGTCATCTTTAATTAAATCCTGCAACGATTGAACTTTATAAGGCTGATATTTAGTACTGTGCAATAGCCTATTCTTCAGGTAGTTAGTTTCGAAATATCTAGTGTAGGTTCTATTTCACAGAGAGAAGACGGTCTACCAAATCTATTTAACATCTGTGGCATGTCTATGTTCTCTGAATTTCGTTTCTACTTTAATCACAGTTGACCGAAAATATGTGGCCGATTTGAATCAGTTTCGTTAAAATGGTAACATAACTGTTGTTATGTCTACGTCTTTTGTTACCAAATCCTAATTTTCTGTTCAGAAATTCATATTTTTTTGTACTTCAGCGTTATAAACAGTATTTATCATTAGTCAAAATCGTGCATAATATGCCATATTATTGTACCAGTGCCATAAAATATTACCATGCCAAATAAAACGTTATGGCTTCTATTGTGATGGCATAACTTGTGCCATAAAGTTAATATGAAAATATTTGCCGTGCATTAATATTTAATAATCATTGTTGTCATAGCAACTCCTTTCTTCATAGACCATGATATCAAACTGTCTACCTTTACAAATTTAATACGTTATTTCTTTATTAATTGTTTAACAATACTGTCGTATGGAAAATAGTAGGCCTATATGAAACACGTTTACAGTGTTATACAGTTATTGCATTATAAATATGTTTCATAATATACTACAGAATTATGTTTATTTAATCAATAAAGATGCTTTCATAACACAGTGACTAACAGAATGTATTAATAATAAATTTGTTACTAGAATACGTGATCATAAATTCTAGTGCTTTTGTATAAAACAATTGGAGTAGCATATTTCATAACAAATATTTTCTTTCAGATTTAAAAAAAAAAAACTTTCCTTTCTAAATAAAAAGTTTGACGTTCCTGAGCTTTTATTCCAATGTCTCCTCATTCTATTTTAATTGCAATTATTAAGCCTATGCGTTATTTCTGAAAAACCATGTAGACCAGGGATACAGAACTGGCGAGAGAGGAGTGGAAAGCATGGGGAAAGCGTTGGTTCCCCGGTCACAGTCCACCGGCGTTGAATGACGTATCTGTGGCTTGTACGCAATCACATGAGACAGACACTGAGTGCAAATCCCCTCCCCTACCAAGTCAATGACGCGGGGATGGAAGGAAGGGGTGAGTGACGTATCCGATGAGTGACGTAACGCCACAATTGTCGCCCAGTTCTCCAAGCCTGATGTAGATCTGTGTGGAGGTATTCGAAATGCAGGAAAGATTATGTTATGTTCGCAGAAACTTCTGTTTCAGTGTTTCACTATTGTTGCTGTGTCAAATGAAACAACAATAAACAACAACTCAAGGTATTCTCAAGTGAGTTAATGTTTTTTTTTTATTCATACTAGAAAGTAATGGTTTTGACTCTAAATACGAATTTGCCTTATTCAGCGATAGGTTACTGTGAATATAATGAAGATTGTTCCAGCGTCTTAAGAAGATTCAGAATTCTAAATGGATTGAAGTATGGAATCTGCAGTTTGTCGTCATTGTAGACACTTTCAATAATTATTGAAGATATTCAGTAAGAGTTTCTTCTAAATGTTGTTCATTCTCTAAAAGAAAGGCTACTAATGATAAGTAGAGAGAAATAGCATTTACCTGTATATAGGTCTATGAATGTTTTCAAATTAGTTTATAGCTGAATAAGCCCAATTCTTTTATGAACAAAACTGTATAATTATTTTTCTGTAAACTTATTTTTTAACAAAGTTAGAAGACGTTCAAATCATTCTTGAGTTTTGAATAACCCTGTACTTCATGCAATGAGAAAGTAACAATTCTTGTTAAGATAAATTTTATATCAGTGTTACAGTTTTCCTGTTTCTTACATTGAGTATACAGGATGTTATCAATCAGCCATGATTCGCCAACCAAATTCAAGTTTAGTCGAAGTAATCATTATTTCTAAAGAATAAAATACTGTTCTTGAAACGAACAGCCTATTAAGTTTAATACATTCCCAACTACTTACTTATCTCATATTGTAAAACTTCTCAGATTTAAAGTTTGAGCAATCAAGTCACGCTTTACAAAGTGTGATGCTCTGTAACTCAAAACGATTTTCATGGTTTTCAGATTAAACTGCTAATTAAAGCATTCCTGATATAGAACATCTTTCAAGACTGCGACAGTCTTGTGGATTTCTAATTAGTGTTTCATATATATTAAAAGCCTTCTATTCGTTACTCCCTGCTGATAAACGTTCCTTCATTGAATAAATAAACAAGATTCTGTCGAAATGTCTGATACAGGTACTACTATTCCATTTATTCTCTGACGTAGAGATATTGAACAGGATTTCAAACGTAAGTTTCCTGTTTACTTTTAATTCTTCTGTATGCTGTTGATAGTTTTAATTATGTTAAAATATTCCCTCCTAGATGATAATCAGTTTATTTACAACATCTAGCACACGCCCAATAATTTTATAACTTGTGATAATTATATATTAGATTCTACTTTTTTTTTCTATACCTAAGGTTATTCTACTATTGTGTTTAATTTCCAATTTATGTCCCATTAACAGCTATTAATCATACCGTTTATATGATTAGAAAGTAAGTTATTCTTCTGTTAAATGATCTGACGTATTACTATAATGTTTTGTGTAGATTGAAGATTCTTCACACCTTAGTTACGGTTTACCCTTAACGTTTTCTTTTGGGTAAGTACAGACTTTGGATTGACACATGGCGGGACTCCCGTGGCGCTGAGTCAGCACTTTTCCGACTCTTCACCTAAGACAACACAAAAAATTACAATTTTACAATGTAGAGAGATCCACGTTCTAGGTAGAAATTGAATTCACAAACGTCGTTCTCATACAGCTTTAAGGTTTCTCGACAAAAATGTTATGTACATAGCGTTTGACCACCGGTCATTTTTTCTTATCTAATAATCTGTGCTGTTTATTGTTGGGAGTGTAGAAATTGAAGGGTTCAGAGCCATAGTGGGCCAAGCGCCATTTATTAAAAACGGAGAAAACAAGAGTTAAAATTAAGGGTGCTGTTCATAGACATTTCGCAGCACGCGCTACGAGCGTACTAAGCTAGCCCCGGCTATCCACTGGTTACTTTTATAGAATTCAAATCATATCCTATCGCTAACACTGGTTTATGAATATGAAAAACGCTGATCATCCACCGGAAACCCGCGCTAAAAATGTCTATGAATACGGCCCTAAGTGATTACCACAATTTAATGAAACATATAGCAAGTAAGATAAAGTATGCACATTCTAAATGATATGTCAATCTTCATTAAATTATGGTATTTTGTAACGTTAAGCCTTGGCGTTTGGCCCGCTATGGCTTTGAATCCTTCAATTATTGTAAGACTGAAATTAGGCCTACGTAGCGGTAGCAGTCATGCGCAATGGTAATAGCCTATTAAGAATGGCAGGAAATAATAATTCTATTGTGACTAGTTTAGTCCATTAGAAATATCAACAGAATGATCCATATATAGAGTTCGGTCTTTGCAATGAGTGAAGACAGGGCCAAATCATATTTGTCCATTTCCTCTTCCTTTCACCATCCACTCAATCACAAGTCACTAATATAACTGTTCTCTTACTCACTATTCTGACTCAGTCACTCAATTTCTGACTCAGTCGCTTAATTTCTGACTCAGTCACTCAATTTTTGACTCATTCACTTATAGACTCAATCATTCACAGACTCACTCGCTTAATTACAGACTCAGCCACTCATAGATTCAACCACTCACTTACAGATTCGGTTACTTCACTTACAGATTCAATCACTCACTTACAGACTTAGTCACTCACTCGCAGACTCAGTTATTCAAGACTCAGTTATTTTCTTGGAGACTCAGTCACTCTATTTCTTATTCAGTTATTCACATTATGACTCAGTTGCTCAGTTTCTAAGTCGCTCTCTTTCTGTCTCAGTTACACACTTTATGATTTAGCCACTCGCTTACTGACTCAGTCACTCGCTTTCTGACTCAGTCGCTCACTTTCAGATTCAGTGTCTCACTTTTTTACTCACATACTTTCTGACTCAGTCACTCACCTTCTGATTCAATCACACACTTACAGACTCAGTTACTCATTCATAGACTCAGTCATTTTCTTGGAGACTTAGTCACTCTATTTCTTATTCAGTTATTCACATTATGACTCAGTTGCCCAGTTTTTAAGTCGCTCTCTTTCTGACTCAGTCACACCCTTTATGATTCGCTTACTGACTCAGTCACTCGTTTTCTGACTCAGTCGCTCACTTTCAGATTCAATGTCTCACTTTTTGATTCACACGCTTTCTGACTCAGTCACTCACCTTCTGATTCAATCACTCGTTTTCTGACTCAGTTACACACTTACAGACTCAGTCACTAACAGGCATCACTTACTTAGGCCTACAGACTCGATTAATCACTTAAAGATTTAAAAACTCACTGACGGTCATTCACTGACTCAACCACTCACTGACCACCATTAAATTATTTTTATCGATTATCTAGCCGTCTATATGAACTAATAGGTCGTGGGTGGGCGAAATAGTATTTTGAAATATGAGTCCAAGGATTTACTATGCAATTTCCCGACATTCGCACTATAGATATGGTAAACCTTGGAGAATATCCAACCAAATAGTATGCTCAAGCGAAATTTAAACTTACGCCCGAGATCTACTTCGAACCACGTGTCCAAGTCGTTGCTTTGAGATTACGCTGATATCAATCACTCACTCATTTGACTCAGTAACTCACTCTCTCATCCAATGACTCGGTCACTCATTTAACGACTCAATCGATTACTGAGCGACGTATCATTCGCTCATACCTTCATTTACTTTTTCAGATATTGGCTTCTTTACTAATTTATTTTTGCATTTATTTATCATGTTTACTTTCCTTCCTTTCTTCTCGTAGGCATAAAACTCTTGTTTCTCTCCTGTTACTTTTCATTTTCACTTGCTTTTTACAGATACTTGTTTTGTACTCGTAATTTCTTATTTATTTTCCTTCATTTTCTTATCTTCTCTCTGCCTGCTTTCTGTCCTAATATTATGTACCATATAGGCCCCCAACGTAAGAGAATAATTTCTCTCATAATTCTTGTGTTAGCCAGGTTTCTTTAATTCATATTTGTATAATTTCTCGACATTATTTAACATATGGATGATGAATTGCAGTTCCTGTATAATTAGTACAATTATGTGAATACACACATGCCTCATACTAGGCCTACCTGTCCGATATTGCGACAGTATGAGGTCTTAAAGCAAACATTAATAAAGACTCAAATCATAAATCACTCATTGTTACAGGAAACTTCTTGAGCACAGTGTTGGTAATTTTATCTCACTATAATGTTTAAAAATCATACTGACTAATAACTGATATAAGTAAGGCTGCCAACATATATTCGTCCTTTATTTTTATAAAATACCTATTTTGATGTGATAACGTAAATGTCATTTTAAATAGTTGTGTCATTTGTGGTGACACTCGCTATAACTTAAACCTCATGTTTATTGACAGTGTAAGATTCATATACTAGAAATTTGATGGATTTAGAGATATAGGCTACGTCACATAAAGTACTCGTATAAGGAAGTACAGTGATAATATTCGTGTTCTAAAAATACACTTGTTAATATGTACATATATGATGTTCTATTGTTCTAATAGTTTCTCAACATAAAAATCGTATTCTAACGCTATAAGAGGCCCTTTTCAGCTCATGAAAATGCTTTTTATTGATCCAGTGTTTCTTAATATATTCATTAGATTCTCGAAAACACTGGTATAGGCCATTCGGTATTTCATGAAACTGTCTGCGCGTCAGGGGAAGGAAAAAGTGGACTGACAAGCTTCCCTCCCTCGCTGCGCTTCTATTCGTTCTTAGCAAGCGATCTCACTTATCCCCACTATTACCAAATACTACGGCGCACGCAAGCATTTGGTTTCACGAGATGACGAATCACCTATAGCAGGTTCGAATGTGTGTTTACCTCACAAGACTGTTTGGCCACGTTTTCTTATTTTAACACAGTTCATGAGGTCCCGAGTTCGATTTCCGGTTAGAGCACAGAATTTTTTCCTTAAAAGGAAATTATTCCTGTGTTCATCCATGGTCTAGAATTTAGATTATCGTTTGATTTAAGACCTCTCCTAGCGCCATATAATCATGCGTCGTCTTCCTATCATATCATCGGGATAACGTAACTTCTTCTAACAGGCACTCCGACTTCGGAAGTGAGTTACATATTGATATAAAAATGTATCTGTTTAATTATAAGCACATGAGCAATGAAGTGTTCATAACATACCTTGGATAAGGGTAGCTTATTTACAGTACGTGACATTTTTGGTACTAACTGCAGCCTGAACTCGATAAGCAGTAGGTCTACTACACATCTTAAACCATTTTATGAAGTGGCGACAAGTTTAGTAGGCCTACTATGTAGGCTTATGCTTGAGTATTGCGGGGTTTTGTCGTAACTTCGAATTTCGTGAAGTTCATTGAGATGGCTTATAGATGGACTCAGAATTTTGGATAACTGTCTATTCTCTCTCTCCAACGACAGAACTCATTCAGCTGATTATAAAGCTACACCAGAAAACTGGTAACATGGAAGTGACAGAGGAAATCTAAGTAATCTGATAACTTTTGCCTATCACCCTTTTGATCATCATAAATTTCACAGAACCCACCCTGAATCGGGGCGCATGGAAGCGTCGCGGTTACGGCGTAATGCTGCAAGTCAGAAGGTCGCAGGTTCGATTACCGTTGTGGTCATGGATTTCACCCATTGATCTAACTAATCCTTCCAGCCACACTATGGCCCTGGGGTTTACTCAGTCTCTAAGAGTCGTATTCATAAACAATACTGATGAAGACTTCTCGAAGTCGACTTTCGTAGCAAAGTTTAGCTTTGTTGAAAGTCCTATTCATAGACAATACTTCTGAGACTTTGGCTTTGACTTTGGTAAGTCGAGATTTGATGATCTGGTTTTAACGTTGGCAATCACAATCATGGTTTTCTAAACGAATTAAGTTAAATTAATGGATAATTGAAATAGAGTAGGCCTAGGTATTTTCAAAAACAGAGACTTCTTTTAAGTCACAAATCAACGAAGCAATTCAACATTGGTTTACGTTATACGATTCTTAGCCATTCTTACAGCTTTATATAAAATAATATTATTTCATTGTAAAATAGGCTAATTCTAAAGACTTATTAGATAAGAAGATATCACCAATGACAGACTATGAAAGAGACGTATTATTATCCTACTGACAATTGACAGACTTACTCCCTGCAAGTCTACAGCACTACTTGAAAATTAGGCATATCTGAAATTAATATGCAGAAAACAGTATTATGACGACCGCAATAATTTACATCGTGATTATAAATTAATTGCATATCCAAGTGTATAAACTTTCCTCTATAGAATTAAGGGGAGCAGAGGTGAAATTTTCGAACAAAACTGAAGAAAAAATGAAAATTTGGTTTTTACATTTTTATTATCTTTATTTTCATATTCCGATGTTAGTTTTTGATTTTGTGCCCTTAAAAGTATGAAATTAAAACCAAGATAACTGTATTACTATATTATTCCCATAATAAAGTAATACTTATCATTATTTATGTACCTTCTCTGAACATATAAATAAAAAGAAAAATATGAAAATTTCTTACAATATGGTGCATGGAGCATTTTATATCAAACGATATAAAGTTTTATAAAATTATTAATATTTACAGAACTATTGTACTTAGAAAGTTGAAACTTTGTATGTCCATTTCTAATAAAATACGTAGTATCCATGATCAATTTCAAACAAATCGGATAAATTTTGTGGATTTTGAAATATTCACCTCTGCCTCCCCTTAAATACTCGAAATCAATATTATTATTCCTTATCTGTAGCGTAAAATCGTGATAAAATATAAGAACTTGTATTAAGCCTATTGGTGGAACAGATAATCCTCATTGATTAGCTATTGTTCATCAGTGCATGTTGAAACATGGCAAGAATATCCAATATGGTTTATTTGTGAAATCTGTAATCTTGATTTGAATTCACTTCCCTATAAAATTCAATATGGTTTTGCACATCTCTAATAATATGCTGAGCAACATGAACAGTTTCAATAATTTCCTGGATGTTCTCGTGAATATTCTCGGCAAGTTCAGCAAGTCCCCAAATATCAACAATTTTTTTTTATGCTCACGTACAAAAGTCAAAGTCAAAGTCTAGATTTTCGATGGCTTCGAAGTAAAGTCACGATTAAAGTTTACTTTCGTCAAAGTGTTGACTGTGAATAGAAAAATGGCGACTTTGTACTTTCCAAGTCATCTTTGGTCCAAAGGTTCATTTATGAATACGACTCTAACACAAATCGATACCAAGGTACTTTTTAGAGGGGGGGGGGGTTAAACCGGCGGGCAGTAAGACTGACATTCCTACTGCCACCCCGTGGATTTGATGGAATATAATGGAGATAACTACCTTACTACACCTGAAATTGAAATCGGATCTTTGATGAGAAACCAAGAGCTTTTAGGTGACCTGAAAGATTAGAAAAATGTGAATCGTACTATAGTGGTAACAGATTTATTAGTTCTGAGTTTTACTAAGTTTCTAACGCACAATGTAGTCTACTACCAAACATGAATATTCATACTTTATGCATGGAAATTATTAACAGAAAATCACATTCCAAAACAAAATAAAGTTAAGTATGTAGAGCGGAATGGAAGTAGCGCTCATGCAGTATGGCTTTTCCGTGCGCAATGCATTTTGAGCCCTTTAGTTTTTACGTAATCTTCCATCTGACTTTCTTAGTATTGATAAGGTAAACATGTATTAAAAGGTAGGAGAACCAGCCTTCCCCCCCCCCTTTTTGTGAAGTGAGAGAATTGTGATTATGCGATACGTTTCATAGACTAACTTATATGTCGCCGTTACATTTCACATATGTTTGCCAGCTTTGATTTGTTTCCATTTCGTTTTATTCTAGATTAAATTGCGACACGACTAAATAAAGAAAACAGTTCTCGCAGTGACAATTCTGTAAACTGCATTTCTTTTTTACATAATCCGATTACGACTGTTGAATGAGGCTGACATGATGGGTGTAGCGCTCAGAGGAAAATGGTCATGCAATGTTCCAGTCACACGACGCTTGTACAAGAAGTATGAAAAGTTGCGACTTTGGATGAGCGTTGTGACTTTTTGGTATGATCGTAGATCTAGTTATGAAAGCAGTGTACAGCTATAGCTTGTCCTTTAAAACAACCAGCAGTAAAATAAAGCAGGAATAGGAAGATATCCCAATGAGTAAGAAAAAGAAGTTTCCTGTCTTCGTAATTCGGCTGACTGGAAGCCCAGGTTCGAACCACGGTGGTCGTGAAATCATATTTGTGGTGGTCAACGCCACAATCCTGAAAGTTTTTATTGGAGTTATCCCGTTTCTCTCCGCCATTTCACCGCCATTGTCTATGTCAATATTACAGACGTGAACAAATTATTAGCAAAAGTGTAGATTGTTATGACATATTTTTACAAAGTTTGATTCTTCAATTTGGACTACAGTTGACATTTCTGTCTACTATAATGATAGAAATATGTAAAACTGTCAACTGTCGTATAAATTAAAAAATACACTTTTGTAAAAATATATCATAAAAGTCGTCAATTTGCTAATAATTTGTCCACGTCTGTAATCATTTTAATAGTATCTACCAAAAACGGTGCGGCGTGATATAGTATTGTGACTGGCCTACAGTTAGCGTAAGTCTGACGACGCATAATATTATAGGCTACTGTTAGAATGTGACAGAGCACTCTGGTGGGACTTTATCTGACCTTCAACCTACTTGGGTGATGGCACCACCTAGCTGAGTCATGATAATCCTCCTTGAGGAGAAACGTGACAGGGGAGTTGTGAAATTCTTTCGATTACGTGAAACGTCTTTTTTGTTGGTATGTAATTAAGTCCGGTTTCAGGTAACCAAACTTATTGTTAATAAAATGTTTATTAAAATAATTAAAAGATTGTTTATAATATTATCTTCAATTAACAGCCTAGTAATCACATTTATATTTTGTACATTTAGCTACAGTTGATATAGATTTATTAATAAATAGGGCTACATCAAGAGGGTTGTAATATTCCTCTTGGTGTACATCTTGTAAAATGTTCTGTCGTTCTGTTTGTGTTGTCTACCCTTCCTCACACGTTCTTGTCCATTCTTTAGGCACGTTAAGGTTTCACCGGCTAACCAGTTTTACTTTTTTACTTTTATACTTTATTTAGTTGTCTTTTTCGCTTGCGATAAGAACGTATGTACTCTGTTTGCGACATTTTCGCTACCGTGACAAATTAATACTGATTGTTGTAAAAGTTATCATTATCAATATTCACATATCCATCAGTCAATCAAATCCTATGTCCCCTACTGGAACAAAGGGCAGCAAAAATGTTCTCCACCTTCCTCTACTTCTAGTCACTAAGTTCAGGTCTGCACAGGGCTTCCTCACCTCTCGCATCTCCTTTTCTACGCTTCTCCGAGTCTTCCGAGGTCTGCTTCTGTCACGAATTTCTTGCAGGTTCCTAACATTCACATATAGTTAGCTGTAATTCTATAATTATATTGGATTCTTCCATTTTATTAATTTCGAACATAGATCTTTCACGTCAAAAAAAGACATTTCGTTTGAAAACTGCTATCTAAAGTCTTGGTTTTTCTGAACCGACTCTTGCGACGTGCGAGGTGCGAGGCCCGCCTCTCACAAATCCGGACCACACTAGAGATAGTGATTGGTTTCTATAGTTACGAGGTGCGCAGGTCGAGATAGTGATTGGTTTCTATAGTTACAAGGTGCGCAGGTCTCGCATCTCGCAGTTATAGAAACCACTCACTATTTCTCCTGTAGTCCGGATTTGTGCGAGGCGGGCCTCGCATCTCGCACGTCGCATGCGTCGGTTCAGAAAAACCAAGGCTTTACGGCTGATGCAAAAACGAAAGCGACAACTAACCTTTGTCTTTTTTGACTGACTTAGCACATTCACAATCCGATTCTGAATCTCTTGCCGATTCAGTAAAAGATAGACTACCTACTTATATTGTACTGGTCAGCGTTTCTTTGCTGAAGTTTCTTATAATTATTCTACTTTATTTTATTTATTATATTTTGGAATGATCAAATATACTTTTTATATTGATTATTCCTCAAACATCTCATTAATCTTTAACAGGAGCCATTTTTCACTAATGTGCATGCTTCTACATAATTCATGTAAATTGTAATTGTGATCACTATTTTATGTTATCACTTTACTATTGTTTATTGTTTATAAAATATGTATTTTGATGCCAACTATAACCCTAATATACCTGAGGGTGAAATAGGGTTTATTAAGTTGGATAATAAAAAAAATGATCAAAATACGATTTATATTCCGAAATGACTTTCAAGATCATAAAGAATCAGTTAGGCCTACTTGTTCCATTATTTTGCCATTTAGTTCAGTCTTAACTTTTATTATAACATCACAACGAAAACTACATTTCGAATTGGAAGCGAAACATGGAATACTAAAATAATAACAAAGAACAGAAACATAAGTAACACACACAAGAGCACTTTCTAAGAACAATTTTTGGTTTTAGGCCTACGCGATAAGATGAGAAACGAAACTCGTACACAGGAGAGAAATTGAATACCGAAAACCTTGCGGAAGAAATTCAGCAATATCAACAGAATTGGCTTCAACATAGGCCTATTGAAAGGATGGAAGAAGGAAGACTTACTAAATTGGCCATGAGCAGGGCCGGGTATTTATGGAGATCGCGAAAATCATGACATAATAGACATACAATAGATTTTTACTAATCTTTACGAATTAAGTGATTCTGATTAATAATATGCGGATAAAACAAACGCGACAAATCGCGAAATAGAGTTATAATAGCGAAATATGAACACATTCGCGAATTGTTACTATTGCGTCGTTCTATACCAAATTACATATTCCGAATTCTTTCGGATTTTTTTCACTTGAATTTGTTATAGGCCTATATCCTAGTAGGCTATAGGCCTATTACATGGTATTTCAGGTGTTCTGATTACATTAGTGAACTCAAAAGACGGAGAATTCAACATTTCACCAATAATTTGAAAGTGTTAATTTGAAGGCTGCCATACCGCACCACTACCAGAATCCAATGAACCTTTAATGTTAATTATTTGGAAAGTAATATCCGTACTGAGTTAATACTCCGATTCCAAAATAATTGTATTTTCAAAAATTTCCATTAATCCCCACCAAGAGTACAAATCAATCTCCAACAATCTCCGCCGACACCAATATTAAAAAACACAAATGACACAATTAATCTCGATGAGATAAAACCCTCATTGAAGACGATACCTTGATCTCCCAAAAAGAAGGTGACGCGAACAAGATCATTTAAACAAATTTTAGTTTCTTATGACAGTACTAATAAAAGTATTGCTGTTCTGAAACCTTATAATTAGGCTATGTCCTTGTTGATAATGAATTTCTAACGTTGCTAAATACTAAGTTGGGCCTAGTTGTACGAGTAACATTTGAAATGATATTTTAAATGTGAGCGAGTTCCAGAAACCATCGAGTTTCAGTGCTCTTGTTAAATGGTATTGCAAATAAAAAATATATATCGCAGCAAGGTGAATCAATAAAATATAGTCCAGATTCTGTTCATGCAAAGAAATCTTCATATTCATGTCGTGTAACTATCGATGTTGCAATATAGGCTACATTTTCCTTGGAGCTTTATCCCATGGCAAACATACTTCTATCCGCTGTAAAATCCATGTTACTCAGGCATGCAGGTTGTATCAACAAAGGGCCTGCTTATATTTTCATTATCGCGGACAACTGTGATGTATGAGGCCTACATATTTTCCCAATGAAGAGCAACGTGGTCAATGAATTAACGACGCCGATACAAGAGTCGAGGGGCGGATATAGACTTGCTCGTATAATGAAATGGCACACTTGAACGTGTTGTGTCCAAGTCGCGATTTATAGGGTGCTAGATGAGTACAAGTCTTTGTTTGCATTCTTCGTTCCGGGGTTCAGAACCGGTCCCACGTCAATATATGACTTACGTCCAGTGGAATCTCATTTATTACTGGCTTCCCCGTAACGTACTGTCCACGAACAACGGCTTAAAATAGCCTACGCGTGGTGATATTCATTATGCTGGCTGTCTGTCAAGGGTTTTCCGACCCCTGAAGGCGTTTCACCTCCGTATCTTGATGGTGTAGTGTTTACCATACTTGCTGTTAGATCTCAAGTTCGCGTGTACGAAACCTACAGGGGACGATGAATTTTCGAAATATAAATCTCTACTATGATTTCGAAAGTGAAGTAAAGTCGGGGTAACTTATGGCATGTTATATTTTACAGCATGACTCTGTTCTTGAGAGCTTCAATTCGAATTTCCATCTTCCAAATCTCCTCTGCGAATATTTCTATTTGCATGATGTTTATTAACCCTTAAATTCGCAAAGTATCCTATAGGATACAACTGGTTAATAGGCTATATGCTATAATTTTAATAGAACAATAGAAAAAAATTGATAGGAAAATTAAAATTTCACAATACTATCACAGTCTAGTATATACAGTCACGAAGCTTGAGTTGTGAGAGTGCTAGGAACAATAGACTGTGCCGGTACTATTTCGCATTGTCTGTAATGAGGCGATATTAGCGATCCTAGTGGTTAGCAACTATCTATGGATGCATATTTACTACGTATTGTGCTTCGTGACTGTATATACTAGACTGTGATACTATAATATTGTACGACATATAAGATATGGACATTTCGGTAGTTGTTTTCTTTACAGTCCGACACAGTTTAATAAACTAGTGTGAGAATTTATAAAACAGTTATATTACCGGTTGTTCTTTATGGATGTGAAAGTCGGGGTCTCACTTTGAGGGAGGAACAGAGATTAAGGGTATTTGAGAATAAGGTTTTTAGGAATATAGTTGGGGCTAAGAGGGATGAAGTTACAGGAGAATGGAGAAAGTTACACAACGCAGAACTGCACGCATTGTATTGTTCACCTGACATAATTAGGAACATTAAATTCAGACGTTTGAGATGGGCACGGCATGTAGCACGTATGTGCGAATCCAGAAATGATTATAGCGTGTTAGTTGGGAGACCGGAGGGGAAAAGACCTTTGGGGAGGCCGAGACGTAGATGGGAGGATAATATTAAAATGGATTTGAGGGAGGTGGGATATGATGGTAGAGATTGGATTAATCTTGCTCAGGATAGGGACCGATGGCGGGCTTATGTGAGCGCGGCAATGAACCTCCGGGTTCCTTAAAAGCCATTTGTAAGTATAATATTGTACAACATATAAAATATGGACATTGCGTTAGTTGTTTTCTTTACAGTCCGACATGATTTAATAAACTAGTGTGAGAAATGAAGTTTTGCCAATTTAAGGGTTAAATTGTTTTGTTTACTTATTATTCTTTATGAATTGATTAGTAGGCCGATCTATCGAACCCTTCTTTAGGGCGGCTTTTGTTTCTACAAATTATCTCTGTTTACTTAATAGTGCAGATGTTAGAATAGCAGCCATGTTGGACCAGGATACACGGTTTATTATCATAGGTAATATCGCAAGGCATTTGCATTTTGTTGATAAATTTACAAGCGCGAAATGTGAGTGAACTTAGGCCTAGCCAATGGAAATGAAAAGCTCGCGTGATATTTAATGAGAATATTTCACGAATAGAATAATAAAATGAAGATAGGCTAACGCTTATTATTGATTTACATTGTATCATATTCCATTCGCATTCGTAAAGAAAGATTGAGAATATTTAAAAATACGGCTAGAGTCATTTAGTATTAACTACCCTAACTACACTTGAATGACAGGAACAACAAAATTATGACAGTTTTTGGGCTCATGTTCGGTGCCCGTCGTACGATCCCACGAGAAACTTTAAATGAACTTAAACAATTTAAAATTTCGGATGCAACGATTGATGCCATAGGATCGCATGTGATAAAATCATCCTTAGCTATAATTAGTAATCATTTGTACCCAAGAAAGTTTTATTGTAAACGATTTCCTATGTTTTCTTATCATTCATCTTAATGTTTTTTTTTTTTCAAATTGTCACATAATTGTTTTTAATCATTGTTCATTGTGAATTGATTAGTAGGCCGATATATCGAACCCTTATTTAGGGCGGAATTTGTTAATACAAATATCTCTCTTCACTTCACCAAATTTTTCGTCGATTTTTCTGACTTTCACCTCTAGTAATCGAAAGCTTCTTTGTCAAGTCCTATCTTCCATATGTGCGACATTATGGGTCCCTTTCTAAAATAAACGATTTATACTTCTCATGCAGCTAATCTTAAATTTTGTGACCACCATGGAAACAAAGGTCAGGCCTAGATATCATGATTTTCTGTTACGTGTAGAAGAAAAATATTCGAAAGAAATTTCGCTTCTTATACATTAGGCTGTGCCAACCGAAAATATTACAGGATTCTTAAAGAATTGAACCCTAGTCCCTATGAATAAAAAGTAATCAACTAATTGAATGAAGTATGGCAGGTATACATAGACCTACATGAACAATGTCAATAATAAATAGCTCTATGCCGTTACGCTTGGCGATGACACTGATGGTTTATAACATGTAATTCTGTCAACGAGAGTTCAGGATTTTTTATTACTGAAACCTCGACTACAGCAGACATTTAAATCGTGCAGCTGCAGCGTTTATATGATACATAATACAACATTTTGTGTTATAAATGAGAATATATTTTGTGGTTTTAGGCAATAATAGATGTAGCCCCCATAACGAGAGTGATATTTTTAATAATTTTTGTTTATTCCCTCGATATACACATATTAAATAGAGTCATAAGAATCCTCCCCTTGCTGGGGAGTTATTCTGTTGTTGACACATCCATTTTGACGTTACCGTGGCAGCATGATTTTGTCCGCTTACCACGTATGACAAGTGTGGAGGGTTGGTAATGAATGATGTACGGTAAACGGCAAGACTCCTTAAAAACCTGCTGCAACATCATCTTCGTCAAGTTATTTTCGTGATGAGGAGCAGCAGTCGAAAAAAAAGAGGAAGAAGAGAAGCAGAAATTGAGAGAAGTAAGAGCGGAAAGTAGTAGGAACAGTAGAAAGAGAAAGATTAAGGTATAAGAAAGGGGATAGGCGCAAGAAGACGAAAAGGAGCATAAAATATAGCCGGGGCAGGAACAGAAAAAAGTGGAAGAAAGAGGAGAATCGAGAGTCAAAGGATGGAAAACAGATGCAAAAGGAAGAAGATCAGAAGTTGAAGGCAGAGCAAGAGCAGGAGTACGGGAAGTCAAAAGGGAGGCAGGAATGGGAGGAAGCTTAAGCAGGACAGGAACAGTAGAAGAGGAGAAACAGGAGCGAAAGGAAGAGAAACGAAAGTTGAATGCAGAACAAGAGTAGGGACAGAAGAAGACGAGGATCAGGAGTATCAGGAGTAAAAGGCAGAGAGACAGGAGCAGGAGAAGGAGCCTGAGGTATAGAAGAGAAGAGAAGAGAAGAGAAGAGAAGAGAAGAGAAGAGAAGAGAAGAGAAGAGAAGAGAAGAGAAGAGAAGAGAAGAGAAGAGAAGAGACAGGAGCAAAAGGAAGAGAAGCAAGAGTTGAAGGTAGAGTAAGAGCAGGCGAAGAAGAAGGCAGTATAAAGGGGACCAGGAGTAGAAGGAAAAAGACAGGGCCAGAAGGAGGAAACTCAGAAGTAGAAGGCAGAGCTAAAGCAGGAACAGAAGAAGTCAGAAGAGAAGAAGCAGGAGCAAAAGGAAGAGAAGCAAGAGTTGAAGGTAGAGTAAGAGCAGGAGAAGAAGAAGGCAGAATAAAGAGCACCAGAAGTAGAAGGAGAAAAGACAGGGGCAGAAGGAGGAAACTCAGAAGTAGAAGGTAGAGCTAGAGCAGGAACAGAAGAAGTTTGAAGAGAAGAAGCAGGAGCAAAAGGAAGAGAAGCAAGATTTGAAGGTAGAGTAAGAGCAGGCGAAGAAGAAGGCAGTATAAAGGGGACCAGGAGTAGAAGGAAAAAAGACAGGGGCAGAAGGAAGAAAGTTAGGATTAGAAGGTAGAGCTAGAGCAGGAACAGAAGAAATCAGAGGAGAAGAGACAGGAGCAAAACGAAGAGAAGCAAGAGTTGAAGGTAGAGTAATATCAGGAGAAGAAGGCAGAATAAAGAGGACCAGGAGTAGAAGGAAAAAAGACAGGGGCAGAAGGAGGAAACTCAGGAGTAGAAGGTAGAGCAGGAACAGAAGAAGTCAGAAGAGAAGAGACAGGAGCAAAAGGAAGAGAAGCAAGAGTTGAAGGTAGAGTAAGAGCAAAGAAGAAGGCAGAATAAAGAGGTCCAGGACATGGGCAGGAGGAGGAAACTCAGTAGTAGAAGGTAGAGCTAGAGCACGAACAGAAGAAGTCAGAAGAGAAGAGACAGGAGCAGAAGGAAGAGAAGCAAGAGTTGAAGGTAGAGTAAGAGCAAAGAAGAAGAAGGCAGAATAAAGAGGTCCAGGACAGGGTAGGAGGAGGAAACTCAGTAGTAGAAGGTAGAGTTAGAGCAGGAACAGAAGAAGGTAGAAGAGAAGAGACAGGAGCAGAAGGAAGAGAAGCAAGAGTTGAAGGTAGAGTAAGAGCAAAGAAGAAGGCAGAATAAAGAGGTCCAGGACAGGGGCAGGAGGAGGAAACTCACTAGTAGAAGGTAGAGTTAGAGCAGGAATAGAAGAAGTCAGAAGAGAAGAGACAGGAGCAAAAGGAAGAGAAGCAAGAGTTGAAGATAGAGTAAGAGCAAAGAAGAAGAAGGCAGAATAAAGAGGTCCAGGACAGGGGCAGGAGGAGGAAACTCAGTAGTAGAAGGTAGAGCTAGAGCAGGAACAGAAGAAGTCAGAAGAGAAGAAGAATGCAGAATAAAGAGGTCCATGAGGAAGGAAAAGAAGGAAAAAAACAGGAGCAGAAGGAAGAAGGTCAGGAGTAGAATGTAAAGCCATAACAGGGATAGTTGTAGGTAAAGGAAGAGAAGATGCAGGACCAGAAAGAAGAAAAGCTCAAGAGTTTAAGATAGAACAAGAGCAAATGCAGAAGGAGGCAGAATAAAGATGATGAGGAGTGGAAGGAAGAGAAGCAGAAGTAGAAGGTAGAGCTAAAGCAGAAATGTAAGAAGATAGAAGGAACAGTAGCAGAAGGAAGAGACAGACAGGAGTAGAAGAATGAAGCTCGGGAGTAGAAGGTAGAACTAGAGCAGAAACTTAAGAAGGTAGAAGAAGAGAAGAGACAGGAGCAGAAGGAAGAGGAGCAGAATAGGAGGATGAGTTACAGGAGTATAAGGCATAGCAGAATTTGTCAAAGGGAAGAGGAGGAGAAAATTAGACGAAAGAGGAAAAGCAGAAAGAGGATGAGCTTAAGTAGAAGTAGGAAATAAGGAGTATAAGTAACAAATGCAAGATGGTGTCAGAGGTGGAAATAAAGGAATGGGAGTAGAGATAAAAAGGAGAAGGCGGAGGTAGAAGCAATTAAGAGAAGAGGAACAGACAAAAGGAGTTTGCGCCGATTATGGATTTGTTAATCCTTAGTAATGAACAGTATTTACTGGAATTATTGCTCTTATTTCGTAACACACTGTATGAGACCTACAGCACAGTGTCTGTGCAAGTCGTAACTCAGACGTATGACGACCCTGTAACCCTACGAGTTGCGTGCTTGTTGTATTGCGGGTTTGCAGAATATAGGCGGTTAAACTTATGCCGCATATTTTGAAGTAATAGCAACGTGCATAACTCCTATCTGACTTAACATGTTACCATACCTTGAATGTCAGAAGATTTTATTTTCATTATCAACAATGAAATTAAATTGGTATAATGGTACATTTGATGCCTTATATTTCATTTTTCTCGTTTATGGCATTTTTAACACACTACCGTTTAACATTTCACGGGATTAGTTAATATTTGCTGACGAAATGTAGGCGTGAGGTTGTTAATTATCACTTTCCTGTCAGTGACAACTTAATCATAACAGTCATAAAAATTATGTTGTGTAGGACGAATAAAATGTTCATAAGTAGGCCTAATTCTTATGAATGTATGGCGCTGTTAGTGGCATTAGACAGTGGGTAAGTTTATGCTATTTTTTATAACCTGAAACTTGAAGTCTTACTCGATTAATTTTATAAAGAGCAATGATATAACCTTTATTGTTCACTCAAGAAATGAAAGAGTACTACTAAATTCATTAGCAAAAGCTTATAATTTTGAGATATCAAAATCTAAAACCGAAATAATGGCATTCAAAGGGAAGGACCCTGTAATATCAAAATTTGTAGTAGATTACATTATTCTTAAACAAGTGTCACACTTCAATTATTTGGGAAATGATATATCCTATAGCTATGATAGAGATGTACAAATAAAACTTTCCAAGTACCAATATATGTGTGTGTGGTACAATCAGAAAAGTTTTAGGAAATAAAACAAGGAAGGAAACACAATTAAAATTCTATAAGGCTATAGCAGTTCCATCCCTCTTATATGGTAGTGACAATTTGGTCCTAAGACAGAAAGAAATTAATAATATACAGTCATCAGAAATGAAATTTCTAAGAGCAGTCAAGGGCTGTACAAGACTAGAGCATATAAGAAATGAAGGCATAAGGGAGGAATTAGAAATTAAATCTATAATTCAGCAAGTCGGTGGTTATAAGAAAAGATGGATCGACCATTTACAGAGAATGGATTATGGAAGGTTTCCGAAGTTGGAATGGAATTATAAACCACGAGGAAGACGGGACCCTGGCAGACCAAGAAAGCGATGGAGTATTCAGCCGAAACAGGCCATGAGGCCTATACCATGAAGATGATGATGATGATGATGATGATGATGATGATGACTACTAAATTCATTCATTCTCAACCTTTAATCCTTCCTCTACTCCAGTAACGTAAACTTCGTTCAGCTGCTTTCACTCCTGGCTATCACTAGAATTACACAAAATTGGAAGTAAGATGCAGTACTGTCCGCCCAACAAATAGAGACGCGATTAGGAGTAGAACTAAATGTCCAAACCCATCATTATCTTCCCTCCACTCAAGTAACGATAGCTTTGGCCAACAGCTTTCACCCCTGCCTATCACTGAAACTGACACAAATTTAGGCAGTAAGAATCACCTCTGTTCGCCCAACAAATAAGGAGAACCGATAAAGGATAAGACTATAAGTTCCTATTCCCTCTCACACTTTTACCTTCACTCTAGTCAAGTAATGGTATCTTCTGTGTCAGCTGTTTTCACTGCTTCCTATCACTATGAACTTACACAAGAATTAGACAGTAAGATTTGTTGCTTTTCGCCCAACAAATGAGGTCAGTGAGAAATAGAACTACACATTTTCTCCCAGACGTTCATATTTCCTATACTGAAGAAATGACTGCTTCGGTCATCTGGCTTCAATTGTCTAACACTAGAATTGATGCTAGTTTAAGCAATAAGTTCCATTAATGTTGGCCCAATAAATAAGGAGACCTGATGTGGATTTTTGGTGGTTTGATAGGGCAGAGAGTCGTTGCGAGCAAGTTGTAGAAGGCGAAGAAAATTAAATAAATTCGAGTGGAAGGAAATACAAACTGTGCTGCCACATGGCTGGGCGGAGTGTACAGTAGTGGCAAAAAAAACCGGACCGACCCTTGTAGCTGATTTCAGAGCCTTGTTCACTCCAGAGCACGATAGACTAGTAACTAAAACTTTCATGGTTCGAATCCTGCCTGGGAAGGAAACTTATTTTTGTTCCCTATTCAAATTTATTCCAAATACTTTTCGATTGCAGCGATATTTTACTACTTAATTAACTTAATATTTCCAGAACATGAATTTTACCAGCAATCGAAAAGTATTGGGAATACATCTGAATAAGGAACAAAATAAAGTTTCCTTCCCAGGCAGGATTCGAACCACGAAAGTCTTAGTTACCAGTCTATCGTGCTCTGGAGTGAACAAGGCTCTGAAATCAGCTACAAGGGTCGGTCCGGTTTTTTTGCCACTACTGTACATAGCCAAGATTTTTTTTATAAACTGATTATACTTAATTGGATGGGAAATGTGCTAAAGCTCAGAACATGAAGTGAAAAATCTATGGTTAGGCCCTATGGAAATGAAGTTAGTAATGACAGTGGACATGACGACTTTGGTGATTGTGAATAGCCTATGGCGATGTCTTTGATGATGGCGATGGTGGTGGAGACGATTATTATTATTATTATTATTATTATTATTATTATTATTATTGAGTTATTATTATTATTATTATTATTATTATTATTATTATGAGGCAATGATGTGGACAAAGACGATTTATGACAGTAGGCCTAGTCTAATTATAACAGTGGTGGATATGATGATGATGATGATGATGATGATGATGATGATGATGATGATGATGATATGTTTCTTTTAGTTTGTTCCAATTTATAAAGAAATGTGACTTATCCTTAGTGTTCTCTGTCTATTAATACTATTTTAAGATCATATATATTATGTCTCTCTAAAACACGAATCGACGAAAGGTTAATCGTAATGCTACACAAAATTTGGTTCTCACGTACCCCTTTCCCCCCCTCCTCTCCTCTCTACGCCTATATAGCCTACGTATGTACTGTATAATGTAGCCCCTCTTATAAAATGGTTGGACGGATCTCACTCAAATTAAATGTTCCCAGAAGCTACCGATTCAAGAAAGGTTTATGGCAATTTCTAACCACCATAGTCACACCATCTCTTTCTCTCTTACCTGGCTTTTACTACGGTAGGTAAAACAGTATCAAAAGCTAGCAGCAGCTCGTTTTCGAGTGGGACGGAGATATGTTTTAGTGAGTGGGAATAAGACAGAAGGTTCGGCTATGGCTTCGTCACGGCGTCGTAAAGTTCGCAACGCGTGCGGTCTGCAGTCCTGTACTTTATAACCACTCTGTGTGTTTTCCGTCTCTCTCTCTCTCTCTCTCTCTCTCTCTTTTTACTTCTGTCTATATGGGTACGGATGCTGCTTGTACGGTATAGGAAAAGATCGCATTAATAAAGAAGTGCGACTAATCATTACACTACGTGCGATTTAATTGAAGGATAGATGAACACTTTTACTTCATCGTGTAGTGTTCTTGTTTTCACTGAAGCACATACAAAGCGTTTCCGGCCCGAGTTCGATTCCTATAATCTTATTGGAGTAAACAACGCTGCCTATACATGTCTTCCTTTCCTGAACCATAGGCCTATCGTAAATCTAAATTACCGAAGAAGATATTGTATACCGAAAGTCCTAAAGGGCAGGGCATAGTTGCGCCCCACGGTCAGGTAAGACGTTGCAGATAAAAAAGGGTCTCTGTTTTGTGGGCATAGTTGCGCCCCGTTCCCATCACGTAGAGAAGAGGGGCATGGCATAGTTGCGCCCCGATGAAATAGGTAGAGAAAAAGACATTACGAGAACTCGAGCCTCGTAATCAACCAATCTTATTGATTTCTTATTCGATTTAATATTCATTATCGATACAGTTAAAATGAACCCCATGAAGTTGGCAGTACTTTATTAACTGTTTTTCTACTGTTTATGCAGGCATTATCGATAGGAGTAGATCAGGACAGCACGTTTGCACATCTCCTTTTTATGTTAGCTTAGGCTCTTTTCAAACTGAAATGACGAGTGAAGCGTACAGTTAAAATTACTCTAACCTAACCTAACCTTTTTATGTTAAGTTAGGTTAGGTTAGGTTAGGTTAGGTTAGGTTAGGTTAGGTTAGAGTAATTTTAACTGTACGCTTCACTCGTCATTTCAGTTTGAAAAGAACCTAACCTAACATAAAAAGGAGATGTGCAAACGTGCTGTCCTGATCCACTCCTTTATCGATAGCCTACCGTAAAAATGAACACCATGAAGTTGGCAGTACTTTATTAACTGTTTTCTACTGTTTATGCAGGCATTATCGATAGGAGTGGATCAGGACAGCACGTTTGCACATCTCCTTTTTATGTTAGGTTAGGTTCTTTTCAAACTGAAATGACGAGTGAAGCGTACAGTTAAAATTACTCTAACCTAACCTAACCTAACCTTTTTATGTTAAGTTAGGTTAGGTTAGGTTAGGTTAGAGTAATTTTAACTGTACGCTTCACTCGTCATTTCAGTTTGAAAAGAACCTAACCTAACATAAAAAGGAGGTGTGCAAACGTGCTGTCCTGATCCACTCCTTTATCGATAGCCTACCGTAAAAATGAACACCATGAAGTTGGCAGTACTTTATTAACTGACATATTCAAATGAGTGAGTCGTTGGAATATGGGACCTCAGCAATCTTAACATTTTTATTAGTGATTTCCACACCAGCTGTGGCGTATAGTGAGGTTCATTTAATATGAATGTTATGTTGAGTGAAAAGGGTAAAGAGTTAATAATTCACAATGGTTTTAAGTTTCGATTTTCAAAACTCTCTACCGTATTTTATGGCAATCACGTGTGTACTATGCCCTTTCCTTTATGGTGTCTGATTTCAATGCAGCTACCACTAAAATATTTTTAAGTAATTTATTTGTTTTATGACAATCACTTTCGTGTGTACTATGCCCATAGGGCGCAATTATGCCATGTCCATTCTGCTACCTGATTTCTTCGGGGCGCAACTATGCCATGCCTAGACCTCCCAATTGACCGTGGTACGCAACTATGCCATACCGGTCCTAAATAGGGTAGAGCTGCCTAATTCCGTGATACATTTTTTTTTTTTTTTTCCCCACTGAATGTCGGGGGATTGGATATCTTGCTAGGAAGTTCACCGATGTCTCAAAAGAAGGCGAAAGATGCACTCTTTCGAGAAAGATATCTGGCCCTATGCTCGAACGGTAAAGCATTGATTGGCGTTCAATTTTAAGAAAGTATCACAGGATTAGGAGTGTCACGGAATTAGGCAACTTTATCCTACATCGTGTAAGTCTGCTATTAACCTGAACATATCCTTTATATTTTAATAGCTAAAAACTTCATATCAAAGCATTTAAATATTTTATAGTAAGTTAGCCGTAAGAATTATAATATGATAGGCTAATATCAAAATCTAAAACTAAAGTAATGGCGTTCCAGGGAAGGAACTCAGTAAGGACAAAAATAGTAATAGAAGACAAAGTAATAGAAAAGGTTTCACACTTCCAATATTTAGGCTGCGATGTAACTTATGAAGAAGAGCAAGACGTAAATAAGAAAACACAAAAATTTCAACATGTTTGTGGAACAATAAGACGATCATTGAGGAATAAAGTAAGAAAAGACACGCAGATAAGATTTTACACAACGATGGCACTACCAGTGGTGATGTATGGAAGTGAGGCCTGGGCCCTGAAGGAAAAGAAAAGAGTAAAATTCAGGCGGCGGCTGAAATGAGCTTCCTACGGGCTGTGAAAGGTTGTAAACGAGAAGAACATATTAGAAATGAGAAGATTAGAGAGGAACTAAAAGTACAACCACTTCTACAGCAAATAGAATAACATAGATATAATTGGGTGAAACATCTAGGGAGAATGATAGAAGACAGAATAGGCCTACCGAAGATGGCAATGACATATAGACCTAGAGGAAGAAGAACAATAGGAAGACCAAAAAAACGCTGGACTGAACAGATGTGAGATCGGAACAGGCGAAGACCTAATCCGTGAAAGCAGATGATGATGATGATGATGATGATGATGATAATGATGATGATGTGTTTGGAAGCTCTTAAGTTCGATAGAAATCAAGTTCGACATCCTATAGTTCGACTGCTTATGTAGGAGAATTAGACACGCCCCTAAACGGGCACTAAGAAATGGGTTTGCCATTTGAATGGGAATTGGTTCTGTGTCTTGTAGTGATACTTTCGTTAAAGGAAAACAGAATATTTTATTGATTAGGACATCCATATTGATCACTGATTTAAATTAATGAACTGTTCTTTTTCTATTTGAGAACTGTGCCGTTTGTGAGACGGAACTGTCGAAACTCACTGTGGTACTAGAAGCGCATACACAAGTCTCGGGGCGGGCAGGAAATGCAAGTACAGTACTGTATGCCTTGATGGATAACCAATAAGAGTTTGTATTCATTTCACCTGCCATACCCACTACTCTTATTGGACTGAACTTTCAATCCTGTTTTATCGAACTTAGTGTATTTAAACATAATGAAGACAATCGAAGTAAATGAATAAGGCCTATGATTTTTATACTTGGAAGTAGCATGTCTTCCTTCAAATTAACCCACCCCCCCACATTTTTTTTTCTTCAAGACCACGGACACTAAAGATATGTTCAGAAATGTGTTTCCGCTATTTTTCATCAGTTCTAGTAATTCAGAGCTCAGATTAGTAACATAATTAAATAAATAAATATAATTATATGAGTTCTTACGAGACTTTGACGAAACCACTGGTCAAATACAGTAGGTACGTGTTCTAGATTTGCTTCTATGTCAAGTCCTCAACAGTAGCAAGGGTGTCGTTTTTATGGGTTGGGTTGCGTCCCTCATTCGTTTTACAAGCGCTGGTGAAAAGAAATTCCATACCCAGCCATCACAAAACCCGCTGAGTCGTTTAAACTAGTTGAGACAGTTCCTCTGCGGTTCCTGTATGGAACAGGATCTAAGTAGGTGCTTGTGGGATGTGAAAACGTCGAAAATTTCAGTTGGGATGTCGAGGATTGTCATTGCAATTGCTACGGACTGAACCTGGTGAGTAATATTTAATCATCGCGATAAGTTAAGTGTTAAGAGAGGTAGGCTTGTGTTTCGATTTTGAAGCTGTAAAATGTACTTATGAATAGGCCTATTAATATTTTGTATGGCGTCGCTGATGGTCCTTTGTGTAAAGACAAACGCCTGCATTACTTTATCATGTAGTAGAACATCTGAGAACATTCTCTGAAGATGAGGAGGAAATTGTTCGACTAAAGGTGGAAATGCATGAGGAACTTACTTATTGATTGCAGGCTTAGGATATGCATCCTTTAAAAATGTTATAACTTACGGTTATGTGAAAAGCTAAATTTAATATAAAAAATTACAAGTAAAAAAATCAAATTTATCCCCAGTGCCTTACACCACCAAATTCAACTAAACAACTCCTATAAGTTAATCTTACGTTTTCCATTCCTTTACACGTCCAAGCCATTTGAGTCTATTGGTTTCTAAGCTAGTTAGGCCTATTCGTTTTTCTATATTTCGTGTGCTCCTGTCGTTGCTCATTCGGTCTCTTTTTTGTTTCTTGTAATATCCAACGTAAACCCCTCATCTCTGAAGCCTGGTGTCTAGCCTACTTAGAAAATATATGTCTTATACATTGCTGCCTTGCTCTTTATAGGTAAGCCTAGATCTTTGTCTCATATCAATTGTTTAATAATGTTATAGCCTATACATTTGAACCTTTCTGTATTCTTTTAGAATTTCGTTCTTAAGTTTTTCTTTTGAATTTATTTCTGATTCTTAATATTATTAATAATAATAATAATAATAATAATAATAATAATAATAATAATAATCATAATAATAATCATCATCATCATCATCATCATCATCTGGTCAAGCCTTGGACTTAGTGATCCGTTGCGGTCTCTACGGTTTCCTGCCATCTCTTCATAGGTCTTCCAGTAGAGTGCTATACTAGAGTTGATTTTGGCCATCGGCTCCTAGGCATGCTTTCCACATGCCTCTTCCAGTTAGTTCTGTATTTGTCTAGGAAATCAATCATGGGTGTAACTCCTAATTTTTTTCAAAATTTCTTCACTTCGTTTTCCATCCCAAAGTGTGTATCCTGCTGTTTTCCTCATAAATGTTATTTCTCTAGCCGTTATTGTCTGCATATCTCTCTTGGTCATTGTCCATGCTGATCCTTAATATTTAAACTTATTGAGTTCTTTTAAATTTACGTTTTATTTATTTATTCAGGGATTTATTTATTTATTTCTACCGGCAGAGTTAAGGCCATAAAGCCTTCTCTTCCACTTAACCAGTATTAGAACAATAGCAAATATAAAAATGGTAGAAATACAGGAACAATACACAATAGGCCTAATAATAATAATAATAATAATAATAATAATAATAATAATAATAACAAAATGAAAACAAGTTCAGTTAGATGTAATTCTAAGAATCAAACAATTACAGTAAGTTAATGTGAATCGAAGTAATTGTTTAAATAATAAAGAAAATTTCTTTATATGTTAAAAGTAAAAATCATAGGCTATATTAGAAAAAAAATTAGGAAAGCTCACAGTCTAAGCAGTCTATTTGACAACCGAGTTTTGAAATTAGTAAATGTCTGACAACACCTTGAGGTATGAGGTAGGGAGTTCCAAATTATGAGAAATTGAATCGCTGAATGACGAAGAGTATCGGGAAGTGTTATGATGAGGTATACTCAGTGTGCCAGTGATCTGAGATCGTGTATTTAGGTTATGGTTGGAGCATAAACACACAAGACGAGACGACAGATAACTTGGGGTTGAGGTGCGCAGAATTTGAAATAGAAGAGAAAGTGTAAAGTTCTGCGATAGTTGAGCCGGAGCCAAGAATAAGATTCGAAAAACGGTGAAATATGATCGTATCGTCGAACATTGCACACATATCTTATACACATATTATGAACATGTTCTAATTTGACATTTTAATATTCCAATCTTCGTTCTGCACGCTATAAATGTTCATAAGTTAACTCTTTTCTCGGCCTTCATGTATAAACTACTACTACTATTAGACCCTAATAATAGGCATAATAATAATAATAATAATAATAATAATAATAATAATAATAATAATAATAGCATCTTTTACCGATTTCCTATTCGGTGTCTATTATTATTATTATTATTATTATTATTATTATTATTATACTTACTGGCTTTTAAGGAACCCGGAGCTTCATTGCCGCCCTCACATAAGCACGCCATTGGTCCCTATCCTGAGCAAGATTAATCCAGTCTCTACCATCATATCCCACCTCCCTCAAATCCATTTTAATATTATCTTCCCACCTACGTCTCGGCCTCCCCAAAGGTCTTTTTCCCTCCGGCCTCCCAACTAAGAATCTATATGCATTTCTGGATTCGCCCATACGTGCTACATGTCCTGCCCATCTCAAACGTCTGGATTTAATGTTCCTAATTATGTCAGGTGAAGAATACAATGCTTGCAGCTCTGCGTTGTGTAACTTTCTCCATTCTCCTGTAACTTCATCCCTTTTAGCCCCAAATATTTTCCTAAGAACCTTATTCTCAAACACTCTTAACCTCTGTTCCTCTCTCAAAGTCAGAGTCCAAGTTTCACAACCATACAGAACAACCGGTAATATAACTGTTTTATAAATTCTAACTTTCAGACTTTTTGACAGAAGACTAGATGACAAAAGCTTCTCAACCGAATAATAATACGCATTTCCCATATTTATTCTACGTTTAATTTCCTCCAGAGTGTCATTTATATTTGTTACTGTTGCTCCAAGATATTTGAATTTTTCCACCTCTTCGAAAGATAAATCTCCAATTTTTATAGTTCCATTTCGTACAATATTCTGGTCACGAGACATAATCATACTTAGTCTTTTCGGGATTTACTTCCAACCCTATCGCTTTACTTGCTTCAACTAGAATTTCCGCATTTTCCCTAACCGTTTATGGATTTTCTCCTAGCATATTCACGTCGTCCGCATAGACAAGAAGCTGATGTAACCCATTCAACTCCAAACCCTGTCTATTATCCTGAACTTTCCTAATTATTATTATTATTATTATTATTATTATTATTGTTATTATTATTATTATTATTAGGCCTATTATTATCATTATCATAATCAACATCCAAACAACACACGACCCCAGAATGACATGCTTACAATAGGCGAAATTCGAACCCTTAACCATGAATACCGCAAAGCTTTGAAACAAAAAATTAGAGCCTACATCATGGACGATACCACGTTAATTACAAAGTGATTATATGTTAATAATATTTTAACAAGTTTAGTTAGCTACGTTAGGCCAAATACATATATGAAAAGCAGGGTATCTGCTACTAAATCTGATGAAAACGAGGCACGTCGGACACGGGTCTGTCCAGATGGATTCAACATCACAGTGAATGCCAATAGGACTGGCTTCGTATATTGGTTTTTCGCTATGCAAATATTGTAACTGGTTCTCTCACACAGACAAACGACAAACAATACAGGATTTTGGCATTAAACCCCGTTAGAGATTTTTAGGACAAGGACTACAATACGAATCTACATAAACACCTCAAATCTAAACAATAAAGCCTAAAAAGCTACTGTACTGAACAGGCTTACAAGTGCGCAGAACTCAACTGTCCACATAGCCTATGACCTCTGTCGTTACATAAATCAACGCATAAACACCCTTTCTCGTCCCTCTGTTATAACTAAGACATCCAGACTACACCCGCCAAAATTTCACACTAAGAACAATATAAAGATGTATGAAGATTGTATCTCCACGTAAAACATTATTTCTCATCTTACATATATGGCGCACTCAGCAGATTTCTCTTGTAACAAATTTGAAAGTTGTGTAAAATATATGCAGAAACATTACATCACCAAACATTCATAGATGCCCGTTTAATAAATCAGCCATTTTGTAATACAATCATAAAACAAAATGACAGTACGATTTATGGTTTATAGATGGATTTTACGATATCTTGTTGGACTATTAAACAAAGCAAGCATAATTGTTTGTTACTGTAAGAATTTATAAATCTTTTCCCAAGGACAAGTAATTTGATTTGTGGATATCCTACACCCGATATAAGTTACTGCTTCGCATCAGAAAGGAGAAAGGTTATCGCACCAAACGTGAGAATTGTTTAGAATCTGTTAATAAATGTTTAGCGCTTGAAAATATGACAGTTACAATCACAAGTTACTATTTATTATAAGGCTATTTACTAAAATAATAAGACAAGCTGTTTAAATGTTTTAGATAGACTAATACTGCAAAATACATCCTACAAGGACAAAATCTACAGTAGTAGAACACATTTACAGAACAGAAAATATTACCAGAGTGTGGTCTATAAGGAGAATGGCTTAAAATGCGCTATTGACATAAAACTATAAGCAAATCGCTCAAGTTTCTTCCTTTAAAATGCATAAATTAGTGTAAGTTAAATAGGTCTACCATTATCTGCATCTCAGTAGCCTATATTAAATTCAGTGACTACTTCTCTTTCATTGAAATTGGTCTGTTCATTTTTCGTGTTTTGAGTCATACAATTGTAGACATATGAAGGAAATTTTAGGATTTCACGATGAGTTGTGTGATATTAAAACTCGGGTTTTTCTACCCATGTCTGAAATGACAGAAATAGGTCCATTACCTCTTGAAAAGATTCAAATCTCTATCTGAATTATTTACGATTTCCAGTTAGTACACTCTTAGGGCTAAATCTGGGCATGGCAAATCTTGCATTCAAAAAGGAGAATATTAATTTTAAATTGAAACAGCTAGTTCGTTTAATTACAGATGTTGCATTACCATTGTGAGTGGCCATTGACCTTCAAGTGGCTTATCTTGGTCGTGGGCGTAACAGTACTAAAAGCATAGGCCTACAACGTGTTATTATCACTCTTCCCCCTCACCACAAACTGTGATGTTGCACAGAGGCAGAGATATGGCCTAATAAAAGATCTGTACATGGGTTAATTGGTGACTAGTGATAATATCTGTTCAGAAATTGGCAATAGTCTTATTATATCTGGCAACATGTCTTATTATGTCCTGGTAAATCATTTCAAATCAAATCTATTACCAGAAAAACAAACTTCCTGTTATGTAAAACATTATAAGACACTGCCCAACATACGCTTCAGAAATCTGGATACTTAGACTACCAAAGATTATGAATAAAAACTGTGTGTGTTTGAAAGTAAGATCCTTAGAAGAATAAGATTTTCTCTCTTTGAGAAAAAAAAACTGAAAAGGATTAAGTTAGAAAAGAAGTCTGTATAAAATCTTGGGGGACTCCGATATACCGTAAACAGCATTATTAAATTAAACAGACTAAGATCGGTGAGTCATGTAGCACGATGAATAATAAAGAATGCATCAAGAAAATACTAGATATAAAAATCCCGGTGACCAACGAGGACTTGGCAGATCTAAGCTCAGATGAATAATATTGGAATAGTATACGACTGGACTGCAGGAATTGGAAGATGGTAACCCAGGAGAGGTTGGTGGAATTTGCTGGAGGAGACCAGGGCCCATATCGGAATGTAGAGACGATGATGATTGTGATGATGATGATAATGATGATTTGAGTTTAGTCTTGAAGAACCCATCACTCCTGCTATCTACCGTCGAGATGATCTGTGCATTGAACCAAATAAGTTATTAGGAACTGAAAGTACTTACGAAACGTCCAAGATAAGCTACTGTAATAGGCTTATGAAGTGTGAACCAAACCCAAAGTCTTCACAAATTTTACTTTGCTTACAATTTTTTATTGAAGTAGGTAATACTGTTTATTTTTCGACTGCCAGCCATTCTGTGCTCTGGTTCTGTCCATTGTTTTTTTATTTTTATAATTGTGTCAGTACGAGTTTCAACTGCCAAACCAGATCATCTTACTTCTTCACTTATTCCAAGTGTATAAACCTATCACTTACTACGTTTCCATGGAATATTCAAATCGATTTGAATACGTTTAACGTATTGAAACTCCCATGAAAACGGGGATTCAAAGCGATCTGATTCTCAAGGTCGCTACACCTAAAAAGCGGGCTGGGGTCGTATTCAATTCGGATTAAGTTCCGTGAAAACGGGTATCGTATTCAAAACGATCTCAGTACGCAAAACGCGCGGACGCTAGTCGTTTGATGTGTCAGCTGTTTTACCAACAGCGAACGCAATTAACCTATGTAACTTATGTTGAAAAGGCGTGTTGTAACACATAATATTTTGTGTTTCCCTGAAAGCCATTATTACTTACCATTATTCATTAACAGGCTAGTATATTAAGTTTGCATGCGCCTCATTAAGAAAACTATACTATGTTTATAAACTGAGACCTACAGGATGACCAACGTGCTAATATAGGCCTATTAATGACAAGTTTACCAACATAGCTATGTAGCCTACTTTCGCAACTTCAGCTTCCGTATTCAAATCGTTTTCAATACGAATTGAAAATTGCATGAAAACAGGGACGGGTGGGGGGGATCGTATTCACTACGGTAAATGTATTCAAATCGATCTGAATACGCCATGAAAACGTAGTAACTATTAGGCTATAAGCTCAACGTTCATAAACAAAATGTAGTACAGAGTTTATTTCAGATAGAAAGTGGGTTAAATTATTATTTGTTAGATTTTATCGCGTATAAATAGGCCTATATGTTTGTAGGCTGTACGTTATAAGCTATCTACTTTTTATCTACATCTTTGTCAAGATAAAATAGACTACAGTGCATTCAAGGGACTTGAATTCTTTATTTTCTTGTAAATGTTCAACTCCTCTGAAAGTTATTTGGTTTGCACCTTCATGTGAAATTTAAAGAATCACTGGTGATTATAAATTATAAGCCGATATCACTAGGTAGGTAAGTAATAAATGCATTGTAATTATTATTATTATTTTGGTGTACAATAGCAAGAATAATGTATTTAAACATTGTAGCTGCGTTTGTATGCGGCTATTGAGTTTCATGTTCGCTAGTTTCACAGACAATCGAGAGTGAATAATTAAGTTAAATTTCATACAATTTAAAATGTAATTGTAGCGTATTTTTATAATTCATGTTGAAGTAATGCGCTTTTATTACGTACTGTAGGCCTACATAGGCTAATGTCAGAGTAAGTTAAAGAACTCGAAAATTCTATTCGGAGACCATGATTTTCTGTTCCTGTTTTGAGAAAGCTGTAAGAGCAAATTAGACAGCTCTTATGATCATAGTTATAATACCTTTCTTCTAAATTAACGTAATAGGCTATACTTGCATAAATAGTATAAACATACGCTAATAATAATAATAATAATAATAATAATAATAATAATAATAATAATAATAATTACAATCATGTTGTATTTCTTATTGCAGTTAATTCATTCATTAAAAAAAATTCTACAATAGAAGAACATAATAGGCCTATTCTAAGCAACGGTCCCATAATATGAAAGCACCGAAAAACCGTAATAGTGATGATGATGATAATAATAATAATAATAATAATAATAATAATAAATAAATAAAAATAATAGCTAGGCTACGATCCTAGGTTACATTTGTAATGTGTTCATTTCTTACAGTAGTAGGCCTACATAGGCCTATAAAGTGTAGGCCTATACCATAACATCCAATAAGGAATTCGTAGACTGATTATTATAAACATAAAGGTCAAAATAAGAAGGAACGAATTTAGGCAAGTGTAACTATCAGGATAGAGACCAATGGCGGGCTTATGTGAGGGCGGCAATGAACCTCCGGGTTCCTTAAAAGCCATTAAGTAAGTAACTATCGTTTTATTCTGTTAGATAAATTACCTTTGATATGGTATTGTTGAAACACAAAATTATCTTTCAGTGAATGTAAGAAGTTTTGCAATTATGGCACTGTCTCAATGTAACACTTAGTGTAATAATAATAATAATAATAATAATAATAATAATAATAATAATAATAATAATAATAAGTCTATTAATAATAATAATATAGCCTATTCACAAAAAATATACGTTTGAGGGCTTAGACAATATATTCGCAATGTGCTTTATTTTCAGAATTGTAATGATTTTCTTTATACAGTAGTCGTACGTGAGAATACCGTTTCATTATATTTAGTTCAAAAAACTAGACGTAAGTACAAGTTAAAGCCAACAAATTAAAATAGTTATAGGATGGAAAATGAGGTATTAATTGGATATTTATTGCGTATAATTGCTATTCGTGTACCTATATGTTTATGTAATTTATTAAGCTTATGCACATTTGTAAACCATTATTAATAAATATCAATATCAATATCAATGTTTAGTTCATAAGCGTGGAAAATTATATTGGTAGACATTTTTACGTAGGAATAGTTACCATAAAATTTCTATAATTATGTATTCTTTTATCCACGAATCTAGAGTTGAAATTTCCATTTTTACAAATATTAACCTTAAGATTTTAGTTTTGCGTTTATTAACGTTTAGTGCGTATACTGTATTTAAGCCATAAGCAATATTAAAAAGTAGTTTTACTATCGTATAAGAAATGCTAACCAGTATCTTCTGACCTCTTACATCTCATGTTCACCAAGTATGTAGCAATACTATACCCCTAATAAATGTACAATATTGTGAGAAGCATATTTCATCAAGTAGGCCTAACACTGAAAATTGAACTTGAAATTCGTAGAAACTGTCGTTTGCAACTGTATCAGAAATTGTGTATCGTTGCGTGACGACGAGAGTTGGCCATGTTTGCGCGCTAGCCGGATGCAAGTCGCCGGTTGGTTGTCAGCTCTCCGGCGGGCGGTCGGCTTCCTAGTAATGGCGGACGCAGGCGGGGAAACGCGAGCTCCACCCAGCTGCGTCGGACAGCTTGCCGGTCGACCTGACCTCCGCTTGCCGCCAAGTCGGTGGAGAATCTTACGGACTTGAATTTCCCGGCTGTCCGTCACATCAAATGAAACGTATAAAACTATACAACAATTAGATTAAGTTAATATGATGATATATTTATTGATTGTAAAGATAAACCCCGATTTTTTTTCTATATTTTCAAATATGAACACAAATACATAATAGGTACCATATTTGAAAGATGTAGGTGTAATATCTTACACATGGCTCATTTCTAATAAGTTTGAGTCCTATCGTTAATGTGTTCACATTGTTTAAGAATACATATTCTAAGTTAGTGAAATAATTATTATGAAGCGATAAAAATAATATAAATATAATAAAGAAGAGTATAAATAAGTTAGTATTAATCATCTTAAAGGTATTATTTGTGGGATAGGAAAATATTCTAACGAATAATTTTATCTTGACAAAATAATGTTATTATTTAACTAAATTTTCTTATAAACAAATGGTACCCAGCTTTTAAATTTTCACCATGGAATAGCCTAATAGAAACTTTTAAGAATCCGTAATGGAACGACAAGTTCACTTAATTGCACGAATTTCAAGTTTATATTTTTGTATTGCGAGAAGTGGATTTATATAAGGAGAAATTCTGAAGGTGTGTTAGGTCTATTCAAAATAAAACTTAAAATATATATATATATATATATATATATATATATATATATAATGTTAAAAAAATTGTAAATTTCTGTTGACAGTTCATAAACACAAAACCACAGCTTTTATTTTGACCGAATGTAACGTTCGCAAGATTGATTGTTTATTGCTTTTAACCGAAAGCAAACATACTCAATTTTTTCACGGTCTAGTAGTAGAATTAAAATGAACAATTGAAATTACTGCCTGAATATTTAATGTCACGTAAAAATGCTAAAATCGATTACTTTTATCATGATTGAAACTATTTTCAAGTGAAATAGCCTATGGATGAATATATTACGGTACAAATTTAAAACGCTTCAAAATTTAGCTTAGGTTTAATAATGATTTCTAAAAGTAGTACTGAAAGAAATTAATAACATGGAATCTATTTCAAAGCAATAGCTCTACATAAATATTTAAGGTGACGAGTTTTCCAAAACAATAATAAAATAAAACAAAACGGTTAATCCTCAAGCACTGTATTGATTTTTACTTCGAAATGAATTTATAAAATGGTTACATTGAGTCTCTCCAAATTTAATCTGCTATATAGGCCTACCTGCGAAAATTAACTTCTTGCCTAACAGAAATATAAATTGCAGTCACGATTATTAGAAAAAAATATCTTAATTCTTTCCTTATTAACTTTCATTAAATATAGGCCTGCAAACTGTTTAGTTTATAGACTTCGCGGTAAAGAATGATTTGTTCGCAAATTTGGTATGCTTCAAATCTGTCGCATTTGACTTCGCCATCAGAGCTCAAAACTTTATTAGTACTCAGTCCTCATTCATGAATTGCTAGCGTACAGGTGATGGTGATCTGGAATGTCTGTTTATTGAATCATTTGCTGTTCTAAAACTACAGCCTAGGTCTATAATGTCTTTGAAAATTTATTATAATCAAAAATTCAAATTATAGCCTATAATTTCATGTAGACAATGTTGAAAGTTAACATATCAAAGCTAATACATAGCCTTAATTTACAAATATCTATCCCTTCTGTCTCTATAGAAGACATGGATAAGTTATATGAAGTAGCCTAGGTTAATTACGAAAATGTCCAGACTTTAGTACCGAGAACTGGGGTTACTTTGAACACAGAGGAAATTTTGATAATTTTTTTCAGAAAATCATATTTAGGTTTCTACATGCTGCTTTTGTTACAGATGGAGGTAAATTTGATATGAGAATGATTTTATAATAATTTGCCTTCATCTATAGCAAGTGCAGTAATATGTAGAAACCTAAATATGATTTTCTGAAATAATTTTCAAAGTTTCCTCTGTGTTCAAAGTAACCCCAGTTTACGGTAGGTCTAAACCTATCCAGTTAAACTGAAGCAGAATGTATTTTAGTCAACTGTCCGAAGACAGGTCTGAACCTCACAAGTGATACCAAGAAGGAACTACTTATGAGGCAACTAGGGCAGGAGATAATGTGGTAGAATGGCCAGTTTTTCCCCCTCCATTGCATACATCGCCGACTATTAAGTTATACTAATCAGATTTCAGATGCATACAAACAATTGTTCTTTCTCTGACACATAGACTATTGTCAAGTGAGATGTACTGCCTCATAATAGATTTGAAGCAGAAACACAATTAAATTCTTCAGTTACGTTGTCTAGATTAACATCTCATTATTACAGTTCTTCTGGTAACTTCATTTAATACCTAGGCGGTGCCAATTTTATTTCTGTATAAGTTACATAGATTTTATTTCTATTTTATCTATTTCCATATGCAACGTCACAATCCAAATTGTTCAATTGTACTTTACACTTAAAACTTAACTTACGTCTCACTGTTTGTTTACATTATAACATAAGTTGTTTGTAGTGTCTACGAGAGATCTGATGATTCTTTGAAACGAAAACGTTCATCCAACATATAAATAATTGTATATTTGCGGTTATCACTACGTAATTTTAAGTAAGTTTATAAGTTTGACGGCTTTAATAATAACACTTTGATAATAGGCCTATGGTAGAGTTTGTAGAATAATTTAAAATTATTGTAGTAACGACATGGTTCTAACATCTCGATAGAATGACTATCACCAACATCTAGTGAATATTTTAACCCTTAAATTGGCAAAACTTCATTTCTCACACTGATTTATTAAACCGTGTCGGACTGTAAAGAAAACAACTATCACAATGTCCATATGTTATATGTTGTACAATATTACAGTACCGTAGAAGTGGGTGAAGTCAATCATTTGCGATTTTTATTGATAATTGTATATTTTTTCAGTTACTTGTTAAAATTTTGTTATGCTGATTTCAATGCCTGACATTGCAAATGTAAGCGAGAGGGACAACAAAAAGCCTGCGAATGCCAACAATGAGAACGCAGTATAATTACCATTGAAATGAAAATTGTTATTCTCAACTTTTTCTCTTAAATGAAAACAAATTCTTACAAACTCTAAATTATCGTCAGCAGTGAAAGGAGACAGGAAGTATACGTAAGTACTTTTCGTTGAGATTGTATCCTGAAATAATAGTTTTGTAGTTCGTAAATGTTAGTACTGAAACTTATTATTTTAATAAAACTTGTACCTTTGTAGGGTTAAGTCGATCATGTCATCGACCTATCCTGCAGATAGGACCAGCAGGAAGAATAAATTGTTCACCGAAATACCTTCAACTAACACTTATAAACAGAAAAGTGTCATAGTATAGCTTATATTGATGGGATAGTGGGGAAAGAGGAAGACGAAATTATGATGAATTTGTTTGTTGGTATGTAAAGTATTAAAATGTGTTTTTATGTTTTATAAGTTGGCAATCATAGTCACGTTTGTACAGTGGAGACCTATAGGCCTAATTGTATCGAATAGTATGATCACAGTAACAAAAGATAACTATATAATGCTAGTAGGCATATAGAAGGCTATTATTGTTTTTTTACACCCCTTATAACAAATAAAATATATGTAACACACTTAATTTGTTTTTTAAAAACATAAACACTGATCGACTTTACTCCGCAATATTTCAAAATCGATCTTAAACTAAAAATTCAATGGTGACCGACTTTACCCTATTTAAGCAGGTAATTTCGATCACAAGTCAAATAACAAATCAGTTTTTGATAGATTGTAATTCAATTCTTGCAACGTGCCTTCATAAGTGAAGGATTTGACGACAAAATGCTATTTTCTGAGGAACTTCGCTCCATTGCATAACCTCAGTATCATAAAAAAAAATTGCAAAATTTTGATCGACTTTACCCTCTTCTACGGTATTTTGAAATTTTAATTTTCCTACCATTTTTTCTATCGTTCTATTAAAATTATAGCATAATTATAGGCTATTGACCTGTTGTATCCTATAGGATACTTTGCGAATTTCAGGGTTAAGGAGATATTTAGGCCTACCAAAAGGAAGAAAAAGATCAGAAAAACCCATGAAGAGAGTTTTTGGAAACGTTATTATTATTATTATTATTATTATTATTATTATTATTATTATTATTATTATTATTATTATTATTATTGTCATAATCAACATTATCATCGACACAACAAACATCCGAACATCACAATTATCCATGGAATAATGTTTCACCGTGTATAAAAGTCCGTGACCACTACTAATTGTGGGATTAAGATATTATTTTAATAGTCGCGATAAGTAAGAGCATTCGTGAGACTTTGTCTGGCCCTTGGGAATCTCTGTACGCGGGAATGGAGGAGCTGGTTCTTGAAACGCACGATCTTGCATCATGACTGACTGATCAGAGAGTTTTGTGTTCATGACTTGATTGAGACCGCGCGCCCTGCTTCATTTGCAATCCGTTCACCCCGTAATAACTGCTCGAGCACGTGTACGCATCCGCTAAACTTCGCGAATCCATCAATTCTCATAAGCGATTTACGTGACCGTCCGTATCGTTAGTCGAATATTTATACTCTGCCTTCGTTTTATGGTAATACTAAAGAATCATGATACACTTTAATGAAAATGTAATTTTGTAACAACGGTCTACTTTGTCTTCTTCATTTTCATCCTTAGTTGCTTCGCCTTCGTATCGACTACTTCTGCTTTGTCACCTTTATGCTTTTATTGCTTTCTCATCCATCTTCTCGGATCCTTTCTTTTTCTTCTATTTCGCTATCTTTTTTGTCTTCATCTTTTCTACGTCAAATTCAAATTAATTAATTTATTAGAACTGTTTGTTTTTCTTCTTCCTCCTACTCTTCTTCTTCTTCTTCTTCTTCTTCTTCTTCTTCTACATATTCTTCCTTCCCAGTATCCTCTCTTTCCTTATATTTAATATTTTCCTTTGTTATGGTTTGTTATAGTTTGCTCTTCCACGTTTTCATCCCTCTCCAGTTTTGATTAGCATAATATAGTCCGAGCGTCCAATTAATACCCACGCGGATAGCTTAGTGTTGGATAAATCTTAATAATTCATTCATTTAATGTTCTGCCCAAGGGCAGGCCTTTCACTGCAAACCCAGCTTTCTCCAATTTTTCCTATATTCTGCCTTCCTCTTTGTTTCTTCATATGATCCATATATTCTTAAAGTCGCCTATCCTCTGATTTATTCTACCCCGAACTCTTCTCCCGATCGCCATTCCTTCCAGTGCATCCTTCACTAGGCAGTTTCTTCTCAGCCAATTCCTTTTCCTCTTCCTGATCAGTTTCAGCATCATTCTTTCTTTACCCACTCTTTCAAACACAATTTCATTTCTTATTTTGTCTGTCCACTTCACACGTTCCGTTCTCCTCCAAATCCACATTTCAAATGCTTCTATTCGTTTCTCTTCACTTCGCCGTAATGTCCATGTTTCTGCCCCGTGCAATGCCACACTCCATACAAAGTAGCCTACTTCACTAGTCTCTTCCGTAGTTCTTTTTCCAGAGGTCCGTAGAATATACTCCTTTTCCTATTAAAAGCTTCCTTGGTCATAATAATAATAATAATAATAATAATAATAATAATAATAATAATAATAATAATAGGCGTACTTGCTTACTTACTTATCTCTTTTAAGGAACGCGGAGGTTCATTGCCGTCCTCACATAAGCCCGCCATCGGTCCCTATTCATCGTCTCTACCATCATATCCCACCTCCCTCAAATCCATTTTAATATTATTCTCCCTCTATGTTTCGGCTTCCCAAATAACACACTAAGCTTATATGGATATCTGGATTCACCCATAAGTGCTACATGCCCTGCCCATCTCAAACGTCTGGATTTAATGATCCTAATTATGTCAGGTGAAGAATACAATGCGTGCAGTTCTGCTTTGTGCTTATTTCTCCATTCTCCTGTAACTTCATCCCTCTTAGCCTCAAATATTTTCCTAAGCACCTTATTCTCAAACGCCCTTAACCTCTGTTCCTCTCTCAAAGTGAGTCCAATTTTGACAACCATACAGAACAACCAGTAAAATAATTGTTTTATAACTTTCAGGTTTTTTTAGAACAGACTGGATGATAAAAGCTCCTCAACCGAATAACCATATTTATTCTGCGTTTAATTTTCTCCCGAGTGTTATTTATATTTATTAGGTCTATTGTTCTTCCAAGATATTTGAATTTTTCCACCTCTTCAAAGGATAAATTTCCAATTTTTTATATTTCCATTTCGTACAATATTCTGGTCACGAGATATAATCATATACTTTGTCTTTTCGGGATTTACTTCCAAACGTATCTCTTTACTTGCTTCAAGTTAAATTACCGTGTTTTCCCTAATCGTTTGTGCTTTTTCTGCTAACATATTCACGTCATCCGCATAGACAAGGAGCTGATGTAACCCGTTCAATTCCAAACTCTCTCTGCTATCCTGGATTTTCCTATTGGCATATTCTAGAGCGAAGTTAAAAAGTAAAAATGATAGTGCATCTCCTTGCTTTAGCCCGCAGTGAATTGGAAAAACATCTGACAGAAACTGGCCTATACGGACTCTGCTGTACGTTTCACCGGGACATATTTTAAAATAGTAATAATAATAATAATAATAATCATCATCATCATCATCATCAAAAACGATTAAATCTCACGATCCGTTTCGGCTTCAATTTTATTTCCTCCTGAAGTTTCTGGAGTATTTTACCTGAAAAAGTCAGGCCTATCAGCCTCCCTGGCAATGTCATAATATCGTTGTTTTTCTTATAAGCATTCACTGTTTATAATGTTGCTTTGAACATATTACAGGTACTGAGAAACGTATTTTTTTTTTAGTTTATTCAACCTATCGTAAAGAAAAATAGCCACTGTAATTGACTAAAATTAGCCAGCTGCTGTTTATATTTTCAATTTATAACGTTGAAACTTCCTTCTTAACGTGACGAACCCAGTTGTACCCATTTTAGTGTTTCAAAGTTTTTTTTTTTTTTTTTTTTTTTTAACTTTACCTTTCTGTTTTTTCACAGCAGTTTTAACCTTACATAGTCTACTAGGAAGACCTGTGACACAGAAGTTGTCACGATGCTCTGCCTCTATCAAGGACAACACAGTACAAAGGCCAGACTTCTATGCTGTAGGCCAGATTCGAACCGACGTCCGTTAAAAGTTTTCGCCGTCGTCATTGCGTAGGCCTATAAGCTACATTGCGTATGATCGCTTACTTTCCTTTTGAAAAATAATGGGTTATGTAATCAAGAAGATGTTTATGTGTCTGTATTCTTCTCGTAAAGACGTCTGAAACAAGAGAATATCATGTCATCCGTGTGTATCTCAATGCTCTGCTATATTATGTGTTTAACTGCTCCAAGATGGCGTACGTCCAACTTCTGAAGTGGATAAGACAATGTAACTATTGCGAGTAGCTCGATGAAATATTGATAAATAAATTTTGTAAACAACATTTATTCCAGCCTTTTTTTTTCTAGGAATGGTGCTCATAAGGCAACATTGCTAATTCAACTTACATTCATAGGCTACTGTACATGGTCTGCTAAAATAATAGTAATTATTAATACTAATAATAGTAGACTGATAAAGATAGTATAGTTTTATTACGTAGCCTGTATTATGTATGGTATTCGATCTTTCTGTTACAAAGACCGATTTTATTTTATACTACAGTACTAGTAGAATTTAAATTAATTAGTCACATTCCGACACTTTCAATCGAAATTTGACTTCATTCGCTGCGATTTGTTTTGGTAAAAACTTATCATGTCAAACGAATTGATTTGTCGTTACATTTTATTTTATTCATTAAGGAATCAGCTCAAAGAATTTGAGTGACCACAAGGGTCCTGAATATAATAAACATTTGCAGTATAATATGATTTGAAATATTAAAGAAAAAAGAAAGTTAATTGTTAAAGACAAATAATATAAGTGGATTAATTGAAATAGAGATGATGTAATGTTTGAAGAGAATCCTTGATAATATTTATAAGAATAGACATTACATAATCAAAAGGAATGTGAAGATTTTTTTTATTTTAGTAGGTTATTTTACGACGCTTTATCAACATCTTTGGTTATTTAGCGTCTGAATGAGATGAAGGTGATAATGCCGGTGAAATGAGTCCGGGGTCCAACACCGAAAGTTACCCAGCATTTGCTCATATTGGGTTGAGGGAAAACCCCGGAAAAAACCTCAATCAGGTAACTTGCCCCGACCGGGAATCGAACCCGGGCCACCTGGTTTCGCGGCCAGACGCGCTGACCGTTACTCCACAGGTGTGGACGGAATGTGAAGTTCCTTAAGATAATTCCATATGAATTTTGTAATTGAACCTCTACTGCCAAACAGCAAACCAATGTTTAAGAGGGATGTTGTACTTTTGAGAAAGACAAGGAGATAACTTATGGAATTTAAAAGCAATAAATGTAGCAAAGTGAACAGAAATTAATTTTTGGTGACGGACAGCAAGGATTTCTAGGAAGGGCAAAACCAAGAATACAACAATTAAACAAAAATGTACGTAACTAGGTCTCTTTTGAGAGACATTAAAACAAAACAAAGTAGTGCGGGTATGTCAAGAGGATGGAAGAGGGCAGGCTACAAAAATAAGTTATGGAATGATATCCGCCAGGAAGATGGAAACGAGGCAGGTCGTAAGTTACTTGGTTGCAAAGAATTATGAGCGAGAAAGATTTGATGACGTACAACCTGCAGAATAATAATAATATTTTACTTCGCTTTCAGTAGGCCTATTTCTCTTCCCTTCGAGCACCTCACTAACTGTGAACTAATGACAATTTCTTGGTAAATTGTAAAACATTTTGCATTTACAACAAGGACGCACATATATTCTACTTCTATCTACAGCTCGTAAAATGTCAGTTTCTCACCGAAATAGAGCAATATTCGATCTCTGTGAGGTGTTATGTCATTCTATAGGCTAGACTAGTCCATAAAGGAGCTTTGGGACAAGTTAGCTTCCGAATTGTTGTTTCCATTCCTAAGTCTTTTACTTTTTATCACCCTATCTCTCTATCTCTAAATAACTAGCCTACTATAGTTTAAAATAAAAGACCTTTACTAGTCATTAAAACAGCGTACATGAAGAAAGTCGCTTCCATTTGTGAATCAGCGTAACGTAACTGAAACTGATACGAAATATTTTGAAACTATTACTAATTGTGATACAAAATAATGTTTTATTTAGAACTGCAAGATAGATAGGCCTACATGAAAATAAAGTAGGGTTATGTTGAGTCTACTAGCTAATATATTTATTGATTCGACATAGGCTATACCTATTGTTAGAATGATAAGTTATAGGCCCACTCTCAATTGATTTGCACTGAAATTTATATTTTATTTAGGCCTCTACGTAACACTGCATTTTGTTCCTTAATTTTATCTTTAAACTTAGGCCTAGGCCTACATGCATTAGGCCTAAGTTAGACATTATTGTAGATTAGACACAACGTAAATAGCGTATTAAATAACAGTAATTTGCGAAAGTTATTGAAATATTCTAACTATTAATTACTAAAATTGTGTTCCTGCTAATAATTTTCGAATGCGCTTTGAAACAAATACAAAGGACAACAGTTTTGAAATAGACGTTGAAAGAAACATAAAATATAGGCCTATTGTAGAGTAGGTAAAATCAATTTTCGAACGAGATTAACATTAAGTTATTTAAAATGTAGGTAATAACTGAGAACGTGCGAAATATCAAACTGTTTTAGATAAGGATATGAAAATAATCTACAATCGTGCAATTGTGGAAGAGATGCTCACCTTGAAAGTACGGGAGTTCACCGCTAGAACTGCTATCCATATCTTCTTTGTGAGTTAACTGCAGTCTGAATTGATGATTGTTTTATCACTTTGATCACTCGATGTATATTGAAACTGCACTCGAAATATTCATGTCCCCAACCCTAATTAATACTCTAAGACAGCTACGAGGTGTAACTAGGAACAACTTCACACCTCCGACAAAAATCTGTTTAGTATATACTCCGAAGCACCAAGCCAGCATTCTACGTAAAATACAGAATAATACACAAGTCTAGGAAGCTATCCATAAGCTTCTTCTAACTGTGAACTTTCCATTTATTCCTTTAGTCAACCAGAATTCACGTAAAACTTTCTCTTCTTTTTTTTTCCTACCCCCTACATAAAAAGGCCACTCCATGCAAACTGCCACAATTTACCACTTGTCACTATCCTCCCTCTACGCAAAGGAAAAAAACTTTCTATTTTTTACACACAAAAAATACCTTTTTAAGGAAAACAGCTGCGGAGGCAATATATTCTTACTTTCATTCATCTTGAGGCTCGGTGATATTTTAACTTTCCCTGTGTGAAGTTTGGCTTCAAGAATTTTTCTTCGTTCGTGCTAGCTCTCTATAACAGAGAATCTAATTTTAATTCACGTCGAAAAAATATTTTTGCATTTGAATATATAGACACAGCTGGAAATGCCATGAGAAGCTATCATATTTGTTAGTTTTCCTTCTGTTTTTCTGTGTAAGTAATACCTAAAACTTCGACTCAATCTTCGTAGGTATGTAAAAATAAGTTCTAATCATTGAATAAACCTAAAGAATACACATCCAGTAATGTAATTTTACACAGTACACGAACTAATTAAATGTAAAAGTGTAAGAACAGTAATAAGGTTGCTTTTAACACATTACACAAATATTTTCTAAAAACGATTACAACAATAGGTATCGGGCTACCTCCTATGAATGACAAAATACTGAAAGAATGAGTAGAAAATAGTCAAGACTTCAAAATTGGTTACTGGATAATAGACTAAACCGAAGAACCTAGCACGATAGATGACTCTGACAAAATGGATAGATGTTTTCCAATTTTTCTGGAGTCGAAATAGTTTTAAGCTAGTTTTGTTCGATGATATTGACGATGATGGTTAAAAATAACCCATCTGAGTTTTGTGTTAAAGTCACATTTCTGTTTTTTTTGTATGAATCAAGAACATAATTAAACATGAAGCATTTTGCTTACTCTGTTACATAGAAGAAGTAGCCTACTTAAGAGGACAGAATCATTAAAAGATTTTAAGCCCGTTACATGTTTCTCTCATCATTAGGCTATACATAGATAGGCCCTATTACATTACCAGGAAGAGATATTTCAGCGGTGTTGTGGATATTTACGGACATCACTTTTATCAGTAATAATAATAATGATAATAATAATAATAATATTATTATTATTATTATTATTATTATTATTATTATTATTATTAGCCTACGGCTAATTCGTCCCAAATAACTAACATTGTCCGGAAGGTTTTTGAACTATTTTTATCACTCTCTTTGTGTTTTAACAGTGTTTCTGAATTGAGGAGATAGGCAAATTTTTCTTTTTTTTTTTAACATAGATTGAGATTTCGCAGTAGTTTTAAGTGGACTTGATAATTTAGGTATATTATTATACAAGTTAGATATGGGTTGCGAAAAAATTTGCGTAATAACTGCACCTGCTGAAAAGAGTCCATGGAGAGTTTCAATTAAAATGAGAAATTTTTACTTTTACTTTTTTTAAAGTTAAGTGATAGCTTAAATATGATAAAAGTTGGTAAAGTGTGGGTAAACGGCAAGTGAATTGAATTTTTATGGTAAACAACGCTATAATTTTTATAAAAGGCTTATTTTACTAAATCTTTAACACAATTCTTTGTTCTGTAGTCTTGCATAACTTCGGGCATTTTCATAAAAATAAAGAATGGTTCCTTTCATGCGTTTATAATTATAGCTACAGCGCTGTTAAATTAATGTTATCAATAAAAGTATATCATAGTATTGTTCTACGTTAGTTTTATTACGTAGGCCTATAGATATGTAAACAGCCCAAAATGCATTCGATTTTGATGCAATTTTTTTTTCTGAAAAACTAAAATAAATGTAGCATCTTGAGGGATCAATTCCAGATTTTTAATGGACTTCAACGTGTTGATTTTAACAAAACTAGAATTTATATTATCCTATGATATTAAGGAATATTTTACAATAATTATATAATTGTGCATGTTTATTCGTAATTAAACAATATTGTCAAACGCGTTTAATATAATTTTATTATTATTATTATTATTATTATTATTATTATTATTATTATTATTATTATTATTACTACTATCGATTAAAATATATATAGTTCTACTATAAAGTAATCCATATATTTGAAAAGAATTTGAGGAAAATCAGAGTAAATAAGTTATAATTTAATTTTCAGTTAAATCATTTGCAAAATACGAAATACTGAAGATTTCTTTATTTTACTGAGGCACAGGCATTGTAATATTAACAGCTCATAGAAACATATTTAATCACAATGAATTTCCAACTTGTTCAAGTGTCAATAACCTTAGAGATAGTTGTTGCTTTGGAATACTATCTGTTTTCGTGCGATCTAATTTTGTGCAGTAACTTTGTTCTAATTTAGTAGTTTAAATCTGTCTGCAACAAAAGTGCTCGGCGGTATCTCTTGACATGGCCATTGCATTCAACTCAACTGCCAAGTTCAAAGTTCCTAGCCTATAGAAAACATTCTCCATTTTCTCATATGTCTTTTCTACGCTCCATCCGTCCCGTCTTCTTTTCTCTTTTAAATTCTTTTTGTAAACATAGTTTTTCTCTGTTCCTTCGTCGCCAGTCTTCGTTTCTATAAACTAAAGTATCTGAAGTGTGTATATATAGAAAGAGGGCCACTCTCACAGCCCAGCCCCGGCGTCAGTTGTCAAAGATATAAACCATGCCAGTTATTTCTTCACTTGACTTGCCTTATCTCAGACCTGCGATCCATCTAACACAAGTGCGTTATAAAACAAATAAGTTGTGAAACGCGTTTCAGAACAGGAGGAACGTTTGCTTTTGAAAAATGAATTTAGAATGTTTGTAGCCTAAGTTCAGACACAAAGTAACTGTGTCTTGTGTTATTAATTGCTTTTATCAATCTTAATGGACACTTTATACAAACAAGTAAGGTGTTAATTGTTTTTGTCGATAAGACATTCTGACCGCTGGACTTCAAAGTATCTTGCAATTCTAATTCAAATAGACCTGTGTGCGGCTATTATGAAGTAACTGATATAGTTGAAATATGATTTCTAAATAAATTAAGAAGTCAAGAAGAACAAAGTGGTTGTAGAATATGTGAGGAACAATATTTTGTTATTCTGTGTTAAAACAATTGCTTCCATTGTTATGATACAACAATTAAGCTTTGAAAGATAAACGGAAATTTGTTAACCATTTGATTTGTTTATTACACACATTCTGAAAGTCTGAGAAAATAATTTTTATCTTCAAACAAGAATTAGTTTGGTGCAATGTTGTTTTGAATGTGGTAGAAACTTCACTGCCGGATTAAGAAGATTTCAGATAAATATGCATCTGTGAGTCGGTCCTTGTACCACTCTCTCTTATCGTGCATCAATTAAGAATTTTGAAGGAACTGGTTCAGTTTATGATTGAATGAAATCGGGAAGACCAAGAATCAGTGATCTTCAGGTTGCAGAGTCTCTTTATAAAAACCAAAACCTATTTAGAGAAAACCCGTTATCAGTCAGTAGTAGCCTACTAATGTATTAAGCAAACGCTTGCAAATTCCATTTTATGCATAGACCTACTTTTGAAAATGAATTCTCATAGATTGCAAATTAAGTTTGAATTGAAGGAACCTGGTTGTGGAAAGAGACAAAACTTTTTATTACGTAACTTATAGAACAATTGGAGAGTAATTTAAACTTTCAGAATCTCACATGTCCGTTTTCAGAAGTGACACTTCAGATAGGCTACCAAAAACTTAACATCTCTGCAATGTACAAAATATTTTCTGTGGTGAAATATTATTTATTTTTTGCTATAAATTAATATAAAATTTCACCATAGGAAAAATCTTCGTTTTTTAATAGAGACACATAGGCCTATTTGTAGCATGTTCTGAAAATGGACATGTCAGGTTTTAAAAGTTTGGTCCTCATTTAGCTCAGGTGGTAATTTAACCTGAATGGCTATCTCGAATACACTGTGGATAGATAAGGCCCATGTCACTGTCAGTGATGGAATCAATACTCGCAGTGTTGATTATGGACAACAGACCACCTATGTGTACAGTTAGTTCATCTTGGTTACTCAATTATGTCAGCTACTTTATAATAACCCTACAAATTTACTGTAACTCAAAATTAATAAATTATAGCCTTTCAGGACCAACTTGGCCTAAATGCTGAATAGAACAATTTTTATCTAACCTGACAAAACTTAATATGCTTGAACGGGCTAGAGAAATAGAACTAAGTTTATGTTAATGTGTTAATGTATTATTATTATTATTATTATTGTTATTATTATTATTATTATTATTATTATTATTATTATTATTATTATTATTATTATTATTATTATTAGACTCTATCCACATCATCAAGGCTTATTTTACCCTTATATTCTAAATATGTTTTCCGAACTACCATTAGGCCTAACATGAATAGGCTATGACTATTGTTTTAAGTATGTAGACTAAATTAATTATTTGAAAGAAACGTTTGATATTTACAGCAGATCGTACCAAGAATATTATAGCCTATTTATAATTTTGATAAAGCCGTCGTAATTCTTGTCGATTCAAGGAGTTGGTATAGACTACAGAACATACTTAAATATGTCTGTAGGCCTACAATATTAGTATCTTACCACATAATGTGTTTTTAATACTTAAGAATTCAACATGTAAGTTAGGAATACAGAATGCAGTAGGTTTATTTCAAGAAAGACAGAAAAATACAAAATTGTTTTGTTTTCTTCCTCGAAAAACATAACTTGTAAATTTTACAGAGTTTTGCTGTAGGCTGTTAGAAGTACCAGAACTAACACGCTTAGAAAGCAATTGACCACGCTTACTAATGAACTGAGCAGGTCTATATTCTGTTAATTTCAGATTGAGCATTTCAAGTAAGCCTACTGTACTCCGGACGTGCGTTGTATTTAGCCTATATAATCTAATTTAACATTCATTTGTTCCAGTGACTTTATGAAGACCGCTCACATTAGTAACTTTTAGATACAGAGGTGTGAATTCAGTAGGCCTAGCCTCCTAAACGAAGAAACAATACTTCATTGTGTAAGATTGCGTACAAATACTGTCGAAAGTAGGACTAGCCTATAAAAACAAATTTCACAGAATCCAAAAGTTCAACGGCTACTAGTATGAAACATGGCTTCAACTATGGCTTAAAACTATACAACAAATTAATGTTATCAGTAGGCCTACCCTATTTTAGCTGACATAAGTACGATTAATTTTAAACTGAAAATTAAAGAAATTATTAAGGTAACTTAACATAGAGCTAGATAATTAATTGCTTAATATTAGTCTTATATACTTGTGAATATTGGTTATAAACGTTTTCAATCGTGATTACTTTTTATCATAGGCCTATTGACTCTTATTTTTGTAATCTTTGCTATTTTATAGCTTATATTAATGATTTATTTTGTCGTCTTTCTGCTTATCTATAGTGCGGTTTTGAACTCCCCACCACGAGCGTAAATTCTTTAATTTATAGTCTTGTTTCAATATTTGACATGTGCATTTTTGTTTGATGTGTATAGGTTTTTATTGTACTAGTTTTTAAATGTATTTTTATTTCTATTATATTTAATATCTATTTTTTTAGTTTTTTGTAGTTTCCTGATTGTAATAATTGTAATAAATGTGTATTTAAATTTGATTATAAATAAGTAATTAATTAATCTAATAATTAATAGGTCTAATGGTTTCAAACATGTTCTCAAGAATTAGGATACCAGTATGAAATATGGAATTATTCTTTTATCTTTCTTTCTTTCATAGTTATGACTTTGTTAGAAAATGTGAAAAGTTTAGTAGGCCTATTATTTAAAAAATTGTCTTCCAAATTAATATTTAATCTTCTTTTTGTTTCAGGTGAGTGACATATTTCAAACGCTTATCATCATCCATAAGTAAGTAATTTTATATTTAAATATAAGTAACAAAAAAAAATTGTCCTATTAATAGCGTTGTGATCAGCGATTATAGATAACTTAGATCTGTTTTAAATTTCGAAAACATTATGCTGTAAGTGATATGAGAACGATTATCATTCCAATTTAATTCGGCTTAACTAGTCACAGTGGACAACTTTATTTCTACTAAAACTCGGTAATAGGTTTCCAATGACAGGAATTTAAAATTTCAAATCCTATAATTAAATCGTTTGTGTCTAAATGGAGCAAAACGTTATGCGAATTATGTAAATATTCCTATTTAAATAGTGGCATATAATGAGCTTCCTTTCACTGTAATAACAGACCAGTAATCCTGTTTGAAAGGAAAAAAGATTTTGTTTTTTTATTTACGATTACGCACAAATCACTAATAAAAATATCCCATGTGTGATTAGCTGGATTTTATACCTATAGTTTAACGTAGGGACGGTTAAAATATTCAGGCATTTGACTTGACCAATAATGCAGTTTGCACGAATGACGTCATAATATGGTCCATAATGTTCAATTATTTTTATACATGAAACGAAACTGAAATTGTGATCACGTAGAGGGTACAGCGTGTGGGGAATATGATGACAAAATGTTGACACAGCAAATATTCCCAGAGTTATGGCAATAAATTGAATACAAACAACGTTGACAGTAACTATAGTAGGGCCGTTTAGCTACGTGGACGAGGTAGTTTCCATACAGTATCGGTCTTAGGGGGGGATTTAATTTCTATGTACAAGCAAATTGTTTTCTATTGACACAGACTATGAAATTTTAATATTAGTGACTACTGTCACGAACATTTGGGTAGTAGATAAGGGGAGGGTTTCTCTTATAATTTCAACTATTATTTTATTCCGATATTAACTGGGTGGGATCATATCGAGTCATTCTTTGGATAATTAGATGTTATCTTGCCCCAAAATTAAGCGGAAATGAATAAATGTTAGTTACTAAGCAACAGGAAATGGATAGCAAACATAAATGGTTAGAACACATTCATTCAAATAACTTTTTTTTTCCTTAAAGGTTATTTTAAAACACTATTGTACCAATTAATAATTTACAGAGAAACATATCTAAACAATTTGGAAATAGTTACTAGTTTTTAAGTCATAGTAATATGAAGATAACTTTTACAGAATTTCGTAAAATACAGTTTTTTTTATATGTTAATGGTAAGATTAGTTGATATAGGCTTTACCGGTATAAATTTCTTTTTGTTTTGTTATTAAAATAAAATAAACAAATATTATATACTGTCTTAACTAAAAATTTTAATGATATTGATCACGTATTATTAAAATTAAAATTTTGGTGGACTCCACACTTTACTGTTTTATCATTCATTTAGGCTATTACTATAATCTTTCACCTCAATGCAGAAAATTGCAAATAAATTAGTATTTAAATTATTAAAAAAATTATTGTTAATTCTTAAAATTCTTAATTATTTTTTTAAATCTTAAGTATAACTATTATCTAGTTAATAATTTTTAAACTCTGAAATATCGCAACAATCATTTAAACACGGTCTTCTGGCTTGTGGTTTTGTTACAAAAATATGGCGTCTATAAAGGAATGTTTTGTAAGAGATAATATTAAATACCTACAACGCACCCGAGAAAAGTAGATATCATTTACTACCATACACACACACGCACGCACATATATATAAAGAAAATAACACGTAAAAGCGATTCACACATACATAAAAAAATTCAGCACACAAAGGCATCAAGCGTCAGCAAAAAAGGAAAGAATAAAAAAGCAGTAAAAGCAGCCATTAAAATACCAAAAAAATCACAGCAAAATTATTTATAAACCCCACACAATAAACTTATATGCACTTAGATAAATTATAATTTGTAAAGCTTGAAGAAAACATTGTTAAAATTGAGCACAACAAGAATTGGGTTAAAACAAGAAAGCGTCCAGTTGTTATGGCGGATTGTGTTTCGGAGGATGATGGGAAATGACGCTATCAAGATGGCTGCCATCGTTTTGACCGGGGAACTTGGCTGGCTGGTTAGCTTGCTCGGGGCAGGTTCTAGCTCTCCGAGACCAACCGAACGAATCGACAAAACCGGTCGATGCTGGCGAGGCGGGGTTTGCTGCGCTGCTCCCGGGTTGTGCCAGCTCCGCATACCACAGCCATGGCGCGCCTTTTCTAACTTGGAAATCCTTCTCACATCACTTCATCCGTATGATTTTATTAATTCTTCCTGTAGTTTTAATTCTCGTATTTCTATCCATAGGGGATAATTCTTTGTTAATCAATACTGAGAGAAGAATTTGGATAAAAATTACATAATGTTTAGTCATAGGAATGCTGTCCTTGGTGAATGCACCATGCTTTTCACATAATAGCCTATAACTGAAGAAGTAATCTAGCTGAAGTCAAACGAAGGATATTGTAAACATTTCGTACTCTCTAACGGGCTTCTACCTTTGCCGTAACTTACTCAGCTGAAGCCTTCATACCAAACGCATCGGGGTTCGATATCCGACATCATGAATGATTTACTTTAGAGAAAATTTTGTCGAGTAGTCTTTATATGTTTCGTATGATATTCTATTACCCACTGTGAAAGCTTTCGTAGTTCTATTGATAGGCCTAACGTTCTTATTTAAAAATTAATGTAATAGACTAATAATAATAATAATAATTATTATTATTATTTATTTATTTATTTATTTATTTATTTATTTATTTATTTATTGATACTTATGTGCTGGACAACAGCTATTGGCCAATAAAAGTCCAGCACAATGATACAATTAATACATTAAAATGAACAACTATGGTAGGCCTACAAATTAAATAATTGAGTTAACAACAAAATGAAGAAAATAGATTACAATGATTAATTTACAAGAATTAATACTATAAAATTTTAGGGAAAGTATTTGATTGTTACAAAAGTATTACCAATTTGTGTATAAGGATTATGCAAATAATATGCAAATCTAGTCTCTCAGGTAAAGCTTCCTGTAAAGCAGATTTGAATAATTTCAAGGGAAAAATTGTTCCGGGACCGGGTATCGATCCCGGGACCTCTGGTTGAACGTACCAGCGCTCTGCCAACTGAGCTACCCGGGAACTCCACCCGACATAAGGGGAAAAGTTGAGACGGTGTCGGGTGGAGTTCCCGGGTAGCTCAGTTGGCAGAGCGCTGGTACGTTCAACCAGAGGTCCCGGGATCGATACCCGGCCCCGGAACAATTTTTCCCTTGAAATTATGCAAATAATATTAGCAAAGACATTGTCATATTCGATACTTCTATACATTGAATGGATCGAAATCGCCTACATGTAAGTTAGCATTTTTAATAGGCCTACATCTGGAGATCGGCGAGGAAGATTTAGAATTTATAATATAGAAGAGTTTGTGATGTCTGATGTCCTTCATAGGAATATGAAGACTGACACTGTTTAAGAAAGATTGACAATTAATGTCACCTGTAAGGACCCTGCATAAGAATAAGTAATCGAGATCATGACGTCTGGCATACAAGCTTCGACATTTAAAGTACTCGCATTTTTTACCATAGTTATACTCGGAGTTATTAGGCAGGAATCAGTACGAACATAATGAAATAAATTTCCTTTGAATATTTTCCAGTTTTGCCCAATCAGTAGCCAACTAGTAATAGAGTTCCAAACTACAGATGCATATAATAATAATAATAATAATAATAATAATAATAATAATAATAATAATAATAATAATAATAATAATAATAATAATGATAATTAGTCCACCGCTGTGGAGTAACTGTGGCTGGCCTGCCTGACCGTGAACGAGGGGGCCCGAGTTCAAATCCTGGTTGAGACAAGCTACCCGGTTGAGAGCTGGGTAACTTTCGACGCTGGACCCTGGACTCATTTCGCCGACATTATCACTTTATTATCAATCAAGCGCTAAATAACCTTAGCAGTTGCAAAAGCGTCGTAAAATAACCCACTAAAATAATAATAATAATAATAATAATAATAATAATAATAATAATAATAATAATAATAATAATAATGTGAAACAAGTGGATAGTTTCAGTAATAACATGAGCTGCTGCCAGGAAGTCAAAAGAAGAATAGCGATGGCAGAGGAAGCTTTTAATAATAAAAAAAAAAGGAGCATCTTCTGCGGACCTCTGGAAAAATAACTAAGGAAGAGATTAGTGAAGTGCTTTATGTGGCATGGTACCTAGGCCTACTGTATGGGCAAGAAACAGAAACATTACAACGAAGTGAAGAGAAACGACTAGAAGCATGGAATATGGGTATGGAGAAGAATGGAACGTGTGAAATGGACAGGGAGAATAAGAAATGAAACTGTTAGGAAGAGCTGGTAAAGTAAGAATAATGCTGAAACTCATCAAAAAGAGACAAAGAAATTGACTGGCTCACTGGCTAAGAAAAAACTGCCTACTGAAGGTTGTAGTAGAAGGAATGGTGAAGGAAGAAAAATTCGGGGCAGAAGAAGATACCAGATAGTAATGGATAACATTAAGATAATATGGATTGTATGCGGACACTAAAAGAATAGCGGAAAATAGGAGAATGTTGGGTTTGCAGTGAAGGGTCTCTCCTGTAAACCTAAGGGAGATGGGCACTACACATATTTCTCTAGTTAGCTAGTATAATCGAATTCATAGTTGCTAGACTTGTGGCTACAAACTGTAGACCGACCTAGGCTACACCTTTGACCACAGCATACACATTTTACTATTATTGTCTTTTTTTATTCGGTATAATGCAACCATGGCGCAAAGTTAGGCAAGGTAACACACACATGGGCTAGTACACCGTAAATCCAGCGTTTGCGTTTGATTTCCATGATAGTATAGGCTATTTTATATTTCACAAACTTACGTTATGAATATGGTTGCGTTATTATTATTTATAAGTGTATTTAATACGTAATTTATGGTTGTAGAAGTTTTTCTGTTATCTGTTTTTTATTTACACTGCTTCTGTTAAAGTATGGCACTTTTGGCAACAAACCTTCATTACATAGAATGATTTCTTCTTATTGGGTAATATAGGTCTTCGGGCTTTTTGGCACATTGCCTAGTTGTAGAGGGGGTGTATGAAGCATTTCTGGTAATGGGGCTGGGTCAATAACCTATTGATTTTTTATGGCGGGGGAAAGTAGCATTTGCCAAATAAGGGTAGCTTATATCCCTTGCAGTAGGGGTATATTTTTTTTAGTGTTCTCACAGTTAGGTTAAAATACAGTACTACAAAGAATAGGGTTGGTTTAGAACCGAAACTTAGCCTAGGTGCGGTGCTAACGGAAAAAAAAAAAATAGGCCGACTGTCTAAAATGGGTTTTGATAACTTATTTTATTAAAGCTGTAGGTATGTGCCCGATTTCAATGGAACAAACAATAACCTGGTTTAAAAGTTATATAAGTTAGTCTAAAATAAAAGTGAGAAGGTAGCTTATAGACTTACAAAATTTCAGTCCAGTTCTTGTTTAGTCAACTGTCCGAAGACAGGTTTTGAACCTCTTAAGTGACACCAATAAGTAATCACACATGAGGCAACTAAGCCAGGAGATAATGGCTAGGATGACCAGTTCCTTTCTCCCTCCATTGCAAACATCGCTGACTAGTAACATAACTTAATATTTCGCTAGTCATAGGCCTACTTCATATTCAATCCAGTTATTAGAATTAATATTTGATCCAGGTAAATTCTTAAACACTTTTGTTTCACGAATATTTTCTTTGTAGAAATATATATTAAAAATGTATAGTCTATCCAAGTTCATTATTTGGATATCTCTTTATGCGTTCAGTTTAATTTTTAAACGCAATAAATGTGACTAACAACGCCAAATTCATTTCTAAATGAACCTTGTAAAATAATCTGATCGTACTATTACTCCGTAGGACTTACTATTATTATTTCTGTAGACGGATAGGCCTATCTAAATATAATTTGCTTTGTTCGTTTGTCTGTGAAGTAATCGAACATATATTCTTTGGAGTTGTGCTGGAGCCGGGAAGTAGCATAGTCTTTTCATCATAAGCAGCAGCTGTAGGATTTAAACCTTTCAAGTCTGCTCCAGTAGGCCTATAAAGAAATGCTATTTATTAGTTCACGTAGGCCAGTTCTACATAGACCTAGCAGAGAAAGTAATGCTAGAGTTCAGACTTCTTCCATTGCCGGTAAAAAAAATCGAAGTGTGTACCGATGTAAAACTTTACAAGGTTTCCAAGATTTGAACTAAGCTTACTGGGTGGAAGTGATTAACTATGGAGATTTGAGATGGCAATAGGCTACATTAAAATAATGAATATAAAATCTAAAATGCGTTTTGTAATTAAGTTCATGGTTAATTAGAAAATTAGGTTGGAAGTTAGCGTACTTTGGCAACAGCGCATCGTCGACTCAACTACGAAAACACACACGCACTGTCTGAATAGTAGCATTCCGTCCATTAGTCATTGCAGCAGGGTTGCCAGAATTACAGTAGTAATGGCAGGAAATGACACGCATTAATCTTTATATTTAATTTGCAAGATAAGATTAAAAATATGAATTATTGTACGGATAATACTTATCGAATAAAACAGTTCTGATACTTAGAAGAATTTTTTCTGAGAAAAATATTCATTTGGGATTAATATGGTAGGCCTATAATATTTTTTGTTGTATTCTATCCAAAGAATAAGCTATTAAAATATTATTCACAGTTACAGGCTGTTACTTCCACTCTGTAAGTTTATACAGCTACTGTATTGAACTGCAGGGTTTTCCACACGACTACGTCATGTGTTTGATGACAAATAAGCACTTTCATTTTGAACAAAAGACAACTGCGAATCTAGAACGGCCTAGACCCTAGGTACAAGTTTGAAAGTTGTATTTGTATGTGTATTTATTCACACTGCAATGGGTATATACCCGGTGGCAGTGGTAACTAATTACACTCAATAATGACAATAATAAACTTATTAATTAAAATACGATTAATAATAATACTAATAATTAATACTAACAATAATTTATAATAATAATAATAATAATAATAATAATAATAATAATAATAATAATAATAATAATAATAATAATAATAATAACAGGGAATATCCTAAATTAAATGATCACTTAAAATAACATTTAAAATAAATCTAATTCGTATCTTAAACCTAAGTTCGAACTAAAACCCACGAGTATGATATGTTCATATCTGCACAAGTAGGCCTACCTTTCAACATTACACTCATTTGGCTGTCAACTCACTCACTGCACTGGAACTACGACACATTTCACTGATTCTATCCTGATTTCACTAACACTTCAAAAACATTTCACTGTTCAAATACTTTGCACTGCCACTATAAACTATAAACTATAAAGCTTCACTGACAGGAACACGTTTCACTTACACAACACACTTCACTGACACAACATAATTCTTCACTGATACAACACTTCAATAACAAAATATCATTTACACCCTTTAAATACTGTGTATAATTACCGTCTATTAGTAAAGTCCTTAAGCCTATTTTTAAATACATTTTTGGTTGTTGGTAAAGCCTTTAGTAAGTCTGCAGGTAAAGCATTCTAGTCCCTGATAGTACGATTGAGAAAAGAAAACTTTCCAGTGTCCGTCCTCTGCCTTCTTTCCCTCAATTTATATGAGTGGTCGTTCCTTGAAGAGTAATTTGGCGGCTGCAACCTATTTTTTATTTCTCTCCAAGCAGGCTCACCTGTGTATGTTTTGAACATTGCGCATAATCGAATTCGCGTTCTCCTGTCCGTGAGTGTGTCCCATTTTAATGGTGAATTTTTCCGACAACACTTGAGAGCCCGTTGAGTCCGAAGACTGGTCGGTGGTGCGCCGAAAGAAGATATTTTACCAACAACTTCAAGCTAGTGTAACTCTGAAAATATTGAGATTAGGACAAATGTTTATATGACATCTTTTGTTCAGAATGTCTTCGGAAAGAAGCTCCGTAAGTGACGGTAAATCCTCGTGAATCAGCCTGTATATCTATATGCCTTAATAATTGTTATATCCTATAATTTTGAATTATAAAGACATTGTAATTTCTATCACTTTGGAGTGGCTATTTCTTAAAGTAAAGAAGGCGTTAAGTGGATGTTCTGTTTATAACCCACGCTGAGAAATCTAATTTTCTTTACTTCTAGAATATCGAAATAAAGAAGGTTCCTATCTTTAACGCCATAGTTGCCTTATTTGAAAAAAAAAAGTTTCAACTCTCTCTAAGGAATAGAATCAAGATGAGAAGATATTTAACAAGTGGGTAGTAGGTAAAAACCGGCCCCTGATGGCACATACTGAGTGGTGAGAATATGGGCTATATAGGAAACGGCGAACGTGGAAGGGAGAGCGAGAGAGGGAAAAAAAAGAAAGCTTGAAAGTTGAAGCTGGTCTCAAACAGACCGAATGGATATCGGTTAGGAGGCTATCCTCGCACTACAGAAGGGTTCCTGGGTGCCTGGACACGGTGTCTTCTCTCCCTCAGAGAATTTCCCGTAGTACTGCCATCCTCTTCCCAACCGTACCCTATACTTTCATGTCCCTCAAGAGTCTATATTCCACATCCAAAGCTGATGGTTGTAATTCTTTTTGTTTTCTTATGAGGAAGTTTTCACCTTTTTTTCCTTGTTGTTTCAAAAGCAAAATAAAATATATAGAACATGATGTCCAAAGGTCTTCATTTAGTCATTAATAAAAAAGCTGTAAATACACCCACAAGTTGAAGTGCAGGTATGTTTGAACAGCTTTAAGATCTGGAGGTAGGGGATTCTAGGCAGTTGAAGTATATTCTCCGCGCAGGATGGCCAGACTTCTGCGTTTAAATTTCCGGGAAAGTTCTATGTGGTGTTGCAATACGGAATGTTTTCAAGTTCTCTCTATTTAATTTTTGGTGTTATATTCGAAATATTCACAGAGCATAACCGTACATGGTGAAAGAAGACTTTGCCTTTTGACAAGACTCATCCGGTAAAGTACATTAATTGCATTTATTTTCTATTGTTTAAGTTTCGACTCTATTCCATTCTCTTCTTTTTCGTTCTATACTTTCCTGCTTGTTTCAAATTTCCTTTCCTTTCTTTCCCATTTATTTCCTATTTTCTTTCATCTTCTTCGCTCCACAGCCCATCTATTTTCTGTCTAAGTTATATTTCCTTCTTTCCCTATCAAGTCATCTCCCATTCCTTCATCTTTCTCTCTCTTCCCTTGTCCTTCTTGTGTCTATTTTTCCTTTTCTGTTGTTTCCCGACCTTTTTTTATCTTTTTTTCTCTCTTTCTTTCTTTTTCTCTTTTTCCCCATCTCTAATTTCTTTCCTCTTCTCTTATTTTCCTCACCTATTTTCTTTTTCTTTTTTCTCCCTATTTTCTTTCTCTATTCTTTCCTATCTACTTTCTCCTGCCATTTATTTTTCTATCTTTTTGATTTTCTTTCATTTCCCACGTGAACGACCCATCTCCTTTTTGCACTTATTTTGTGTCCTCTTCCTTTAATTTTTTAGTCTTTTACGTTTTACTACCTTGAACTATTTCTTCCTTTTATTTTTTTCCTATTAATCTTCATTTTCTTTTCATTCTCCATTTTATTCTTTTAATCTTCATTTATTTTAATTTACCTTTCCTTTCCTTGTAATCTCAATTTCTATTCATTCCCCTTTCTTCTCCTTTCAATCTCACTTTATTTTCATTCAACTTTCTTGCCTTTTAATCTCCATTTATTTTCATCCTCTTTTCTTCTCCTTTTTAATCTGCATTTCTTTTCATTCGCCTTTCCTTTTAATTTCCATTTTCTTTTCTTTTCCTTTTAATCTCCATCTATTTCCATTCCTCTTTCTTTTCCTTCTAATCTCCATTTCTTTTAATTCTTCTATCTAGGCCTATTCCTTCCATTTGTTATCCTTTACTATAATTTCCATTTCTTTTTCTTTTCCTTTTCTTCCATCATTTCTCCTTGTTTATTTGCCCTTTTCTCGCACTTTCTTTTTTATACTCATACTTTTCCATTTTATCTTCTTTACTTTCCTTCTATATTCTCTCGTTTACTTTCCTTTTCCTCATTATTTGTTTCTTTACTGTGTCACTTTCTGACCTTTCCTTTTTGTCCTTTTCCCACTTTTAGCTTCCCTCTCTCCGTTTCCCGTTTTATTAAACGGTATTTCCTTTGCTTTTCTTCATAGATAGTCTCTCTTTGCCTTGTATCGATTCACTTAGGCCTACTTCACCTCTTATTAAACTTATTATTATTATTATTATTATTATTATTATTATTATTATTATTATTATTCCATTCAAGGATTGGGCCTAAGGCGTGTTCCGATTATTATTTTTCTACGAGTAGGTAACCTGTTGCTGTCCATTCTATCTTATATAGGCTAATTGATCTTTCCAGTTATGTTTGTGTTTTTCTAAAATGTTGGAAGGATTCGTAATTCTTCTCTGATCTGTCCATTTGGTATTTTGTCTAGTTTTAATAGTCAAATGTTATTCCAAATATTTCAGAATTTTGTTAGCTAATTATTTGTAATTTAACAGGCTATGAATGATTTTGGGCTTAGAATTTCATCACTTCGTGCTATAACTTAAATAGTTGTAGCCTATGTTAAAGACTTAAGAAGTGTACTTTTATGTAGTCTATTGTATAAAGATATTCAATCATTCTCTCTCTAAATACATTTCCATGTCTCTTACACATGAATATTATCTCCAATATATAACCTGGAATAAACATACGAGGTAACTTATCCTTATGTCCTTTTGTCATGCAACAATCGACCTGTTCTGTAATTATTCAAATGTTAATAGGATCAGCATTATTTCTCAGTTGTCAGAGAGGCTTGGAGTGTCATTAAGAAGCTTGAGTGTGAGCTGTGCTTTTTTTTACACAATAATTTTTATTTTATATTTTATTGGCCCATTAACGTTATAGTGCATAACGACATAAACGTATCTTTATAGGCTTTACTACACTCTCATTCTATGCGGAAGTACATAACTTTTTATTTCAGCTAGTGATTGGACGATAGAAGTGGCCAGGATCTGAATGATACTTCATTCAGACAGATGCTAGATTCTATTCGAGATGTCGACATTCGTGACAGACATTTTTGTTTTGAATTTTCATGTACAGCATGGCCCAAAATGAATGGGACGATTTCAGTTATCCTTACACATATAGAGTAGTACCCATACAACTAAAACAATGAAATACAAGGCATACATTTTATCTTTCCTCGCTCACTTGTGTGCAGCTGAGCTGTGCTTAGCCGCGTCCACTCTACATCCCCGAGCGTGGAAAAATAAAATGTACTATATAACGTAATATACAAGGGAACACTTGAAGATTGAACAATAAAATTCATATTGCAGTTGTCTTCCTGCTCACTTCGGCGGTGTAATGTACATGATTAAACGTATGTTTGTAGTCGCTATGTTTACTTTTGAATACGTTGCACTTTCAAGTGGGCCTAATAATATAACTTAATATGTTGCGAAATGTCTAGGCGTATTCCTGCTCACAATTACAGTTTCATTTCCACGATGAAAGAATTCCTCCAGTTCACAAACAATATATCAAGTAAAGATGGAAACGTTTTTCTTCAATTTGCCATATATTTGCTGGAATTTGCTCGCATATATTTTCTTTTACATGTACAAGGCTGGCACAGTGGGGCTTCACTGATGTGAGATCTGAAAAAAAACGCCGAGTCTCCATGTGAGTCAGCATAGAATTTCACTCTGGCACTCGGCGAAGTTGCTTGTTCAAATCGGCATTCAAACTTCCAGTCCCAGATACACATAACTTGAGCGTTGCCCCTGTGAAGCAGTGCCAGAAATGAAAATTTTCCGTCTACACTGTCTTATTTGACACTGTCTAGGCTGTTGTTTGAAAGAATATAAAAGTGAAGAAGTATAAGCGTATCACTAGAATTTGGGCAAATAATAATACAATTTTGTTCATAAAAGAATGAGCAATTTTCGATACTCTCAGATATTATTGCCACACACTTGATTAGCTCATCTCCTGTCGCCCCGTATCTCTATTTACACTCCCATATTCCATATTCTGAATTTTGTCTAATTTTCTGGACCACTTTAGCGTTCAGTTATTTTACTAGGGACTTTCGTCTACACGTTTTTTCATCTGCCAATAAACCGGTCTCGTCAAATTTTTTTACAAACTTCACAATAACGACAAATTCCAGAGTCCATGCTTCAATCCATTTAAAGTTTTCAATCTTCTCAGTTCACTAGAACAACCTCTGTTAACTTCATAGTATCACCACAGTCTACTATATACAGTCACGAAGCTCTATATGTAGTAAATATGCATCCATAGGTAGTTGCTAACCACTAGGATCGCTAATATCGCCTCATTACAGACAATGCGAAATAGTACCTGCACAGTCTATTGTTCCTAGCACCCACACAACTCAAGCTTCGTTACTAATATACTAGACTGTGGTATCACTGAATGAGAGCAATTAACATTTAGGCTATAGAGACGAAATCATTATTTTCTCTGTGTTTACCAGAAAAAAAAACACACACACACACACACGCACATTAACGCATTAAACAATAGCTTGAATTGGTGTTTATGTATTTCATTTGCCATATCAACATTAGTCACACATTCTCTTACGAACAACACTGTATTATTTTTCCACAATCTCGCGTTCTAATAAAATTACGGAACTTCGAAATCTTTCGTGACTTATGAATGAGCATAGGACCTATATATTGCTGATTGAGGTAGGCCTATTAATTTAATTTCTGCATCTGTTATCCTACATTCATTTCTGAATTCCGATCAGATTGCAGTTCCTTGGCTGATTTCGTTTTTGGTCGTTCTACTTTTTTCGTGTTTATTTCATTAGGCTAAATAATAGGCTATACAGTTCGTAGTTTGTTTTGAATAGTTTCCTTTAAGTGTAGGCCTATCCTATCGTCTCTTTCAATCTGTAGGGTTGTTTCACTTCATTCTGTATAGTCCAAGCTCACATAAGTTAACTTTTCGGTACGAACTTCTTACTTCTGCCCAAGACTTCCCAGTTATCAATCAATATAAGGCTACAAGTTCTTATTTATTGTTTATTTAGTCACAACGTGGTTCATAGTATTTCTTTTTTTTATCAACCTGTAGAATTTTATCAATAGATTTTTCAAAACGTATTGTGGAATGTAATTTTCAGTAAGAGAATTACATATTATATTTCTTTAAATTGAAGTCCACACCTGTGGAGTAACGGTCAGCGCGTCTGGCTGCGAAACCAGGTGGCCAGGGTTCGAATCCCGGTCGGGGCAAGTTAGGCCTACTTGTTTGAGGTTTTTCCTGGGGTTTTCCCTCAACCCAATACGAGCAAATGCTGGGTAACTTTCGGTGCTGGACCCCGGACTCATTTCACCGGCATTATCACCTTCATTTCATTCAGACGCTAAATAACCTAGATGTTGATACAGCGTCGTAAAATAACCAAATAACTCTTTAAATTGAAACTTCCATTTCTTTACTTTTTTTGCATATATATTTTGCTAGCTTTTTTTTTTTTTCAATTTCTACTTAAAGTTTTAATTATATCACTTAACTTGTAATATTAGGCTGTATTACGTAACTGGAACTGCCCCAAGTAGGAGTATTTGCTCTTTTGGGTGCAAACTGGAATATGTAGGGCTATGTTATGTAATTTGCAAATTCAATAAATTTCAACTGCCTTCAATCTACTTTTAATTTTCTCCGCCATCGTACAAGTTCTACTTTCTTGTAGCAGCTATCTATAGAATCTTTATTTCTTTTCTTTTCCCCTATGCAGTAGAGTCTCGATTACCCGAGTCCTATAAAAAAAAATAAATAATAATAATAATAATAATAATAATAATAATAATAATAATGCTGTAAATAACGGTCGCGTTTCCATCAGTACTGCACAGTATTGCATGTTAGTTGCTTTTCTAAATGTATACGTACTGTGTTTTAAACGCCTAGAGTTCATATTAACCTGATTTGTTTATTCTATTCAGCCTATTAAGTATAGAAATTAATTTCTAATCAGAACACAGTTTTTCAGTAACCATTAGTTTTTTCCGAGTTTTGTTTTTCCGAGGTAGTCTTAGTCCACATTAACTCGGATAATTGAGACTTTACTGTATTTTAGCACTCATTTAATTTACAAAATGAAACTATTTTGTTTTCAATTGCTTCATCATGCACAACTAATTTAAAGTGTACTTACTTACGGGCTTTTAAGGAACCCGGAGGTTCATCGCCGCCCTCACATAAGCCCGCCATTGGTCCCTATCCTGAGCAAAATGAATCCATTCTCTATCATCATATCACACCTCCTTCAAATCCATTTTAATATTATCTTCCCATCTACGTCTCGGCCTCCCTAAAGGTCTTTTCCCTCCGGCCTCCCAACTAACACTCTATATGCATTTCTGGATTCGCCCATACGTGCTACATGCCCTGCCCATCTCAAACGTCTGGATTTAATGTTCCTAATTATGTCAGGTGAAGAATACAATGCTTGCAGTTCTGTGTTGTGTAACTTTCTCCATTCTCCTGTAACTTCATTCCTTTCGGCCCCAAATATTTTCCTAAGCACCTTATTCTCAAACACCCTTAACTAGGCTATGTTCCTCTCTCAAAGTGATAGTCCAAGTTTCACAACCATAAAGAGCAACTGGTAATATAACTATTTTATAAATTCTAACATTCAGATTTTTTGACAGCAGACTGGATGATAAAAGCTTCTCAACCGAATAATAACAGACATTTCCCATATTTATTCTGTGTTTAATTTCCTCCCGAATATCATTTATATTTGTTACTGTTGCTCCAAGATATTTGAACTTCTCCACCTCTTCAAAGGATAAATTCCCAATTTTTATATTTCCATTTCGTACAATATTCTCGTCATGAGACATAATCATATACTTTGTCTTTTCGGGATTTACTTCCAAACCTATCTCTTTACTTGCTTCCAGTAAACTTCCCGTATTTTCCCTAATCGTTTGTGGATTTTCTCCTAACATATTCACGTCGTCCGCATAGACAAGCAGACTAATTTAAACTGTGGTGCCATTAATTAGTCAATTTAATTAAATAATTAAAAGATTATTTTCTTGAATAGTGATTGGTTGAGTGATGTTTTAGTCTGTAATCCTTGCCTGCTGTTGTTCATTTTCCATATCCCGAAGGTTATACTCGCGCTATAAATCTGAAGTTCAACAAACGCATTGAGTTGATATGAGGTAGTAAGACTGTTTCTTTCCTCGTAGGAGCAAGGTAATGCAGGCGCAGTTAGCAGCACATTCAGGCCCATAGCAGACCGCTCCTGTAGCATTCTTAGTATTGATTTTAGTTTTGTCGACGTCGTTGGAATGGGGGAGGTTTTCAGGATGGCGGTGGCGGCCGACTGGCCCACCCCTGCCTGCCTGCACACAGTCTCTTGGCTCGTGGCTGATGCTGCTGCTGCTGCTGTTTCTTTAGCCTCTTTCTCTCTCTCACGCGCTCCAACTTTTCGTCTCTCTCCCTCAAGATAGAATTGCTTGTAGTGTTGTATTAGAAACCTACTTCCTGTGTCATGAAATGAAAATTCTCCTCTTTTATAATCCACCCCCTTTCAGACTTTGTACATTGGTTTGTTTATTTTGTCTTCCTAAAGTTCGAGTATCCATCCAACTTCGAGTGGAGGGAAGGGAAGTAAAGTTTTAATCAGTGCAGGATATTGCTAGAACTCCAGTATTATTTGTTACAATTCTTATAATCATATTCCGAAGAAAAAGGAATTTTTGTTCTATAAAGAAAATTACATCACAAAATAAATTGGCTATTATTATTATTATTATTATTATTATTATTATTATTATTATTATAAACTTTGTGTGTTTCTAAAAATTATAATCTCACCACTGTATTTTATCTACATTTCAGTCCAAGTTAAACCAAGCTTCTCCTCAGGTCTTTCATTGCTAATACTACTACAGATACTACCACTTATTACTCTTACTACTATTACAACACACTACTAAGGAGCTTACTACTGTCACTACTACTCCTAGGTAATACCACAGTCTAGTATACACAGTCACGAAGCTTGAGTTGTGAGGGTGCTAGGAACAATAGACTGTGCCGGTACTGTTTCGCATTGTCTATAATAAGGCGATATTAGCGATCCTAGTGGTTAGCAACTATCTATGGATGCATATTTACTACGTATTGAGCTTCGTGACTGTATATACTAGACTGTGGTATACTACTACTACTGCTACTACCACCACTACCATGCCTAAGGCTAAGATATCTACTATATTAATTTTATATTTTGTAAATAGTGTCTCCACTGAGCTACTGAGCCTACATCCTATTATTTTTTTATTACCCCTTTACAGAGTGAACCGTAAGTAATGTCATTAATTTTAGGGGTTATTCTTTAAGATATTTCTATCAAAAAAGTTTAATACAATTTTGATCGTTTTTTGCTTCCTTTATGAGATAAAAGTTGTTTCATATTAAACGTCTCATAGCGTGTTTTCGCGAAGTCATTGATTTAATTCCAATTAATATGCTCAGTCAATTTAAGAGAGCATTGTATTATGTTAATAAATTATTGAACAACTTTTAGTTTTGTCCTTTAAATGTGCAGAAATTGATCCGAACGAATGTAACTTTCGTTCTCAAAAATAATTTTAAAATGTTACATTTGTTCGGATTCAATTTCTGCATATTTAAAGAACAAAACAAAACTAAAATTCTTTCAATCATTGATTATAATAATGCACTGCTCTCTTAAACTGACTGAACATATTGCGAATTCTATCAATGACTTTCCCAAAACACACTATGAAATGTTTCATGTCGAACAATTTTGTCTAGGAAAGAAAGGAAAAACGAGAAAATTGTATTACACCTAAGCTACAGTATTTTGTTTGAAATATCTCAGGGAACAAACCCTTGAATTTAATGACATTAGTTACGTTTCACCCTGTAGATTAGTTTATTTTACGACGCTTTATCAACACCTCACGTTATTTAGCGTCTGAATGAGATGAAGGTGATAATGCCGGTGAAATGAGTCCGGAATCCATCACCGAAAGTTACCCAGCATTTGCTCATATTGGGTTGAGGGAAAATCCCGGAAAAATCCTCAACCAGGTAACTTTCCCCGACCGGGAATCGAACCCGGGCCACCTGGTTTCGCGGCCAGACGTGCTAGCCGTTACTCCACAGATGTGGACGTTTCACCCTGTATAGGCCTATTAATATTATAATTACTGTACTAAATTAGCAAACACATTACACAAATATTAGTGGTGTAGAGCAAAATAGTTTCCATAAAGGAAAAACGTGTTCTGATTGATACTTTATCATAACATTTCTGACAGAAGAAAATAGAGAATTTAACAAAGAAACTGATATGGAATTTTTGGGTTACAAAAACATTTTATCGGATCAATAGGGAAAAGTTTTTTCAAACATTGGCAGTTGATGAAACCCCAAATAAAAATATCCCTACGCCTAGTGGCAATTTAGCCTACAACTTCAACAAAGAAAATCTAATTTCATTTAATATTGGATGAAAATCAGTTCATTTATTCTCTTGGTGATTATCGCGTAGGAAAAGTCTAATGGCTGGGCACACACCTCAGACCTTTAGACATGATCCTCTGTGCACTAGCCTCACAGGGAAGGTTGCCACTTCTGTTACGTCCGCCGTACTGATTGGCAGATATGAAGTTACTACGTTCAGCAGAGGAAGTAACATTTCGAGATGAGAAAAGGAATCAAGATATGGAAAGAACCCAAAATAAGTATTTAGTCTCAAGAAAAGAAGAGATGAACTACAGGAGAACTGGTACCAGCCATAATCAAAGGATAGAACCTAACAAAATATCATTCGGCTTACTAGGTTATAGATGTAGGGGAAGAAGAGATGCTGGACGTCCCCTAACCAGATGGACAGATTCTCTTGTTGTGAAAACAGGTCAAAAATCCTAAATCCATAGGAGAGAAGAAGAAAAAGGAAAAAGATTGGAACAAAATACACAGAGTGGAAACCAATTGTGAGGTATGTCATGGCTACCCTTTGTCGTCACTTTTATGAACTGTCTGACTATTTCTGTGGAATGTGTATAGTCTTCTTCTTCTTCTTCTTCTTCTTCTTCTTCTTCTTCTTCTTCTTCTTCAAGGTTTAGGCCTTTCGACCTGTTCCGCTTCCATTAAAATTGATCTCGCCAACGTTTTCCTGGTCTTCCTAATGATCTCCTTCCTAATGGATTATAATTCATGGCTGCTCTCGTTATACTTGTTGTTGGCATTCTATTTACATGTTCTTTCCAATTATGTTGATATTCTTTAATAAGTTGAATTATACTATCTATTTTTAATTGTTTTCTAATATCTTCATTTCTTTTTTTGTCCAATAGTGTATAACCCGCAACATATCTAAGAAATTTCATTTCACCTGCTTCAATTCTTCTTTCTTCATTTTTCTTTAGAACCCAAGATTCTCAGCCGTTTACTGTAGAAGGGACGGAATTGCCATTATTTTGTAATATTTGATTAATATTTCCTTTCTCACTTTCTTTCCCAGTGTTCTGCGTATTGTTCCACAGAAATAGTTGAATTTATTTAATTTTTCCTCGATTTCACATTTTTTGCCATGTTATTGAACAACCTAAGTATGTAAAAGTGTTGATTTGTTCTATTATTTTGTTCTAACCAATTTCACTCTTATTGGTTGAGATCCAATAAATGCGATCGCTTTTGTTTTATTGGTCGATATTTTCATATTAAAACTTGATGCAATTCGATCTAATTTGAAGACTGCCTGTTGTAAAGCAGAATGTGTACAGTAGAACAATAAAAATGGCTACGTTTGTCGCCATTAACCGAGTCTTCGCGTATGGAATAATGTAAAATAGGCCTAATGGTTGCAATTCTTCCGCTGTATCCGTAATGTTAAAACAATTAAAATTGAAGCAACAGTTACATCTTTTTGGAAAAACCCTGTAGGCCTATTTTTACATCTGCTACGCTTTAATCTATCGTACCTATCTTATATTGCATGATGTAGGATACTTTAGACACATAAATCAAAAGTTGTGCTTGTAAATGTTCGTAATGAATGATCTGCCACTTTCCCTTGAGATGGGCGATATGCATGAGAAAATGGTTTAATTTATATTATAACATCATTTCTATCTTATTTATTTTGAACGGTTTTAATCACTTTCCCATTGCCTCTCTTTTAAATTCCAGCACTGGTCCGGTCTTAAAGCTTTTTCTGTCATACCACAATGATATATTGATCGTCATTTCAAGTACCTTTTTGACTACATTTTTTTCTTATTCCTTTATTAATATCTTCACCATATGCGTAGCTACGTGCTTGCGTGTGTGTGTATGTATGAATGCATGTATGCGTGTGTTGATCACTTGCTCGTATCTTTTCTCTAGCCCTCTCTCTTTCGTACATATCCTTTTTAAACCAGGTTCTCCTTTTAAAACATTCCAGGAACGATGGACATTTCAAGCATAAATCAAAAGATGGATTGGTTAAGCACAGTTCCTGCAGCCACTTCATGTATATACATACGTGCATGTACAGCGGTAGACCCTGTACGTACACTCACATGCATAAGATAATGAACAGTCTTACATTCAGATAATAACGTATACTTTGCTACCAATTCCGCTACCTCGTCTTGTGAGGTATGAGTTTTCATCATGATTTATCAGAAGTACAGCTCCAGGGCATTCATAAAACCATAAGCCGGTTTTATTGTTCTTATTAGACAGAGTATTGCAATAGTGAAAGTAATGCAACTTCATGTTTTAAAAGTTTCTTCTCTCTGTATTAGAAGAAAAGATAAAACAGAAAAAAAATATATTATAAGCCTATTTTAACCCGAAAAATATTCCGAGGTATATTTCTTAAGATCGTGGGAATAAATTTCACAAAATCTAGAAATTTCGTAGTTAATACGAGAATAAGAATAGGCTAATTGGCGCGCACCTGAAAAAATTGAAAAAAAAATCAATGGCTTATTATTATTAATAATAATAATAATAATAATAATAATAATAATAATAATAAATGTATTTATTTTGGTGTAGTTAAGGCCATCAGACCTTCTCTTTCATACCACCAACAATACAAATACAACAATAGAAATTTAAAAAAAAATCACACTATAAACAAATTAAAGTCACACAAAAATATACACAAGTTACAGTCACACAAACTTTAAATGAATTATTAAGTTAATTAATTATATCCTAATTAATTAACGAACCTAAACAAGAAACTTGTAATTTTAATTTAGAATAAAACACACATCTAGCAATACCTAAAAACCATGAAATAAGACAAAATTTTCCAATTTGATTTTGGATTGCGGTAAAGTCTGACAGTCCCTGACGTCATTAGGTAACGAATTCCACATGTTCCACGATACGATTCTTTGGCTCGAACGAGCAACATAAATTCCAGTAAGTTATTAAGAATGTTTTTTCTCGAAAATATGGATTAAAATATTCTATATTTGGTAGAAATGGAGTTATGTAACATTTTATAGAATATTGCATTTTATAGCAAAAATACAATTTTTTTTTTTGTGGAACAGAATCACAATGTTTGAGCAAATTTCAGAATATGTACAAAAAATTACACTAATGTCTTAAATTTTCAGTATTCTCTCCCGTTAAAGAATTGCCCAAGACTACAAACACTTCATCACTTTTCAACATAGTCCCTACTACGTTCAACGCAAGTGTTCCCATTATACTATGTTGAAAAGTGATGAAGTGTTTGTAGTCTTATTGTACATATTCAATTAATAAAACAATTATTAAGGTTACTTTTTGACTCTCCCTCGTATCAAATGTGATGTCTTTATGCAAGACGTGGTTTATAAAGTACGAAACATCAAAATTATTTCCTGTTACGTGTAACATAGAATTTGTCTTTATAATTGTTAGTTTCAATATAATTTGTATGCGTGTCTTGAGATTGGACCTCTTTGCATGTTGCAGACTGTACGAAGTTAAAGTTACATAGCTAGAATAAAATAAAAAAGGATATCACAACTTGTTCCAGGTTAGAGGGAGGTTAAAAAAAATCAGACAGTAGTCTAAGATATTATATAAGCACTAGAACCTGTGGATGAGCGGTTTTGTCATATATACACGCCATGGGCTGTATTTTATATCAGTGAATTTTAAAGTTACAATATATATTATTATAATGTACCGAAGTACATATGATATTTCCATGCAGATATTCTGCGTCATCATACGATGAAAGAGTAATGGAACGGAGAAAAATTCTCTCCGTTCCATTACTCTTTCATCGTTAAAGTTACAAGGTCACAACCTCTTCTCGTATACACACACACCATCTCCTGAGGAATCAGAAAAGATAAATGGAATCAAGATTTGATTTCCTACACACAGTTCCGTGCCAAAAATTGAGGATACGAAAAATATCGTATGGGAGATAGCAACGTATTAGCTTCTTTCCCACGTTCACCCGAAAGGGTCATTGTCTCTTAATTCTACCACCAACTGCTATAACACATGGGATCAGCCAGGGATCAGTTAGCTGAAAGCTTTCACTGAAAGGAACAGAATTCAATCCTGTAGGCCTACAGGACTTCTTTTTAACCCTCTTCACAGAACGTCATTATATGCATCATCCTATACAGAAGAAGATATCAGATGATAGACGATATTAATATATATGGATCATATGAGGAGACAAGAGGAAGGCAGAAAATACAGTAGGATAGATTGGAGAAAGCTCTATTCTGAATTTTTATAGACATAACCTTAAATATTTGTGGTGTTGTTGAAGAGGAGATCTACTCCATGAGAATGAATGAATGAATGAATGAATGAATGAATGAATGAATGAATGAATGAAAGAATGAGTGAAAGAATTAATGAATTAATAAATAAATAAATATGCATATATATAAATTTTTTATTAGAATAATTATTACAGGACTTCTTTCTAACCCTCTTCACAGAACGTCATTATATGCATCATCCTACGCAATATCATTACTATGTCTTTGAAATTCTCTACCTAGTGATATCAAGGAATGCCGGGCACAATCGAAATCGAAATTCAAAATTAAGTTGCCACCAAAATCACAAGAAAAGAAATAACTTCTATTTCAAACCTATCTTTTAATAATTTCAAATAATAAATATAATTCCATCTGCCAAAATGTAATATTAATATATTTTATCTAATGAAATTTATTATTAACACGTTAGAATAGTAAAGGAAGCTTTTAATAGAAAAAGCAGCATCTTCTGCGGACCTCTGGAGAAAGAACTAAGGAAGAGACTAGTGAAGTGCGTTGTATGGAGTGTGGGATTGTATGGGGCAGAAACTTGGACATTACGACAAAGTGAAGGGAAGCTAAAGGAAGCATTTGAGATGTGGATATGCAGAAGAATGGAACGTGTGAAGTGGACAGACAGAACAAGAAATGAAGCTGTGTTGGAAAGAGTGGATGAAGGAGGAATGATGCTGAAGAGGAAAAGGAATTGGTTGGGTCACTGGCTGAGAAGAAACTGTCTGTTGAAGGATGCACTGAAAGAAATGGGGAACGGGAGAAGAGTTCGGGGCAGAAGAAGATATCAGATGATAGATGATATTAATATATATATATGGATCATATGAGGAGACAAAGAGGAAGGCAGAAAATAGGAAAGATTGGAGAAAGCTGATTCTGAATTTTTGTAGACATAAACTTAAATATTTGTGGTACTGTTGAAGAGGAGATCTACTCCATCAGAATGAATGAATGAATGAGTGAAAGAATGAATGAATAAATAAATAAATAAATAAATAAATATGCATATATATATAAATTTTTTATTAGAATAATTGTTACAGGACTTCTTTCTAACCCTCTTCACAGAACGTCAAAGTATGTTCCCCGGAACCCCGAGGTTCCGTAAGAAACTCTTAGGGGTTCCGCCAATTCCTGATGTGAAATTATTTACTTTTTAATCTTTAAAATATATTGATATAAAAACGGTGAAAAATAATAAGACCTATAATTGTTTATTCTATTGGCAATTTTCAGGACAACAATGGATACCGTTTACGGCAATCCGATCACTAATGCACACTGTTGAAATAATAATAGGTGCGCTTGAAGTAACTTAAGTGTCTGCAGCTAACACATTTTCCAACAATAATGCACAGGTGTAAATTGTATATGGAATTAATTGAAAATTCTGTGAAGGATATTTCGCAGAGTTGTTTTGATGTTCCTTCAAGAAAGCACAGGAAACTTCTTCTGGAGAGGAAAAACCATTGTTTTGAAGTTCAAGGTGAATTATGTGTTAATTTTGTGTTTCAAAGTTTATTTAATAATATCAGAAAAAAGTCAAATATTTTAAAGAAAAATTGTGCGATTTTTATCATCTCTTCTTCAAAATTGTGTAAATAGAGGGCGAAACCAATCATTGCGAGCTACAGTACGTCATCCTATTTTTAATACAGACTGATACCGATCCTCAATCTATTTTTATTTAATACAGAATGACACCGAATCATGGATCGGTGGCTTAAAACAGGATCATTAAAACAATCAACATCCAAGTGTGATACTACAACTTCAACTATCCCTAAACGTGAGTCTGATGAAGGCGAAAAAAAAAAACACAACCCCTCTCCACGAATATTCACTGGGTTAATTGGGTTCCAGAGTTTTATTTTGGGTTTAAAAAGGTTCCGTGGATAAAAAAGTTTGAGAAACGCTGCTATACAGTATCATTACTGAGTCTTTGGAATGCTCTACCTAGTGATATCAAGAAATGCCGGGCACAATCGAAATTGAAATTCAAAATTAAGTTGCCACCAAAATCACAAGAAAAGAAATAACATCTATTTAAAACCTATCTTTTAATAATTTCAAATAATAAATTTAATTCCATCGGCCAAAATTTAATATTAGTATATTTTATCTAATGAAATTTATTATTAACACGTTAGAATGGCAAAGGAAACTTTTAATAGAAAAATGACCTTCTTCTGCGGACCTCTGGGAAAAGAACTAAGGAAGAGACTAGAGAGAGTGAAGTGCGTTGTATGGAGTGTGGGATTGTATGGGGCAGAAACATGGACATTACGACGAAGTGAAGTGAAGCGAATAGAAGCATTTCGAATGTGGATATGGAGAAGAATGGACCGTGTGAAATAGACAGACAAAATAAGAAATGAAGCTGTTTTGGAAAGAGTGGGTGAAGAAAGAATGATGCTGAAGAGGAAAATGAAGAGGAAAGGAATTGGTTGGGTCACTGGCTGAGAAGAAACTGCCTACTGAAGGATGCACTGGAAGGAATGGTGAACGGGAGAAGAGTTCGGGGTAGAAGAAGATATAAGATGATAAACGATATTAAGATATATGGATCGTATGAGGAGACAAAGAGGAAGGCAGAAAATAGGAAAGATTGGAGAAGCTGATTCTGAATTTTTGTAGACATTAAGCTTACATATTTGTGGTGTTGAAGAGACGATCTGCTTCATCAGAATGAATGAATGAATAAATAAATAAATAAATAAATAAATAGGCATATATATAAATTTGATCAGACACCCTTTTTGGTGTAATACTTGAAATAAAATTGCAAGCTTTTGTTATGCTTCATGTCATGTGATTTTTTGGGTTGGTTGGTTGTTCGGTCGGTCGGTCGGTCGGTCGGTCGGTCGGTGGATAATGAGGAAGAATCACTTGTATCAGATTTTTGTTAAGTCAATTGTTCAAAGACAAGTCTGAACGTCAATGAGTCACAACTTAAGAGGCAACTAAGCCAAAAGATAATGGGGTAGGTTGACCACTTTCTTTCTCCCTTTGTAGCAGACCATGTAAAACTATTTCTCAAATCTCTAAGAATAAAATCGGACTTCTAATGTTTAAAAAATTAAGTGCATCATTTTTACACAATCGTAACTTTTAACAACATCATAAACTTACGATACTTAATTTAAGACACCTCACAAAACTGACTCATACCGCAGTCTTTCAGAAGAATGTTAAAGCAGATGACTTAAGCTCTTAATGTATAAACAATATTCTACTTCCACGAATTGCAAGAAAGAAAACAGTTGAAAGAGATTGGGACACGACTGTTAAACATACCTGTTTGACATTTTCATTCCATTACATACAGTGTAAAGATTACAAAGTCGGTAAAGAGGTGGTTCTGTAATTTAAAGTAGTGTTAAATAAAAAATTAAATTTATTTAACACCGACTCATGATTTTGAACATGTTTTCATCAAGTGCTTCTTTGTAATTCATCTTCGCTAATAGGAAGAGTTGATTGTCATGAAACGTCATTTCATTTCATTAGTGTGCAAGCTAGGTTGACTCCAGCATTCTTTCTTTCAATTAAAAAAATTGTATAAGGAACTATAAATGCGATTAAAGATCTTTCAGAACAGCTTTTCTCAGAAATCCAACCTCACATCTTCAGAATACGAATATCATGATGCTATTTGCTGTAGGTATACCCCTACTCAAGAACTTTGATCTATCTATGAAAATACACCACACACTATAGATACACATGATTTCCATCAACATAACATGAACGAAGGACGGTCACACCCGTTCATTATACGATGTACCAACATCTTCGAAGGCGAGACAAAACGATGCCGGATGAAACGGATTTGAGTGGTCTGTGTTTCATAAAACATACATTCTCCTTTGTACAGTCGCAGAAAGTATCCTGTCCTGTAAAAGGAAACAGTAAAATTACTTCTCATTCCAGGATGTCGTTGTTAAAAATAAATCTGATGCAATAATATTTTTTCATTGTAGGATACATTTTTATGAGATTTTCTCCTAAAATCGAACTTCAAGATTTACAGTTATGAATTTTCTCTGTATGATCCTGTTTGCAGTACCTTGAACTGATTTCTTTTTCTGAATTAATATGAATTATTTCTTTCTTGCCTTCCGCAAAATTTCCTGAGAACACTAAATGTTTTAAGCATAGGCTATAACTAGGGAGCGGATTTTAGCATTATTTGCATGTTTTATATTTTCTTAGTTGCAAATCACATGTTACCATTATATAAATGCATTACAAGTTATTTGTAACTGGAGATCAAGATTTTATAGTGCATATATTATTATATGCATATTTAAGGGTTTAATGTAGGCCTATATTTTCCTCTGATTGAGGTTCTTGCTAATATGTACATCTATTATCAGGCAGTACATCTCACTTGACGATGTGTGTCAGAGGAAGAAAAATTGTTTGTATGCATCTCAAGTCTGACTAGTGTAATATGTACAGAACGATTATTTAGTCCTAACAGTCGCCGACAATGTGCGCCTGGGTCGGGCGAGTCCATTAAGTTACGCAAAGTGGTGTTCGGGTTAGTCGCTTGCATCAAATATTTTTTTATTATTTTAACAGTGCATATTTTGTTATTTATAGTGCATATATCATGGTTTTCAAGTGCATACGTGCATGTAGGGTAAAGGTTGGTGATATTGTGATATGAGTAATATTGTGATAAGTTAGTTCTTTTTGAGAATTGATTACAATTTTACTGAGCGATAGGAAGATCGGTTTTTTGTGTCAACGTATTAAGGCAGCGTTTCTCAAACTATGGTCCGCGGACCACCTGTGGTTCTGGAAGTCTGCCCTTGTGGTTCTTCAAAAAAGACAGAAGAAAAAAAAATTCAAACGAATTGCATATCACACTATAGCTTAAAATCTCTGAGTTTGTAAATAACACATGGCAATCGAATTTCACTTTTTCTCCCAGTAGGCCTACTGAAATTTTATGAAATTTATTACTCTACGTGTCTATTGACTTATCACTCTACTCTTAGCATCAAAAGAGGGATTTAAAGCCTATACACGTGGTGTTTCTCGCCATCTTTTCCCTGCACATCTGGTGCCGTACATGTAACCCTGCCAGGGACCACCCGAATTCATAACAGAGGACCAAAGTACCGAACCTTAATTCAATTTTAAAATATAAGTATACTGGTATTAAAATATGCTACGAAAATGATAAATTTGCTTTCGAAGGGAACAAGAGTAAGGTGGTCCGCGGAACTAATCTGACTTTAAAAAGTGGTCCCCACTTCAAAAAAGTTTGAGAAACACTGTATTAAGGGAATGTTCGTGTACAAGTTCCTGCACAAAACCAGTCCTCCTCTCACTCAGTAAAATGGTAATAAATTCTCAAAAAGAACTGTCACAATATTACTCGTATCACAGCATTACTAACCTTTGCCCTATATTTTTCCATTTTTAGTGCATATGAATCCGCCCCTTAGTTACAACCATTTAATGATCTATAGCTTTCGAAATTCTGCAATATTAAGAGCTTTATTGCTCCTTTCGAATGACATTTCTGTCTAAAACTATTTATCAATAACGGATCTGTAGCTTTCAGTGGCGTAGCATGAAATTTTGAGCAGGGGAAGCTAACTCAAGTTGTCTTTCATGCAATATGAGAAAACGTATTACAAAAATACAGTCTTAAAATAAATAATAGTCAATTTTAAGTCAGCAGTCGAAGATTGGTTGGAACATCGTAAGTAACATCAATAAGGCATGACCTCAAATGATACGTAATAAAATATGATTTCACTGTTTACACATATCTCTTAACAAATAGATACGTATACGTATAACATTAGCTTACTCCCTGTCGTACTTAGAGAAATCACAATATTAGTATCATTACGTAAGTATGCGTCTGTCTTTTGGTTGTGTCCTTCATTGACAGCAAGGGAGTCGGTCATTTGTTTTTTAAATCACACATTAGTTCGTAAGTCAGTCTTGATAATACAATTGTCCTAAAAAATTCAAGTAAATTAGTGTCAGGAACTGTTATTTCGCTCATTATTTATTATATCAGCCACAGTGCACACTAACACTTCAACTGAACACAACTGACGAAAAAGGATAACCCGGAAACTACTTATTTTAAATGTTAAAGCTAGCTTCTTTGCGAGCCTTGCGACTAGGGTAGCTTAGTTAGAAAGGGATGGAAAATCTGCGGGGTGGATTACACAGAAGAAACCGGTCTGCTTGGAAGCTGGTGTGTGCAGGCTTCTTGTTTACTGCTGCATCACAAATCATCCTGAGCTGTCGCATCACTATATTTAACGCGTAAATATAAATTCTATTAAAATTAATAAATAATTTTCTCCATAAACTGTAGGTTTATTATGAAATTATTATTAACTGGGGAAGCTAAGCTTTTTAGCTTACATTGACGCTACGCCACTGGTAGTTTTACTTAATACATTCAGTTTATCGTCTGAAACCTTTATATATACGTACATACATTGTACAAAATCGTTATATATTTGTGGTCGACATTGGATTATTATTGTTATTATTATTACTGTTATTAAATGTTCTGAGAACAGTTTTTGAAAATTGATGTTTCCCAGACTAATGTCATACATTTTCCGAAGAAAACTACTTCTCTTAAATTCAAAGAATCGCTATTATTTAATATTTAGTTTAGTGTAAACTTTTTGTGTTGAAATTCAAAATTCATATTTCACATGTCATGTCGGTTTTTCTATACAGCGTATACCATGTAAAAGTGAATATAAATGATGTCCATTATCCTGAGCCCTGCCTCACATTCCGTGTCACAACCACGTGGTATGTGTGTAATCGTTTCATAGTTGCAGTGGATATTATAAGCGCATGACTGTTTTTGTGCGGTATTATCGCGTTGACTGGCATCTGCTTGCCTGACGTAACGGAGAGGTACGCTGCATACCTTGTGCCGATACCAGTCCTTTACATGTTGTTCCTGGCGGCCTTTTTTACACCTACGTAAGAGAAGTCTCATGTTTAGCTTTATCTCAAAATGAGAGTTATAAAGTTACTAAACTTGTATTCGATTTTTATTATTATTTTGAGAGTAGCGATGTTTCCTTTTTCTGTATAAAATTAAAGTCGTAATTTTCGATATCTTTATCTCGGTAAGAGTACATTTTAAGAAGAAAAGCCCCAAGGTTGCAACTGCAAAATATTATAAATTTATGACATTTATTTTTTTTTTAAATAAATAATGGTCTACGGTAAGCGTCATATGCAGAGCCTGTTAAAATGCGTAAAACTTTTTCTGTTGTAGAATGAGAATCTTGGATATGCTACTGCTATTTCCCCAAATAGGGACAATAAATACCTTATGATAATATATTATTGAAAAAGGCGTAATAAGAATTTATGAGGTAGAATTTTGGTATTAAAAGTTTTAAATGTCTTAATAAGTAAATTACTCTTTATAGCCTAATACCACAGATCACATATAGATTGCTCATTCCTGTGTTAAAATCGGTTGCACTTTGAAGAGAACAACCACCACGATCGCCACCCGTCCGTCGTAAACGAACACGAGATGGCAGCACAGTCGCTAATGCAATTGAAATGGGAGTTATGACGTGACTCCTTATGTAACAACTGGATGGCAGCATAGTAAACCTGACAAAAGTTGTTACCGTCAAAGCCTATAACGCCGAGCAATCTGGGTATATAGGCCTATGATATAGGCTAATACTTAACAAATTAATATGTTCATCCCATACTAGTTTAGAATTTAATACAAGTCCTAACAATTTTACCTGTGTCTGAGCTTCGATGTTCGATGTATTTTTCAGTAAAAACATTATATTTTGGGTTTTATTTAAATTTAGAGTGAAATCATTCACCCGAAAGAAATCCAGTGTAATGCAGTTCACATACAAAATATTATTCCTAAATGAGAAGTAAAGCATCACGGAGAGGGTTTCGTCTTGAAAAAGACTACTCAGGTGAAAGTTTTACGTAATTTATAGAAGCCATGTTTTCCTACCTTACGCTTCATGTTGACAACCAATTTATTGTAGCTACTCAAACCATATTTTTTTAGTACCTATCTGTAAACAACGTTTCTAGGGGAATTTCAACCTTATGAATTATAGAAAGTTCCCTTGTTAGCCCTTTTCCCTTTTTACCTTTTTTTCCAGTGTAACACTAAACTGACACATGGTGAGCCTTTTTTGTGACATGGTATGATGTCGTCAGACATCCGTCTAAGAGAACACAGGATATTACATTGGCAAGGGAGAAACATATATTCTCTATGTTGGATTCCAACTCACTACAATGCCTTCCGTACAATTCCTTAGTCATTACCAGGGAAAGGATTTATATGTAAATACATATTTACTTATAAAGCTAATATAATTTATATTTTGCATTATCTTTATGTTTCACAATGTGTAGGGTTGAAAAATCCTACTTTTATTTTCCATATTTTTCCATATTTTAGAGTTTAGTACATATTTTCGTTAATTTCCATATATTTTCCATATTTCATATAAAACAGTCCATATTATATTAGGTTTAACAATAAAACAAAACAAAATTCCATTAACTTTTAAAAATACATTTCAACAATAGAGATTTAAACACATGTTCAGTAATCCCTTTTTGACATCAGAGTTATTTGAAAATTAGCAGTCCTATCAACAATGGGAAAGTAAGTTACAAAACTGTATTAATTTAATTTAAAATTTTTAACAGACTTCAGTTGTGCAGCTCAACAGTTAAATGCCAGTCAGAGTACACATAGGTTCAGTTTTGTAAATCATACTATAAAGACGGTAAATATGCCAAAAGTACGTCATTCAGTCAATTTAAAATCAAAACTAACAAGTTACATTTCAGAATTTAAAGAAGATGGTTTATCAACTGACAATAAAATATTATTTTGTAATTTGTGTCAGTGTGCAGTATCATCTACACAAAAGTTCCTGGTGCAACAACACATTACAACTAGTAAACATCAGGCCAACAAACAACTAAATTCCAAGCAGAGACAATTGTTTTTAACACAACCAACAACATCGAATGTAAGATCTGAGTTTAACATCGACCTGTGCCGTTCTCTCATCTCTGCTGATATTCCTCTCTACAAACTAAAGAATAAGGTCTTCAGGGAATTCCTTGAAAAATATACTCAACATACAATCCCGGATGAGTCAACACTTAGGAAGACGTATGCTCCATCCATCTACGATGAGACAATACAGAAGATAAGAGATGAAATTAAAGATAGTTCAATTTAGGTTTCCATTGATGAGACTCCCGACAAAGAAGGTAGACTTGTTGGTAATGTAGTTATCGGTTTGTTAAGTGAACAATATTCTGAACGAATTCTTTTACATTGTGATGTTCTAGAAAAGTGCAATAACAAAACTATAGTTAAACTGTTCAACGAAGCTATGGGTATCCTGTGGCCAAAGGGTATTATGTACGATAATGTGTTATTCTTTATTAGCGATGCTGCCCCTTATATGGTCAAAGCTGGACAAGCATTATCTGTTGTATATCCTAAATTGACTCATTTTACTTGTGTGGCGCATGCATTTCATCGTGTGGCAGAAGTGGTCAGAGACAATTTCCCTAAAGTAGATTTGTTGATTTCATCAGTGAAAAAAGTATTTCTCAAAGCTCCCAGTAGAGTTAACGTGTTGAAAGAAATGTACCCTGAAATTCCATTGCCACCAAAGCCAATTTTAACTAGATGGGGTACATGGCTAGAAGCAGTTGAATATTATGCCGAACATATAGACTCTATTAACAATGTTCTCCTTGCATTGGACTCTGAAGATGCAGTCTCAATTGATACTGCGAAAACAGTTACCTGTGACATAAGTGTGAAGAATGACTTAGCTCACATTCAGCATACATTTTCATGCATCATAAAAACGCTCAAAAGTCTCCAAAATAGGCACCTTTCACTATCTGAAAGTTTTGAAATTATAAATAGTACTGTGGAACAACTGAATCGTGGTAGAGGTAAAGTTGCAGATGCAGTAAGAGCTAAGGTGGACACTGTACTTTCAAAAAACCCTGGATATGAAGAACTACAAAAGGTTGTTGCTGTGATGAGTGGTGAATCAACAGTGAAGATTAACTTGGACTTATCCCCAGCAGACATTGTGAAATTGAATTATGTACCAGTTACTTCTTGTGACGTCGAACGCTCTTTTAGTCAGTATAAATCTATCCTCAGAGACAATAGAAGAAGATTCACTTTTCAGCACTTGAAAGAAATGTTTGTAACCTATTGTTATGGTAACAGACAATAAAAATTGTGTTTTGTTGAAACTACATTGGAAGATAAGGTACGTCCATTATATTTTTTGTTTAGTTTGATTAAAATGTACCAATATTTAACGTACATAGTCATTTTTTTATAATTTTAAGTCCATATTTAATTCCATATTTTGGTAAAAATCCATATTTAATTCCATATTTTGGTAAAAATAACTACATATATATTTACATATTTCATATATTTTTAGTCCATATAAATCCGTTCCCTGGTCATTACGTACGAAGTTGCCGGCAGATCTATTTTTGTATCGTAAGCTTGTTTTATTACGGAATAAAATGTTCTGTTTGATATCAAAGTGTTGCAAGAGCGAAGTTAACTCCCAAATGTCGCAAACTCCATTCCACGGATTGCAACAATACTTCATGGTAACAATACAGTAGATTTCAGTAATGAACCCTACCTACTTATCACTAATGGGATTGGTTATTTCTTACGTAGTACTGTGGGTTTCTCATTCCCTATGTCTAAATTCTCACTCTTACCAATATTTCTGTTTACATCAAATTCTGTTTTATTGTGAATGCGGTATAATGCAGCAATATGAAATTGGATCTGGCAGAGAAATCTCAAGAATTTGGAGAAAATCTGTCCGTCCTTGTTTATATCTTGGTACTCTCAGAATTTGCTTGGTGTCGAACCGCTGGTACCTGACTAAGCTATGGTGAGGCTTTTATTTTACTTATTAAATCTGACAAGATTAAGGCCAGAGAGTCTTCTATTTTATCCTAGCAGACAAAGTATTAGAAATTAATAGGGAATCAGGAAATACCAATGATTGCGTGAAGGTTTATATCCGAATTAAAGTACTTAATAAAATACAAAATGCACTTTCACCTAAAAACTGTAGTGCATTTCATTTAATATAGACTACGTGTTATGTAGGGTAAAGTTGTCTAATTCCGTGATACTCCTAATTCCGTTATACGTTTTTTTCACTGAATGTCACGGGATTGGGTATCTTGCTAGGAAGTTCACCGATGTCTCAAAAGTAGGCGAAAGATGCATCTTTCGAGAAAGATGTCTGACGCTACGGTCGAACGGTAAAGCTTTGACTGACATTCAATCTTTAAAAAAGTATCACGGGATTAGGGGTGTCACGGAAATAGGCAACTTTACCCTACATAATCCATATACCCAATACTTCCATGAGTATTGCCGGCAAAATTAAGTTAAACTTTACTTAGAGAGTATTGTTTAATTTCTACTTGTTTAGACTCCAACGGAGAAAAATTCGTTCCGGCACTGGGGATCGATCTCTAGTCCCTCAGTTTCTACGTACTGAGCGGTCTACCACCGAGCTACGCCGGGACCCATCCACAGCACCACCGAACTCCTTTCCCTTGGTTTTTCTTCTTTGGCTTACTCCATGTAGGCCTCCATATATTACGTCATCAAATATAGGAAGGAGCGAACTCATAAGAGTGACTTAGACGGTCGGGAACCAACAGTTATATAGGCTACTATACAAATCTGGCTTTCAGGTAGTAGCTCCCTGTAAAGCAGGTTTGAATAATTTCAAGGAAAAATTGTTCCGGGGCCGGGTGGATATAAAAAGGAAAAATTGCGACGGTGTCGTGTATAGTTCCTGGGGTAGCTCAGTCGGTAGAGCGTTCGCGCGCTAAGCGAAGGGTCCCGGGATCGATACCCGGCCCCGGAACAATTTTTCCTTGAAATTATATAGGCTACTGTTAGATAATTACTTGTTAAATACCCTACCTGTAAGAACTGGTCTATGATAGGTCTAACTGAAATAGGTAACATAGTTCATACAAACATGAAAATCAACATCTCTAGAGGTGCTTGCCTGCCGGTCTGAAGTTGCGCTCGGGCGTGGGTTCGATCCCCGCTTGGGCTAATTATCTGGTTGAGTTTTTTCCGAGGTTTTCCCCAACCGTAAGGTGAATGCCAGGTAATCTATGGCGAATCCTCGGCCTCATCTCGCCAAATACTATCTCGCTATCACCAATTTCATCGACGCTAAATAACCTAGTAACTGATACAGCGTCGTTAAATAACCAACTAAAAATCTAGCAAATACCTTACTAATGCAGAAATTAGGCTATTCATTGTAGTGCTAATTTTATTGCAATATTTTAGGCCATCGATTGTGTAAGAAAGTTAAGCAGTCTTCTGTTTCCACAGTACCGTGGAAAAACCTTTCATGTCAAAGCAATATAATTTTGCTTTCGTTGTAGACGGAGTAGAAACGTTGCACGTCAAAACACTATATAGGTCTGTATATTATAAATCTGTGTGATATTACAAAGACTTGATTGATCTGAATCCGAAACTCAGAACACGAGCAGATCTATCCACTTAAGACGGAGTGTAAAAACAGCATTAGCCGTGGCTCCATGTTTTACACGGAACCTGACACCTCACTACTAAGCAACAGTCGCCCACCCTCCAGCACCATCCCTCGTCCACACTTGACGTTCTCATTAACTACATTAATTAACTAGGACTTTAGAAAGGCAAAAGGCTTCAGTAATATATGACGGCGCTGGAATACTATAGCGTTGCGGACATTGCATTATTACAGAACCAAGTGGGAGACACCCTCCAAAGCTAGCTACTATGGATGGAGGTGGTCGGGGGGGTGTGTATGCTACCTAACTATGTTAAAACCTTTTGTTTCCACGCTTGATTTAAAGAGCTTACAAATTCCTCTGCATGCAACATACCCCTCAACCTCCCCCATTTACCACCTGCATCACCCCTCTCGTTTTGGAAGCAAACTCCCTTTGCCCCACAACCCTCGACGCTTCTGCGCTTACCCTCAAAACACCAAAGGCCACACTTTCGCTTCATGTTAAAAGGGTTATGTCATCCTGTTACCCTACCTCCTACAGTACAGAAAAAGACTGGGTAGCTCTTAAACACTTAAAAAAATACCTAAGCTGTGTGGTGCAAATATGTGGTAATTCCAAGCAGTGGTTTAAATACCTGAAATTGCATTTTTGGACTCTCTCCGTACTTAGAATTGTACCTTAGCCTATTTACTAATGTTTGGGTAATTCTAATCCCATCCCACAACTTGTAATGTGGAAAGTACAGTCCAGTACTTACAATTAGTAGCAGTGTTCGGTGTTACACATTCTACCAGGTCACCAAGAAAGTTCGTTCTGTTTTTAAGTAACATTAAAGTTCTTGAGAAACATAACAAAAGAAAGTTTTTGGATCTGATGAATTTTTTTAGGGGTCTATGTAGATCATCATATTTCTTGATGTGCTTCAGGGAACGGAAAGTTGGTACCGTAATCTGTTGTTGAAAGATCTGGAGAGTATGGAGGATGTTCTAGAGCTCCAATCCCTTTTCTATTGTTTCCTGCATCTCTTGCCCAATACGCAGTCACGCATTTACGTTTGACTAACCCAGGCAGTTTCTTATGAAGAATTCCATTGACATGGTTTACCTGATGTGCGGATATATCTGTTCGTTGATAGTTTGTCCCTGAAGGAGAAGGTTATAGTGATTCCTGTTGAGGTTCACCAGATACTCCGCAAAGTCTGCTGTTGTCGTAACGGATGATTTGTGCGCTTCCCCAGAGGACAGCCAATTGAGTGGCTTCTTCGGATTGTTATAAAGAACCCATTGTCATCATTAGAGTTGTAATGTTGGGGACCGATAGGGTGCGTTACAGTGCTTCCAAGTTGACTATTCGATTACCAGGCAGTACTCTAGCATGCATAAACAGTGTACCTGCTGAATACTCCGTTCTCCAGTCACTTCCGTTGCATGCGTAAACAGTGTACCTGCTGAATAATAATGCCGAAGGTTAAAGGTTCTCAGACGCATAATTTTTCAGCGGAATTTGGTGAATGTTTTGAAGTGAATGACGGGAACATTATGTGTAAATTACGTAATACAAACATACGAGGTGACAATGTAGACAATGTAGCACAAGAAAAGAAAAAAGGGAACTCAAATCCACTAATAATTCTGTGCTAATTCTTCTGCACATAACGAAAGGTAGGCTACGTAAAACTATATTTTTGTAATACTATGTAGCGTATATTTACTTTTAGAGCTGTCCAGATTTGTTTATGTGCGCCTTGTTATTCGCGTAATCGATCGCAGAACTAAGTCAGTCTCTTCGTACTAGCTCACGTCCCCGGCCTATGTACCATGCTGCAGTCAACTTGTGTACTCGGTCCTCAACATTACAAGCTTACTCATCATTAATCAACACACGGCTGAGAAAATCTTCACCGTAGTAATGAGTAAGTAATGGATCACAAATTGTGATTATTATAGACTAGATAATTTAAAATCCATTTTCCAACCTTGTGTACATCTATTTCCCATTCTTCGTAAGTGTATGCAAATTGATTTATCACTGAAGTGGAACCTTCCTTTAAGTTCTTGACATGTTTGCTTCGAATGAATCTCGATCGTGGCTTTATTTAGTCAATTGTGATGCTAGGATGTTCCTCTCGAAGTAGACTTTTAGTGATTTATTCTCTTTCCGTAACTTTTTAATTACTTTCCTGCTGTTCTTTCACATAGCGATTCTCCCGCAAGAGCAAGACATATCTATCGAGTCCGAGTTTCAACTCGTAAGTAAATAAGCTTGCATTTTATCCTTAAACAGAACTATTTTGTAGTCCAGTTTTAATATCATTTTTATTTATTCATTTATTATTGCTCTACTTCATACGTTTAGGTGGCCTTGCAGGATTATAGTAGTCATTACCGACTAGTCAAAAAAAACTGAACGACCTTTATGGTCACCGCAATCAAAACGCATAATTAATTGATAATCATTATGGTCGAAAATTTATGCATTTGCATATTTTTTACTAGGTCGAACCTGGGACTCCCAGTTCTACGCACTGGGTGCTCTAACCCACTGAGCTACGCCGAAGTTCAACCCACCGCACCAGTAACCATCACAGACAATTTTGTAGGACGAAAAAGTTAATCTTTACCTAGATTATTCGTCCAACAGTGCTTACTACAGTCTACTGTAGGATTCCCGGTCGTCAAGTGACTCAAATGAGTGCGCTCCTTATGTAATGGCTGTTGACTTAATATATCTGTCAATATATAAGTCGAACATGGAATAAGGTCACTAAGGGAAATAGAAGCAAAGGAGAAAAATTCGAACCGGTGTAGTGGGTTGAACTTCGGTGTAGCTCAATGGTTAGAGCACCGGTCCCGGGCGCGATCCTCGGCGCCGAAGCGAATTTTTCTCCATTAATAACAAATGATCTAGTGTAAGTTTAAGATTGAGGGAAACTGGGATATGCCTAGAAAAGCCCTAATCTAACGATCTTTTCTATAAAATTTATCGTTTGAACCAACGTCAAAAATCGAACAAGATTTCACGACTTTGTAATACAAAAGTAGGCCTATTGCAGAAGTTACAAATTTCGTTTAGATTCGCAGAGGTCTGAACTCTTGTTTCCAGGGTGGAAAGCAGATAATTTATCCTTTTCGGTTATCGACGCGTCTGAGATCAAACTGCGACACTGATGTAAAAAAACAAACTCGAAATAAACTGAAACATAAGGGACCTTACCTATTACTGTTTGTATGCTGTCCCGTAATTTTCCTGGAAGGACTGACGAAAGCTCTACGAAATATCTTGAGGAGGACAGGTCTAACCTTGGTCTGTAACAACGACCCTCCCTAGAGATGACTGTACTACGTATCATTACACTGCGTGCTATTATTTCATGCAATTTCCGCCACTTTGTCATTGCGGTAACCATGTAATTCTATTGATCAATATGGCAAGCTGATTTATGGGTAGTTAGGCCTACATGAAAGCTAAGGTTAAATGAAACTACTGTTTGCTGTTAATACACAGGAAGACCGAAACAAGGAAATTAATTAACAGTGAATGTAATGATTATAACTATCACTTACTTCAAGGATTGGATCTTTTGGCATATTACATAGTCACTGGGTGAGTAGCTGAAGTAACATTAGAGTAGACACTCAAATGCAGCGACTCCCATTTCTTGAAGTTAGTATACTTAGTGCAAATTCGTCCGTTAAGAAAACACAGGACATATATGATTTTACTGCGGCTTTACAATAGCGTGAACGTAAGTTTTGAGAGGCTGTCAACAGGAGGCATGTCCTCTGCAGTACTATAGAAAAAAATCAAGGATATTGGTAGACACCTCTGTCGGCAATACAGTGAAACATCGAAAGTTGGCTGTTTTTCGTGTTTTGCTACACAGCTGTGAAGAAAGTGAGCATTGTTACATATTAATTGTTCCTTTTATGTTACTTTCATAATGTATTTCATAATTATTTACTACTGCGGAATTAGCCAAGTCCTATTGCGGATTTATCCGTACTGTTGCGGAATTACCCGAGTTCTTTTTCAACTGTAATGTATGTACGACTAAATATATTTGCATTTTAATAGGTCTCTTTATCTCATTTGGTAATGAAAGGTTTCGTCCATGTCTACATACCTTGATAATATTTTTCAATAAACATTTTGATAAAAATATGATAAATTTACTTCTTAATATTGCGGAATTTTTATAAAAATATGATAGATTTACTTCTTAATATTGCGGAATTAGCCGAGTCTCCCTAGGTTCTCTTGAACGTGAGATGAGTCCTCAGTTTTTGTCCGGGAATAGAACTCAGTTTCTCTGAGCTTGCAGCCGAATTTCTATCACTTTAACTACAGTGGTAGTTAACTCAAGATATGTACGTTTGGATCTAATACTGTTGGCATTATTATAAGAATTATGGCTACTATAAACGACCGATACGATACAAAGGTATTAAGTACTTCAACATTTCAATTACCAATGCCGAGGTATATTATATTAATGTAACATACATTATGGAGTTCATAAATTTCTCTTTGTATGCGGGCGCGAATTATTCATATTTTGAGGAACTAGTTCTCCAAAGGCACTCAGTTAACTTCATACATGTTTGTCGGTAACAGATGCCGCGTGGAAAAAGACTAGAGAGACCTCTGATGGAGAAAAGTGTCAACACGTTGTTTCATTATTGTACTGTAGCTTATAGCCTATAAAGAATCGGGCGAGGTGCAAAAATTAAAAAGAGCTTCATGGTATTGACATACAGTATACAGTAGGTCGGAACCAGTCTTACATATAACATTACAGTTTAATTCATATTTATCATGTTACATAATATATTGCTGTTCGTAATTGATTTTGTCGAACTATAATTTGAAACACATACGAGTACATACAAAGATAGACGGTAGGGTCTATGTTCAAAACGTTACTTTCCTCTCAGGGATGCTGCAAAGTGTATTTCCATACTAAAATTAAATAATAATTTAGGCCTAATATGTACCATACAGATACGGAAATAACATGTGGGCCGAGTCTTGATAGCAATCCTTGTGAATGTAGGCAAAAAGCTTCGCGAAACTGTCCACAAGTAACATACCTTTAGGCGCTCTTGTTTACTTCACATGCGCAAAGCGTTGTATCGGGAACTTAGTAAAAATTAAGCGGCCTGTTTTTTTTTTCTCGGTATGTATCTAATAAGTGCAATGCTGCACCGTGGCGTCGTGGTCTAAGGCATCCTGCCTAGGACTCGCATTATGGAATACTCGCTGGTTCAGTCCCCATTGGGAAGAAATTTTCTCATGAAATTTCGGCCAGTGTATGAGATCGGTGCCCATCCAGCATCGTGATGCACTTAGGAAAGTACGATAGGAAGCGAAATAAGGTTACGAAAGTCCCAGATATAACTGCTGGGGAGACCATCGTGCTAACAACTAGATACCTCCATTCTTGTTGGATGATCGTCCACTTCTGTTTTGGCATGTGGCGTGGGGCCAGTAGGCAGGTGGTCGGCCTGGGCCGTTAAAGACTATAGCGTCACGGATTATTATTATTATTATTATTATTATTATTATTATTATTATTATTATTATTATTTACCAAAGTTCACCGTTTTCTGAATTAGAAAAGTAATTTTTATAAATTATAGATTTATTAATTTGCCATACAGAATAATATCTGTAATATTGACAATTAATATTTGAGGAAACATTGAAGGAGGAGAATTCGATCCGGTGCTGTGGATTGAATTCGGCGTAGCTCAGTGGTCAGAGCGCTTGGTACGTAGAACCAAGGACCCGGATTAATTTTTATAAAGCCAGGCAATGAGATATTCAACTTAATTGACGAATTCGGCTATACTCTTTAAGTAGATTTAGATAGGAAAGAAAAAATTGGAGGCCCATGTAGTAGATTTAGCTTCATTTAATAAAGCCTACTAAGCTTATGCCGCAATCAGGAGAACGCTTCTGAATAACACTAGAGGGGAGGCGTGACATCATGCTATGCTATTACTCCCTAAGAAAGCAACGATCAGGTAGCGGTACTAAATCTTAATGCATTGTTCTGTTGAACAATACGAGAGCAATGTTTTCAAGTCTGATATAGTTGCGAGCGAAATATCCCTCTACAGTTCTCTTCATCAGCTGTCACATGCATTCTCCTGAGAGCTGTACTACTACTACTACTACTACTACTACTACTACTACTACTACTACTACTACTACTACTACTACTACTACTACTACTACTACTACTACTACTAGGCCTACTACTAATTAATTTAGAAATCTTCTCACTATTCGTGAGCTGCCACAAGGGACAAAGAGTACTTAACCATATAAATGTTTACAAGTTCAGTGAAGCATTAATTTTGTTTTGACAATGAAACTCCTACAAATACATAGCTGCAAATACATTTTGTGATTGGTGGAAATATACCTAGTTTTAGAGAGGCAAGTGTTACAAAAAAGTAAAGAATGCTAATGAACTTGGTTTCATTTCGAATATAGTGATGCTTCAGGAGAGCAATTGATCCTTTCACTGCAGCTAAAGTTACAATCAGAATAATAGATTTAGTTATTCCAAGCCTCTTAAACACATCTTTCATGAAGAGAGTAGCGGTAATACCTCTTGCTCCAACCAGAAGTCCAATTACTTCAAGCTCTTCTAGCTGGTACTTTTGGAGGTAATATGGAATGGTAGGATTGTAGATATTCTTTTTTTCCTTATCCACTTCTGCTGGCTGTTCCTCATTCGTTTCGAAACGCACAGTGGGATCAATTATGAATGCAGATCTTGTAGATTCCTTGAAAGCTATTATAGCCTATCTATGCTCCGTGTACTGCCAGTGACGGAGAGACTACTACTACTACTACTACTACTACTACTACTACTACTACTACTACTACTACTACTACTACTACTACTACTAATAATAATAATAATAATAATAATAATAATAATAATAATACAACTACTACTGCTACATGGACCTCTAACAGCCTCTATGTCTAATTCTTAAAGGAAAGCAGAACAGGCGAAGAAAAATAAATGTCAAATAAGTATGGAATATGAAAATATCTAATGTGCAAGTGCTTTTACTTCATGGATAATGATATATGAGTTATGTCGGTTTAAATGACCATAAAATACATAATAAGGAATTACGTATCATTTACTTGATACTGTTTACTGATGTAAAATACAAACTGGAGACAATAAAATGATAAGGGTGTACTTATCAACATCTGGAAAGTACCATTAACTGGCATTAAATAAGTTTTCCACAGACTGATATTCTTCCGGCATAATTTAACGAAAAAAATTGCAGAATAATTCATAATTACGACTATTCCCACTTCGCGAGACGCTTTCAAAATACTGATGTTTAATGTTGAAATATCCCATTGAACCTCCTTTTTGGACTTTAACAGTTGAGCATGTGAGAAGCATCTTAATGCGAACAAAAAAGTGATGTCGACAACCCTAGAGTGAAGTTCTCAGAGTTCACGCGTGAGTGCTTATTAGGAATGAATTAACTGCCCACGCAGTCTCCGGTGTAATATCTCTCTCCGCCGTTTATTCATGCACATCATTGTTGAAGGCTTCAATCAACACTGATGTTTTCAAATGCGGATACAAGATCAAAGCACGGACCGGCTCTTTTTGTTTTCTTACAGCTTGTTTGCACCGTTGTTTTTGAATTTCGTCTGTACAAGTCTAACATGCAAATGCTTAACATCTTGGTCTTAAATTTACACTCCCCGAACACAGCTAGTCCTTAATGAACGATGCAGGTTAAAGATGATCACTGACATCAAATTGCTTGCACACCCTGACGGGGGTTTATCCAGCGTTCTTGTTTGGAATATTTTGTATCTGAATCCATACGGATACATGGTGGGTCTATTAGCTGACGGCTTCTAACCGAAAGTACGAGAATTGATTCTTGCAGTGCCTGAGGACTTCGTGGTGTTCAGCGGTAATAGGCTATGGCAGTTTCCTTGTAATTTTTTCAATACAATTCTCATGCCAGCGTTATTCTATTATCCAAAAATTATAATGTCACCTTTGTATCTGAATATAGACGGGTACGTGGTGATGTTGGTGGGACAGTAAAATTAGCTGATGGCTTCTAATCGAAGGTACGGAAATTGACTCTAGACCAGAGTGCTGCATTGGAGTTAAATCGCTCACTTGAACTCGGTCGAATGTCGTACCCTCGAGTGAGATAAGATCGGTCGTGATACGCTCGTAATAAATAGAAACACAGTACAAGGCCATCTCACCGACATGTGTTATCTTGTATGGAAGGCGACAGGTAAGATATACTTATGTTTTGCTCACACGGTAAAAATAAGGCTTTATTTTCTGCGTTTATGACAAACGTTTAATGGAACATACCAAAACAGTAACATGAAGTTATAAATTAAATAGTACGAAAAACTTCGATATACAGTTATTATTGCTAATTAATAATTATTAAATATTTGATGTACCACAAATTATATAATAATTATGATAGGTCCATACATAGTGTTCCGCCTATATACTGCGACAATGTGGAAACGTTTTACAAAATATTGTTGATGCAGCAGTAGATTAATAACAATGTTAGTACAGAGATAACATCACAGAAAATATAATAAAACTAATAATCACGCGGCACAACTGTTACAGACGGAAAGATTGATGCACTAATTATTAGAGATTATTATTATTATTATTATTACTAGAAAACTTGATACGGTTCTTGCATTATCGTGATTGTGTTCTCCGTTTATAATAATTACATTTACATCCAATAACATCTATCAGATATGGCAAAAACAAAATCACTCCTGTGGAGGGGGGGGGAACATTTACCTACAACATTTATATTACATTTTAAAGCAAGTTTTGTAGTTGTACTATGGAGAGGTTAGTTAAACACTGCAAAATTTTGAAATGATAAACATCTATGATGTTACTACACAGTTCATCACTGTAACAAGAACGAATGTCTAACGATCGACTTATATCGTTCGAGGATTTATCGCTCGCGACAATTTTACCCATCATGCATGTGCGCTATCTATCGGATTATGCTATGAACTAATTGGCGCTCGAGCGAGAACGTCCGATGCAGACCTCTGCTCTAGACAGTGCGAAAGTTGTGGTGTTCAGGGATAACAACTTAGTGCAGATTTTCTGGTAGTTCTTTAACGTTCCATAAAATTATAGTGTGTGTTCATCAATTAGATTGTTCCGGCCATGTTTTGCCCGTGTTGGCTATTGCTTTAATATCTGACGTACTTACTTAAATAAATTATTATTATTTCCTTTTAGTGGGTTATTTTACGACATCTCACGTTATTTAGAGTCTGAATGAAATGAATATTGCTCTTAAAAATTCATTGCCCTCGGGCGAGTTTGAATCTGTGAATTTCGGATCAAAAATAGAGTAATATCCTCTGAAGCAGTGATGACAACTCGTGTGCTCTTCGCTGCACACGACCAGTATGCGAGAGCAGATCGTCCCGATGCTTGCAATGCCAACGTTGCTCTTTTTTGCTCGCGAGTTCACACAGTGCTTTGCAAGAGCAGGTGAGTTGGTCACCACTGGTCTAGAGTCTAGATCACCGTGGACGAATAGGGATATCGGATATTGCTCTAGGCGTTTCCGACGTTACTTGTTTGTTGTTGTTAAGTGTGACACAGAGAAAGTAAAACATGTTTGAGACCATTTCGATTTAGCATTATTTAAGGTTTTACATCTGTGCCATTTGTTAATAAAATGGTAGAATAGGAAAAAAATGCGACGAAGGTAAACTGAAAGGGAGAGTATTTGTGGAATCTGAAGAAATTAATATTCTTCCATTATCCCTTAAGTAGGCCCTACCTATATTTTTGTCAACGCCAGGAATCGAAACTGCGTCCACGGACTTTTAAGTCCATGCCTTAGCATCGTAGTGTCAGACGGGGCCAGATTTACACATTATTTTATATTAAATTTGAATAGTCTTATTTTTCCCAATTTCTGTGTTCTTTACTTCACATTTGGCTTCTTCTGCCCTTGTACTCTTCCATCTTTATCATATTAAATTTCATTTTGTGCTGTTGGTTTAATCTTCATCTTATTTTCCTCATTTTTTACTTCCTGTTCTGTTATCGATATGTTCATTTTCTTTCTATTTCTGTAGTTAATCTTAGATAACTGCATTTCGAGGATTAGCAAGCATGTTTGTTAACTATTGCTGGCTTCTTGTTAAAGATATTCTCTAGTCCAGTTACAAACAAAAAGTCTTCTGAAAAACAGTTTAAAGAACGGTAATTGGATATTGTTTTCATTTTTGGCTTGAAATAGCAATCTCTTTTCTTCTCACATTTGTCCACACTATTAAATTTCTAGGTTCAGCATGTAATTGTTGGCAGGATTTAATTGTATTATCTTAAACGTTTAATATGGTGAGAATAAAAAAAATTAAGTTACTATACAGGGTGTTAAAATTATCCAATATTTTAGGAGGTGATAATATGCCTCAAAACAAGAAAAAATGTCTAATAAACATGGGTCCTACAACACAAATTTTATGAGATCTGAACACTTGTTCATAGGAGATGCTCAATGTGACGTCCAATTATGGCAATGCATTTCTCTGCCCTACAATACAGCAGGCTACCAGATAATCATACCGCAGTTGACCCCTTTGGCATGGAATACTTATACGTCGCAAGGAATAATTACTGAAAAGAAAAGTTTGGTTGCGGATATGAGCGGGGTTCAGCAGAGATGGTGTTGTGAATTTTCGTAATCAGCATGTGTGGGCTGATGAAAATTCCCATGTACTTAAAGAAACAAGGCATCAGCACCGATTCTCAATCAGCGTATGGGCAGGAGTTCTTGGCAATAGATTAAGGACCATACATGCTACCACAGAGATTAACTGGGACTCGTTATCAGGACTTTCTTATCAACGTATTGCCTACCTTGCTGGAGTATGTGCCATGTCAGCAAAGACTACAGATGTGGTTCCTGTATGATGGCACATCAGCACATTTTCTCCGCAATGAGCTTGAACACCTGACGCTGACATTTCAGGACCGCTGGATTGATTGGGGAGGTCCCACACTTTGGCCTGCTCGTTCCTCAAACCTAAATCCCCTAGACTTTTGGTTATCAAAAACAACCAGGTCAATTTCAAAGAGTGCGTGATTCCTTACACCTCAGAGCGGAGGAATGCATTGCCATGAATAGACGTCACATTGAGCACCTCCTATGAACAAGTGTTGAGATCTCAGAAAGTATGTGTTGTTGGACCCATGTTTATTAGGCTTTTTTTTTTCTTGTTTTGATGCATACTAGCACCTCCTAAAATATTGGATACTTTTTTTAACATTCTGTATAATGAATTATTTTGCAAATTTTGGGTTGATCAAATGAAGCCTAATTTTCGAGGTAATTAATAGGTAATAGAGCATTTTGGGTTTCAGATTCGGAATACGGCATGAAAATGAGATATAGTCACCTTTTATCTGCAGGTAAGACAAAAAGTTATTTGTTCAGTGCCATTTATTTTTAAAGGTACTGGGAGGCAAGAGTCTACTAATGCCTGTATGAGTTTTGCCATTATAGCCTCCATTTAGGTAAATATATTTGGTTTTTTTTTTTATTTGTAGAATTAGACTGTTATGGCGCTGTAACTTCGACGGCTCAGTGACAAAACGTTAGTTTTCTATTATTTTATTTTTGTTTTCCATATATTACGCTTTATAGCTCGGACGAAACCAGAATATTTATTTTAAAATAAGATACTAATTTATTATACATTCGTTATGATGAATAACATTTATAAATGCATAGAGTTCAAAGATGTAAATTTTTCTTTCTATTGATGTCACTTTTGAAATCGCAGTAAGTTAATTAAAGTTAGGTTTACACAAAATTAGAATCATTGTTTTATTCGCAGAGAAGTGACTCTATCTGTGTAAAAAAAAAACATAAAATAAAGATGTTATATAGATTTCATTCTTCGATCATTAGTCCTTTCTTTTGGGTGTAGCGTGATTATTGCTTTTGGTGTACAGATGGCATCATTCTCAGTAATGGAAAGTCTCTCACTCTAGTGGGACTCGACTGACCCTTGAGACATGCAAGCTGAATCGTCAGATGGCACCACCCAGCTGAGTCACGATCTCTACAAAAGCGCGACCGTTCTGACTTTAAAAATCATTCCCAGTATAGACAGCAGTAAGATAAAATATGCCCACTGAAGGCTACAATGCCCTTGGGATTATCCGTACCAAAGAACAAAAAATCCAAGTTCTTTTGGACTGTGTACCTACGGCGTTAAGAAGAAAACGCTGCAGAGCTTCCTTTAAGTCATAAATAATAATAATAATAATAATAATAATAATAATAATAATAATAATAATGAGAGCACTTATTTGGAGCATTAAGCACCTAATTGAGAAAATGAATGTTATCTGTTATCAAATTAGAAATTTGAGTTCTTGTTTTTGTCATAGAACCATTCAGTTTTCTATCATGCCAAAGTAGAATGGAGATTATCATTATGGCGCATGAAGATGGGTGATGATTTTATTCCTCAGAAGCATGTTTTGAGATGCATGGCGGGTGTTCACAATCGTACATAATGTAGGGAATATTTTAAGAGTTTTAATGTTTTAACAGTTTATGCTTTATATATTTTTAAGCTTATGAATTAATACATTCTAATAAGAGCCATTTTTACCGAAATAGTGATTTTAAATTATTACAACACTCGTTTTAAGGATAATTTAAATATTCCACCACATCGTTTGACAAGTTTAAATAGAGCGTATATGGTGTATGGCTTAAAATATATAATGGTTTGACCGATGAAATTAAAAAAGTGAATGATTTAAGGTGTTTTAAAAGATATATCAAAATAATTTTAACAAACCTCTGTCACCAAAATTTCGATGAGATATGTGTGGGTTTACATTGGTGCTAATTTATTGTAATTTTATCTATTTTAGTTATTCTTTTTCTGTTTTAATTATTTTTTTTACTTTCTTTCTTTGACAAATCGTGTGGTCTCTAACTCTTCTATGGACAAATAAGAAAATAAAGAAATATTCTCTACAGCAATAAAATAATTAATTTTAGATATAAATTTGTACAAAATGCTTCAAGTGTCTACTTAATTACCTTAAATAGTTGATCTATCCATTGTTTGCATTTAGAAATAAATCCTGCCTTAACAATAATAATAAATTAATTAATTAAAAATAAGAAATGAAATCAGACCCCATTCTTTTGTGAACAAAATGTTGTTTATCTTTATGTAACTCTTATGTTTAACTAATTTTAAGCGATTTGAACTCATTTTATTCTTTTAAAAAGTCAGTACACCTGTTTTGATAGCCAATACCAAGCAATTTCTTCACCTTTTTTTATTCCACGAACTCATTTCAACACACGTTTTCCGAAGCTACTCAATTTTTTTAAAGTACTGCTCGCATGGAGTTATCTAATTCACGAAATCGCTTCATTGCTCATTTTATTCTGTCAACTTTTCGAATCCCAGAGGAAAAATGAACGCTACATCTCTACTAGAGTCCATCCGGCACTATTCACTTAACGTAATTGAAGTGGAATGAAAAAGTTTTAATTGCGAGTGTACTGCTCACATATTTATTTGCTTTTTTTACTCTTTAAATATTATAGTATCCACTATGTAGAAAGTTGTGATTACGTTCTCGATACACAGAAAATTAATCAGTGTTATTTCGATCGGTTTCTCAGAAATACTGATTACGAAATGATATTGAAGACTTTGTGGCAGGATGCAGGAGAAACCCAGTACGGCATATAGAAGATCTGTCGTAACAGTAACACATTAATCAATTAAAATGAGTTATAGATAGAAGAGAAGTGAAATGGGATATTTTAAATTGGTTTTTCAGTAATATTCTGTGTCTGTAATAGTCTGTGTTACATGTAGTAAGGTGATAGGTCTATATGGAATGAATAGTGTAACAATGGCAGTGGATGTGGAAAATATCTAGGACTCTTAAGTTCAGGATTGCTTTATCCATTAGTTCACAGTGTAGGGCTATACATATAATCTTAACAAGAAAATTGGAACTGTAGGTTTATCTTCATTGATTCTTCAGAAACTGTATAGGTGACATTCATTCATTCATTCATTCATTCATTCATTCATTCATAGTGAGGTCTTTCACTGCAAACCCAGCATTCTCCAATCTTTCCTATTTTCTGCCTTCCTCTTTGTCTCTTCTTATGATCCATATATCTTAATGTCGTCTATCATCTGGTATCTTCTTCTGCCCCGAACTCTTCTCCCGTTCAAAAATATCGCTGCACATATAAAGTATTGGGAATAAATTTGAATAAGGAACAAAAAAAGTTTCCTTTTCAGGCAGGATTCGAACCACGAAAGTCTTAGTTACCAGTCTATCGTGCTCTGGAGTGAACAAGGCTCTGAAATCAGCTACAAGGGTCGGTCCGGCTTTTTTGCCACTACTGTACATGTCGTGCATATTGCAGATGGCAGATAATCTCAGGGTCAAATCATCAGTGACAATTTATAGTGTCAATTGAATGTGTTCTATAGTGTCAGTGAAATGTGTTATATAGTGTCAGTGAAATGTGTCATAGTGCCAGTACAGCGAGTGAGATGCGAGTAAAGTGAAAGATTATTATCAGTACCAATGTGAAACTTATGTAGGGCCTATACTACATATGTACATTGTAATGTAAAATTAGGTTCACTTATTAATTAGGCTATTTCATGTATTATTAATTGTAATTATTGTGTATTAATTGTATTGTGTATTGTAATTTTATTGTGTATTGTTTTTATTGTGTGTACCACTGCCACTGGGTGTTTGCTCACCGAATCCTCAGAAGTTAAGTATTTAGGCATTAAAATCGACTAACACTTACTATGGAATAAACATATTACATATTTATGCAATAGATTACGTAAAACAATTTATATCTTTGTTATACTTCGGTCATATTTACCAATTAATATTTTACGTCTCATTTATTTAGCTTTATTTCAATCCATTCTCCAGTATGGAATTTTAGGTTGGGGACATGCTTGTAATTCTAATCTCACTCCACTAATACTTATTCAGAAAAGAATTATTAAAATATGCCTTAATAAACCAATTGATTACTCATCCAAGCTTTTGTTCACTGATTTTAATGTTTTGAAAATTAAACAGATTTATTATATTGCCTTATTAATCTTCATACATAAAAATCGTAATAAATTCAAATTGTATCATCATAAATATGGAACTAAAAGATCCGATTTTATACTACTAGAGGAGACAAAGTGTTTCACAAGCACAGCTCAGAGCCTTGGTACCTACTTTGGTCTAAGGTTATATAATAAAATAATTGATAAATACCCACATTTGGAAAATGTTATTATCAGAAATTAAAAAAATAGCGTTAGGAATTTAATTTTTAAAGAATATATATTGATTTAATATGTATATGTATTTGTTTGATTTAAATTGTTAAAATTGAAATTGTATTTTTAAAGTTAATTTATTCCTGTAATTTTTTTTTCTTGGCCCAGTTTGTGTCAAATAATTATCTTTGTTTGTGTTTATCTTTGTGTTTAGATATCTCCCTGAGCGCGAGTTTTTACACCTTCAGGGAAGAACTAAGATTGTATTTTTATACGTTCTTTTACTAACAATAAACAACAATAAATAAATGCATACATACAATTGTGGAAAGAAATACAATATAAATTATATGAAAGAGGCAATTGATTGTGTCTTAAACAAAAGAAAACTGCCGCAGAGAGATCTCGTCTTTTTCTTAGTAAGTTCGACGAACCCTTAAGTGCATTTTTTTTTTTTTTTTTGTATATTTGTATTGCTTGTTTGTAACTACAGAGTGTAACAAAAGTTTCTGTAACAGTATGTTAAAATTATTCTCTTGTTTAATTTCCATTTTCTCAGGAACCATGACTAAATTTTATGGTGTAGGAGTTGGTAGGCCTACTACTTGATTGTGGTGTAATGCAATCCTTTATTAATGATTTGGCTGAAAATGTAATATTTATCATCAAATATTTGAAAAAAAAAACTAAAATTTTCACTGTACCAGAAACTTTTGATACACTCTGTATCGTATAAATTTATTGGAGGTAAAAATGCTGATATGTAACTTCTTGAACCCTAATAATGTAAGTAAATTAAAAACACTTTTTATTTTTTAAATATGAACCTTATTCTTGCACCAAAACCTTAGTACGATATCACCGAAATTAGCGGAGTCTGCTCTACATTTTTGCGCTCGCATATGAATCGCCTATTGGTAGCCAATATTGACATTAACATGTCTTTGACGTTGACATCCAGTGTACGAGTAAAGCATCTTAATTTCAATATTACACTCCCCCTCCCCCCCCCCCACACACACACAGTTATGGCTTACAAGTGGGCCTACATTTACTAGGTATCTGTGCATTTCGAACTGGCAGATCAATCAAGGTCACGCACAAAAGTACAAACTACGCGCGAGTCACTGAACTGAAGCACTGGTAATTCCGGCTGTCCCAGCTGACTTTAGTTGAGGAGAATGGTCCAAGATTGGAATAGGCACACGTGGCAAATGCAGTCCATTGCTTGACCTTGAGGCGCCAGTTCGAAATGCACAGATAATAATATATAACACGTTCATGACAGGGAAAATCACTTGGTAACGCGGAGTTCATAGCAATTTCATTTTTAGAAAATAGGTAAGTGGTCATAGCTCTTTCACCTTTCGACGGGAATCAGACGCATGATCATATTAACTTTTCTTTTTTCTTATTAAAAACGATTTGAAGGATCATATCTTAAAATTACGACCTTTCTTCGTAAATGACTCTGTATCTATCTGTTATGAGATCAAAAGGCTGATCAGATATGAAATTCCTATTACCTTACTCCGAAAAGTTTTACGTGTAAAAGACTAGCTTAATGCAGGGGGAGGAGCAAATGTTTCAAGAAACACGATAAATTTGTTTAAGGGTAATTATCTTCCAGTTTAAGTCATTCGTATGATTTGATATTAACCCTTTAAATTCCTAAGCCTTCCATCTGAATTAAATTTAGTGACAATATCACAAGTATATACAGGAAAGGAATGTTAAACACGTATATAGCGTACGTAATATATATAGGAGCTGTATTGCATGTCCCCTTCCATATCTCCGTACGTACCACGGGTATTTCTGTACCCTCTGCAGTCGGCAAACTTACTTATTGCTGCGCCCGATCACGTATTACATATTCTTCTTCACGGTGTTTCCTCTTCTGAAGAGAAGAAAAAATCTTTCCTTCCCCCTTTTCTTACTTTACCACGTCCTCCTTTATCTGGTGTCCTCTTCCAACCCTAACTCAGCAATTCTCCCCCTCCCATCTGCTACGACCGTGGAAATTACTGAGCCTTTCTCTTCTTCCTTCACACTCTACATCGTGTACATGGAACCACAAAGCCACACGCATCTCTACGTGCAATATCCGGTCCATGTGTACCCCACTATGTCGTCTTCGTCCATCCCTCCAAAAACCCAGCTTCAATCCCCCTCCCACAACATACCACCCCGGTATCTGTCCCACACCAATTTCACCAACTAAAGCATTAATACCTCAAGTCACGTATGTGTCTACCTCTCAATAAGGCATGGATCTTATTCCTTGAAGGGATTTCTTATGGACAGCAGACGTGCAATCGGTAGCGGGGGTTGGAGATACTAGAGGGATGCTTTTGATGGGAGTGGCTTTTCATTTTGTTCCGAGATGCCATCGCAAATCGTGATGAGATATTGCGTATAATAAGGTTCCGGAACGTTTTCCCGAATAACGAAAGTGCGGAAAAATGCTCCCACAACAGTTTTCTGGATGGATAAATTACATAAAAAAATTCAGAACGCTTTTCGTAGAAGAAAATTATGTTGCGGAACGTTCTCGGATTGAATTATTACGAAAAAGTTTCTCAACGCTTTCTCTCATAGTAAAATTGCGAAGACAAATACCGGAACGCTTTCCTGCATAGTTAAGTCACAGTCTACTATATATAGTCACGAAGCTTGAGTTTTAAGGGTGCTAGAAACAATAGACTGTGACGGTACTATTTTGCATTGCCTGTAATGAGGCGATATTAGCGATCCTAGTGGTGAGCAACTACCTAATGTTTGCATATTTACTACGTATTGAGCTTCGCGACTGTATATAGGCCTACTAGACTGTGGTTAAGTTACGAAGATAGCCGCTGGAACACTTCCGCATAGATAAGTTACGAACTCAGTTACCAGAATGCTTTCCTGCATAGATAAGTTACGAACTTAATTACCGAAATGCTTTCCCGTATAGATAAGTTACGAACTCGGTTACCTGAACGCTTTCCCGTATAGTTAAATTACGAAAACAAGTGCCGGAACGCGTTTTCTCGCGTAGTTACGGAGACAGGTACCGGAAAACTTTCCCTAATATATAAGTTAAGAAAACGGGTATCGGAACGCTTTTCCGCATAGTAAATTACGAAGACATGTACTGGGACGCTTTCCCTCATAGATAAATTACGGAAACAGGTGACGGAACGCTTTCCGGCATAGTTACGAAGGCAGGTACCGGAACGCTTTCCCTCATATTTAAGTTAAGAAACAGATATCGGAACGCTTTCCCGCATAGTTAAATTACGAAACCAGGTGCTGAAACGCTTTCCCTCTTATTTAAGTTGAGAAAATAGGTACCGGAACATTTTCCCGAATAGAGAAACTACAGTAGTTTTCTGGATATATGAACTATGTGGACGGTACTTACATAATTTCGGTGATCTTTATAGGCCCACAATATTACAGGATTTTTTTCATGAACTCCCAAGATTATTGCCGCTACCAATTTAAACTGAGACCACATGTTATCAAAAATAATGAACTTTATTTCGAAGAATACCCTGTTTCTTGTTATTTATTCCCTGATAAATAAATGTTATATTTTATCTTATTTACTAACTTACAAATGGCTTTTAAGGAACCCGGAGGTTCATTGCCGCTCTCACATAAAGCCGTCATTGATTCCATCATGTGCAAGATTAATCCAGTCTCTATCATATCCCACCTCCCTCAAATCCATTTTAATATTATCTTCCCATCTACGTCTCGGCCTCCCCAAAGATTTTTTTCCCTCTGGCCAGGAATTAATATAGGCCTAATATATTATTAAGATTGTAAATTTAGAAACATGTTGGTAAAAATATACAATGTTGTTGACAGTGATGTTGACGATAATACAAAATATGACAAAGATATAACGAAAAAGATCAGTCGCTATAGATTTTTAAAAGATAATCCTCGCTTATCTTAAAGTGCTAGACTACCTTGAAAACATAACTACTATTAAAGAATTCTGTAGCTTCATCCTGAAACCGAACACGGAATTCTTAGATATACCAGGACGATATTGTGCAGCTATTCCTTCTATACTCCCAAATTACCAGTGGATACTGTAGCCATAATTACTAGGTCTGCGTATGCCATTATAAAAATTCTTACATTCAATTTAGGTTTCTAATCAGCCCCATTGCGAACCTCTCTGTTATGCGGAATTGCCCATAATTCAGGTGTGATATTTATGACCATTACCCTATGAACGGTCTCCTTAAGCCGGCTCAGAGGTGATGAACCCAATTAATCGCTCCCGCTGATCAGGCTTCGGGGTGGATGATGGATTGTGCAGGTCTATGCTCCATAAATCTCAAAGTGATGGTTAGAGATGACATTCAGAATCTGAGGTATTGTTTAACTGGAAGGTAGCTAAGCGTATGGAATAATTAATATTTACTTAATAACTAATTCTTAAGGAGTTTATTTCACTATCCTGCTAAAATCATTGAACATTTATCAACATTACGTCTTAAGACTGAAGAAATAGGAAAGACTGAAGGATGCTGGGTTTGCAGTGAAAGACCTACCCTTGGGCAGAGCACTATGAATGAATGAAACGTCTTATGTTTATGAATCTTTTTGAAATCTTAAAATGTCAATAAAACAATAATAATAATAATAATAATAATAATAATAATAATAATAATAGTAAAGTACTAATAATTTTATCGATTCTACCGTTCTAATATAGGCCTATAAATATAGACCCTAAGCTTAATTCTCACTTTTAACGATGCCCTATTTCCAGTCGACTTCTTAACTTATGCATTGAATTATAGTCGAACGGAGTGTTTCACTCCTTTTGTAGGCTATACGATTTTTATATTTTTATTATACGCAGTATAAAGATAAACTACTTTGGTGCTGCAAGATTCGATTTTTTTTTTTTTTTAAGATTTTCCAGGAAACATGATTTCAGCACATCTGATTTCGAAGAAAAGATTTTGGAAATGTTTGTCTCAATGTCAATATTTTGATCAAAGACTATAGCTACAGAAATACACCATGTCCCGCTTAGAAGGATCGAGAAATAAATGCTCACCATTTAAAATCAGATGAAGATATTGTTTTGACTTACATCTGAAAAGATGCAGAAACTGTCCATTGGACCATTCTCCTTCATCGAGGCGACAATCAAAGGAAATGTGTATCTGGACATATGCAGAACTTTTGTTGTTCATCAACTCCCCCAGGATCGGTTTTTCAGCAACAAGGAGAATCCTTGCCTGGCCACCTAGGTCACCCGACTTGACACCCATTGACCTCTTTCTGGGGCCTTATGACGAATGTTATGTACCAACGTGGTACAGTTGACACTTTGAAAAAAACTGAGACAAAACATTATAAATGCAGCTGCGCTAATCACTCCACAAATGTTATGGAACTCTTGGCAGAAGGTTGAGTACTTTTAGATGTCTTCAGGGTAGCTCGAGGCGCACACATCGAGTTGCACTGACCATTCTCCGAAACTCGGAGAGTTTTTACATCAAGTTATGCAAAAAGTTATGTTATAAAGTCATTTATACTTTAAATTAGCACTTATTTCTCGATCTCTCTAAGCAGGTTACTGTGTATTATTATAATTTATTATTCTGTGATGTTTGATTTGTTGTTCTGTGGTTATAAGTCAATCATCATCACAAAATAATAATCTATACGAACAGCTATTAGAGAGGCGTCCATTTTTTTCTCTGTATATAACGCTTAAACAGAGGGTTTCATGTGTACAATTACAGCAAAACAATTCCCATGAAAAGTTATACACTGCTTATACAAGGTTTAGGGATTAGTAAAGTTTTCTGTCCCAACTCTGCATAAGTCTTTGTATAAAACTTATAGACTGTTTACTAATACAGTAATTTTGGCTGTAATTTACACACAGCAATCACTTTTAGGAGCTTTTAAGCAGATAGCAATGATACAGCGTGACACTATAGCGAAGTTTGCTCACCACGTAAGCTAGTCAATCTTAAGGACGAAGTAAAGCAGTATAAGTGCAGGAACGTATAAATAGAATGGACATAAGCTTAATATCGCTATAGCACTAAGCGGAAATTTTGCTGTCACATCAACCAAGAAACGTTCAGCGGCATGTGATCTTTGCTTACTCCGTGCACTTATGCTTTTGATTTACGATTAACCTAAAACTTAGTTATAAAGGTGCTTACCTTTACGAGCGCTTCTGCCTATAGGAACGATGCAAAGTGGTATAGCGAGGTTTGCTCATCTCAGGCTTCGAGACTTCGGACCCAATAGAGCAGTTCAGTGAGAAATCCGCGTACTGAGTATAGTGGTAAAGCGTACAGTGGGTGAGGCTACTGTAGAATGAATGCCAACAAATACGCAAAGAGGGTTGCGAAATTCAATAAACTAGCACACACTCTTCCTCTACCTCCAGAGCCAATTGTTACTAGATGGGATACATGGCTTAACGCAGCTATTTATTAACCTGTGCCAAATACTCCCGTAAAATTGTAATTGTAAAGGTGATCAACACATTGAGTGACGACTGTTCTGCAGTCAGAATAATTAAAGCTCTGGATTTGAAGGTTCTGACGAATAATTTAGTTTTCATACAAACCCATTTTCAAAGTGTGTCTGAAACTATTACACGATTAGAAAAGTCAGAGCAAGAGATGCCGGAAGCCCTCAAATTAGTTGAGGAAATGACACAGAGAATTAATGAAACAAGTACACCGGTTACTGAATGTGTAAAACAGAAGTGGAAATCAATTTTATGTAAAAATAACGGATATGGAACATTGTGTAACATAAACAGCAAATTATTGGACATAGCCACCCGAGAATAAAGAACAGTCTCTTAGGGCCATATTCAAAACATTCTTAGCGCGGGCTTCCGGTGGATGATCAGCGAACTAACGTTCTTCGTATTTATAAACCAGTGTTAGCGATATGATATGAATCCTGTACAAGTAATCACTCGATAGCCGGGGCTACAATGTAGTTTAGCACGCTCGTAGCGCGGGCTAGCGAAATGTCTATGCATAGCACTCCTAGAGACTGCAATGACGTTACGTTTTTTCGTTTTGCTCCTATCACGTCATGCGACGTAGAGCGCAGCTTTTCACAGTCCAAGCATTGTTTGGCAGATAACCTAAAAAGATTTACGTTTGAGACACTGAGGACCGTATTCATAGACATTCTTAGCGCGGGCTTCCGGTGGATGATCAGCGTTTTTCGTATTCATAAACCAGTGTTAGCGATATGATATGATTTGAATTCTGTACAAGTAACCAGTGGATAGCCGGGGCTAGTTTAGCACACTCGTAGCGCGTGCTGCGAAATGTCAATGAATAGCACCCTAAGAATGTATCTTGTAGTACATTGCAATTCGGTACTGTAACTGCACTTCCTAAAGACGACAAATAGGATAAATGAAGAAATTAAAATTGCTACATGTTTATTTCCACCTTTAACAATGTGTATAATTAAACACAAATGCTTATAAAACTCAGAAGAATAAATGCTTTTCACATTCTTTTAACATTGCCAAGTCCACACCTGTGGAGTAACGGTCAGCACGTCTGGCTGCGAAACCAGGTGGCCCGGGTTCGAATCCCGGTCGGGGCAAGTTACCTGGTTGAGGTTTTTTCCGGGGTTTTCCCTCAACCCAACACGAGCAAATGCTGGGTAACTTTCGGTGCTGGACCCCGGACTCATTTCACCGGCATTATCACCTTCATATCATTCAGACGCTAAATAACCTAGATGTTGATACAGCGTCATAAAATAACCCAATAAAATAAATAAACATTGCCATTATGTAATGTACTGTATATTTACTTTCAGAATGTGCATATATGTGTGTTTCCGCATACTACCGTACTCTACTCTAAACAGGAACGTTATTACCTCAACACATCTTTATCTTTCACTACCTGCACTACCTATAGGCCTAGTATATGCATAGTAAACTTATTGTATCGGGTCCCAAGTCTCGAAATCTACTCATTATGCATGGAAAGTAATGGACGAAATAAAATAGTGCCAACAAAATTAGCAGGGACATATAAATATAATAGGGAATCGAATGATATAAAAACAACTATCCTAAACAAAAATAAAACCATATAGATCAAGGGAGTTCTACCCTCATGAGTTAGAAATATTTATGAGCCGAACACATGAATTTTACTACTGATGATGATGGTGATTATGAATAATATTTATATAGGCTAGTGTTGTTTACCATTTTATTATCCTAGTTAGCTAGGGCAGTAGAATTATTGTATTGATAAAAACTAAAATTTTCTTAGCACGATTAGCTTCAGAATACAGACGCACTGTCGCCATAATGTCCTCGTGACTTCGAATGAAATTCCCCCTTCAAAAGGGACATACAATTTCTGTCGTTCAGTCCCTCATGCGGAATGATATTAATGCTTTGTAAAGAGGGAAATATATTGTGTCTAATACATTCGTTTAAATTCATTTGACACGTAACGTAGTATGCCTGACTGTAGTTAGAATTATTTTCTAGTCCCCCCTTTTCTCTCTCAACTACACACAAGAAATTCTTCCAGAAAAATGCTCCTAATGGCCTACACACCCTCTCTAGTTCCGAAATAGTTGTAGACTGAGTGTTGGCGTTCCTCGCATACTTTACTTCGTTTTGTTGTTTAGCGTCTTTAATAAAAGCCTATGAATATTCATTAGTTTGTATTATGATAAGAAAACCAACTATTATTTTTTATATCTTGTTTTGTAGACTAAGATTCCTCTTCCAACAGCATATAGCAATTTTAAGGAGTAGCATGCAAACTTATTCTCTTTGTCACCATGTCTATACTCTCTTCTTTCTCTTTGCTAATTTGACAATTGCCTTCTCTAAACGTGTTTACATGTTTTTAAAGGAAATAAGGAAAATGTTGTCAATTATTACTACGCTCCTGGTGATAATCAATTAAATATTCAGTTTATAGTTAAAAGCTGCCTTCCATGTGACTAATGGATAACCAACAATTCTTGTATTTAACCGTAAGCAGGAATAAAACTTTCTTACAGTAGTTATTTATGCAACAAGTGGATAATCTTCTTGATGATTATGACATGAGTGTATGCAAAATTATATTTTTTAAATATAATATGACTCATGTTTGGAAATGTTTGACTTTATGAGGTTTCTCAAAATCTGGTAAAGATTTAACAAAACAATCTCTTTATTTCATGAAGTAATTGAAAATTTGGTTCAAAAATAATACGAATTTCATTCTCAAAATCAGTATTTAGAAGATGAGTTTATAATTTTTGTTTCAAGTGAACAAATTTTATTCTAACATGTATGAAATGTCACTAAGGACATAAATAATAAAGTTCTGTATTAAATAATCTAATACAATGATTCATTATTAAAAAAAGAACATTATCCTAACAAATTCAAAATTAAGACACAAAATAATTAATTTACGAAACAGAACAGCTTAGGCTATAGTTTTGTTCATTCTGTGTCAACTTGTCACTGACTTATGGGCCTTTTCCACGAAACCTAATTTTCAAGCGCACATTTCACAACAGAGATACCGTTTGACTGTGGTAATTTTATACAAAATAGTGTATCTATCCCTATAGAACAGAAATTAGCAATAAACTCAATTTTGTTACAATCTGACTTACGGGATTTCTAAAAAATCCGATTCATTTATTTTTTCCTTCTGGTCCATAATTAAGAACTAAGCTTCAGTTACCCATCTTCTTACATACATTCTCTGCATAGTCTAGTTCTGTAGCAATTACTGTCTGTAGTAATTTACTTTAGACCTACCATTTACATGAAACACTTTAACGAATTTCATAATCCTTATTTCTTACCCTGTCACTTTATGTAATCTCTACCATAGATCTTAAGAATGTAATTTCTGCTGTCTGTAATCTGCTTTTATCTTCTTCAGTCATCATCTGAATTTCGCTTCCATCCTAGAGCACAATATAGTGCAATCACTTCACAAAACTTTGATATGAAATGTTAGTTCCAGAGGCAACTCTGTACGTCGCTTAATGAGAAAGTACACGTGTACTGCAGTTGGGAGTAAGATGGATTTGCCCTGACTTGTCGCGAACCGTGGTGTCCTGTGTTGTTATAACGGCGCAGGTGAAGACGCCGGTAGGGAAAGGGGAGGACTGTTCACTTACATTGCTGTCTCGTGGCTCGCCTTGTCTTCAGAAGTCCCCATTAATGAGACTGATAGACAAGCCAACGTGTTTTCTGTCTCCTTTCTTAAGAGGAAGCGAACTTTTCTTTTTTAAAAAAACTTCTTTCATCTCCTCTCATTTCTTTTCTTTTAGAAGCAAACCAGTGTTGATACAGTCACAGACTCAAGGCAAATGGTAGACGGATGAACATGTTTAAGATTTATATTGCACTTCTGCGTTTGTAGTGTTGATGACGTGATTTTGAACGTGGTAGGTATTGTAAGGGAAATGTTTTGTCATACAGGTCGGTCAATCAAATCGAGCCATTTTGGTATCAGTTTTCTTGCGAAAGGAAGCATTATTCTAGCGGACAAAATGTTGTGTTAAGTTGACATAAAATAAGTTCTTATAGCCTATTCTACTTTTATTTTGCATTTTTTTATTTTTTGCATTTTCCGGTGTTTCATTATCATCAAGCGTGCGTTTCCAGAACGTTGTAAGTGCCAATTTGTAAAGTTTACAGTAGGAGCAAAAATAGTTTTATACAGTACATACAACGTTGTAACTTGCACAACCTGAAAGTGCACTACTTTATTACTTGGAGCAGCACTTTCTTCATAACCTTTCGTAATATTGTCAAACAGGGCACCTGCAACAGATATATGCGAAAAAATAGATTCTCCCGGTTTCGGCACTTAGAACGTAATGGAAATGCACGCTTTTCTATTGGTCATTTTTTAGGAAATGTTCTACTTTTTGTTGCATTTTTGTCCTTTTCTGCTTTTGAACGGACTTTTTTTTACAGTGTAGTCGTATTCTATATTCGAGAACCTACTGCAGATTGCTTACCCAGTTCGATTGCACCACACAGGAATTTTCCTTATGCTTGTATCAACCTTGATTCCTGACCACGTGTGTTACGTGCTTCCCCCAATTCAACGCATCAGAACAAATACTGCAGTTGCAGTGCCCGCAGTTAGCATGTTATATCTCACAAGTGAAGACGTAAAAATGCCGAAAGTAAAGCAACCGGCGATCCATCAAATCCTAGGCCCTACTTACTGCAATGCGGAATAACAGGTATGTCTGGGAATTTCAATTCCTGCTAATATTGAATGTGCTTTGGCGTGATTTCGAAGATATTCAATACTTACTTACTGGCTTTTAAGGAACCCGGAGGTTCATTACCGCCCTCACATAAGCCCGCCATTGGTCCCTATCCTGAGCAAGATTAATCCAGTCTCTACCATCTTATCCCACCTCCCTCAAATCCATTTTAATGTTATGAAGACATTCAATATTATTATTATTATTATTATTATTATTATTATTATTATTATTATTATTATTGATGTCATTGTTAATATCTTGGCCATTTTTAAAGTTTTTAATGTCATATTTTCAGAAATTTAAGGTCATTTTATAGATAATCTTTCTGTGATTTTTAGGTCATCAACTTCCGAGCCCTAGGATAGAATGGTAAGAAAGACATAGTGATGACTATGTCTCTCTTACCATTCTATCCTTTGTCTTTCTTTTCCTCCTTTTCTTCTTCTTCTTCTTCTTCTTCTTGTCGTCTTGCACTTCTTTTTTGATGCGCTAGTACTCCTGTATCACAACCACAATCATTAAATGGTTTTCCCTTTCATTATCTTCTTGGTTCTTCTTCTTCTTCTTATTCATCTTCTTCTTCTCCTACTATTCCTTTCTTTTCCCTTCCTTCTCCGTTATCAGAACCACAATCAAATCGTCATTTAGTCTTGTTTTCCTTTCAGTCTCTCCTTATCTTCTCATCTTCCCAATCTTAATTTTCTTTTGTTCCTATTCGTCCCCCTTTTTCTCCTCCATCCGTTCCATCTTCCTTTTCTTCTTCGGGAGGAAATGACTCTACATTTTTCATTACAACCGGAATATACCTTACTTAGTGGTTGCCTTATATAATCCAGCATTTCTGACTTAAAATGCCACTTTTTCCTACAATCTGATTGTTTATAAAGAAACTGCTCCCTGTTATAGACAACGCAAAACCAGAGTAAAGCGAATCAGAGTGGCAAGCCAAGAAATCGCGAGACTACAAGAGTCGGCAAGATTCCTTTTCTTTGAGTTTCTTCTTCTTTCGCCAAAGTAGAATGATTCGTTCATTATCCACACGGTAAAACCAGACTGCAACCCAACCGGCATGTTACCATGTATATAATACTTTCTGTTGTCGGCATTTCTTGAACTTCCGATGCTGTTGAAATGGAAGCAAGCACAGAAATTTTTAAGTTTGTTGTAACAGAAGAGAGAGAGAGAGAGAGAGAGAGAGAGAGAGAGAGAGAGAGAGATACACAGAAATAATAAGAAAAAGAACATCCTTATTGTCGTTCTCCAACTATTTGGTTTCGTATCTCTGAGAGATTTTCAAGTTTTGTTGTGTTTTAATTCATCTGTTTTTTTCTACACCTCCTTTGTTTCTACTCGATACACTTTTTCATCTTTTATTAATCGCCTTTCGCGCCAATATGCGAGTCGTTAAACCCAAGAATATTCTAAATAAAACAAAAATGTTTCGGAAGATAGAAATTCTTTTAAAATAGATCCTTAGTGAGAGAATAGCACGGCCTTATTTCAAGGGCGTGCCTCAGATTCTGTTACAAAAAAGATGGTAAAGGCGAGGTGATCCTATTTATCCTGCTGCTGTCTTCTTCAGCACAGCTAAGACATTATGTTGTGCTCTCGTGAAAAATATGATTATAGAAATGCAATAAAGTGTTGAAAGTGATATTGTTCACACAGAAGATGACACATACCTTTGCCTTTGTGAGAGACATGGATTATAAATTCTGTTTTTTTTTTTTTCCTAGGAAAGTGTAAGCGAGAAATTTTCTTTTATCACGTAGCCTATCCAGAAATGTTATTCTGTTCAGAAACTGTGAAGAATACACAGTGTTGTAAACGATTTTATAGATCACGATAATTATTGAACTAATTATAATATTATTACTTTAGATTTCAGTAAACTTAACCAACCGTTGTTATAATAGTCTAATATTAAATACTAATAAAAGGTAAAGGTATCCCCGTAACATGCCATGAAGGCACTTGGGGGGCATGGAGGTAGAGCCCCATGCTTTCCATGACCTCGGCACTAGAATGAGGTGGTGTGATCGGCACCACGCTCTGACCGTCTTTTACCCCCGGGAAAGACCCGGTACTCAATTTTATAGGAGGCTGAGTGAACCTCGGGGCCGTTCTGAAAGTTTGGCAACGAGAAAAAATCCTGTTACCACCTGGGATCTATTAAAAATTAAATTTAAGTGTAATGAAAATCTGCTTTTTATAAATAATCGTTCCAAATACCTAGCAGGCCTAATCCAAATTTCACCATAAATCTTTCTAGGTGCCGGTAAGTAAAATGCTCTATTGCTCTTGTTTTGGGGAATTCTTGTAGTGAGCAAAGCGGATGTGGGATAGATTTATTTTATTCCGTAATAAATATTTTACACACATGCTTGGATTACTGAAAAAATGCAAAAATGTTCCCCCCATTCCCATTTTTTAATCGCTTGCCACGTCAAATAGGCCTACAGAAGTCGACTATACATTGCGAGTGAAATACAGTTCATAAGAAGGCACGAGTTTCTCGAATCTGCGTTCGGATTTTAGCTAGCTTTTGTGGTTTAAGAATTTTAGTATGATTTGTTAATGAACCTTCGCTATATTGGAGTAGACTGTTACGTAGCCCGCTGAGATGTCATCTACAGATATGTCAGCATGAGGCACTGGTACCTGTACATTCGTAAACATACTGTGGTATAATAAAATTCAAAACTTAGTTCTAAAAATACGTTACATAACGATTTTTCTCTGTTTAGTATTTATGATGTTGATAATAATAATAATAATAATAATAATAATAATAATAATAATAATAATAATGTCCACCGCTTTAGAGTAGTTAGTGGTCAGCGTGTCTGACTGCGAAACTAGCGGACCCGGGATGGAATCCTGGTTGCAATAATTTGTCTAGTTGAAGTTTTTTTCAAGGGTTTTTCCTCAACCCAGTAAGAGCAAATGCTGAGTAACATTAGGTAAGGCACTCTGCGCTCATTTCGCTAGCATTATCACCTTATCTTTATCGAACCTATATACGTCCGTTACTCATGTTATGCTAACAGAACCCGACCTAATAGATGCACTAATCTCAGAACAGGATTCTTCATCATAATCACCAAAAAGTAGGGAGAGACTCAAATGGTTACACGTCAATACGCGAGGCGTTAGTAGTAGTAGTAGTAATAGTAGTAGTAATAGTAGTAGTAGTAGTAGTAGTAGTAGTAGTAGTAGTAGCAGTAGCAGTAGCAGGAGCAGGAGCAGGAGCAGGAGCAGCAGCAGCAGAAGCAGCAGCAGCAGCAGCAGGGGAGAGTTGGGTAGTATCGGACGAGTAATATCATACAGTGAGTTTCTTTCATCTACCAACAGATGATAGTACCTGAATGACATGGTTACGTTTCTGTGATGTCGCATACAGAAACGTAACCATATTATTCAGGTGGTGGTAGATGAAAGAAATGCACTGTCCGATATTACCCGATGTCCGATACTACTCAACTCTCCCCTAGTAGTAGTAGTAGTAGTAATAGTAATAATAATAATAATAATAATAATAATAATAATAATAGTTAAGGATTTTCTACAATGCAGCAGTTATCCTTAACCTAAAGAAAGTTTGCTCTTCCAGAAAATAATGATAGCCTAGTAATAATGATAATGATAACTATAATTTAAATTAACTGGAATAAAAATTAGGCTTCCCATAACCATTAATTTCAGATATGGCGTACAATCGAAAGGAAATACGTCAATTCAATATAAATATTTCTAGTTAAATACAAGGTGGGTTAAAAGTCGCTTACCCCAATATTCTTTCTTAGGTTTCATATGTACTTGTACACAGATATAGATGTCATAACTTGAACAAACGAATAGCTGGTGTAATAAGTGGTGGGTTGGCAACCATGTTCATGCATCAACCGTTTTTCCGATATGTCTTGAAAAAGCCTTCGTTTTGCCGATATGCAGTTGATATGACAACAGGATGGAGAACGGCCTCATTTTAGTCTAGGAGTGAGGGACTTCTTGAACCAGCAATTCCACGAATGGATTGTCCGTCGTGGCACAACAGAATGCCCACCCAGATCATGCGACCTGACGCCATGTGATTTTTCGCTTAGGGGTATCCTAAAAAATGATGTTTTTGCTCAGAAACCGCAGGATCTGCATCAGTTGCGACAGATGATCGAACAGTCGTTCGTGAAAATCGATGTTAGTCGTGAGTTATGTTCTGTCATTTGTAAATCAGTGCCTAAACATTTTGATTTGGGTATCGAGAAACAGGACCTCCACTTTGAACAATATCGGTCTTAATAATAAACCGTATATAGTTTTTATACGAGACTTTTGCAGAGTTGAGACAGAAAACTTTAGTAATAAACCATGCATAAGCGATGGATGTATAAACAGGCTGTAACTACACAATGGGAATTGCTTTGCAATAGTTATGTACACGAAACCCCTTGTTTAAGCGTTATATATAGAGAAAAAATGGCCGCCCCTCAAACAGCTGTTCGTATCGACTGTCATTTTATGATGATGGTTGCTTTGCAACCACAGAAAAACAAACCAAAGAGCACAGAATAATTATAATAACATTGCTGTAGCTTGTACTCTTTGACCAAAATATAGTGTGGCAATCGATTAGAGTCAGTTGTACTATCGATACTTAACACGACACACTAGAGCGCTCTACCGGATGCAATAGAGAACCTCAGATATTCTATTACCTATCATAATGAAGTAATGACGAAACTATGAGGTAGCTGTGTAACAGCTGTACTGTTATACACGACGTATGTAGTGATTATTAGTAAAGAATTTATATACGATTATAAACTGGCTACTCATTGTATAAGTATAAGAAAGTTAAACGTCTGTATATAGAGTATGAAAGGCATATTGATCCGACAAGTTAACAAGTAGATGAGAAATAAATATCAAAGGTCCTTCAATAACTGTCTATTCTTTAAACCTAATGTACAAATACAAAGTTTACATTAGGCTACATAAAACATATCTACGACTTGCGCTTTCGCTATTAAAATAGCATTTTCAGGTCTGACTTGCGTGTTATTGAGCTTTATACAGTACATAAAGACATAGATGGAAAAGTAACAGCGAAATATAATAAGATACATGACGTGGGAGAATTACATATTAAAATGACAATACTAAAAAAGGCAAAGTAAACAATATTTGGCTTGAAAACAATCGAATATTTGTAATAATTTAAACCACTGAAAGGTCTAAAAAGATCATAAAAAGTATGTCCAGAAATAAAATTCTGCGAAACATATGTGCAGGTTACAAAATGAGACAATAACAGTTAAGAAAGTAACAAATTAAAATATTATCTGCATCAGTCATCACGACGTGTGATATGGCATCGCGTAGTGAAATCTGCAAAAATCAATAAAAAAGTTTTAATGAAGGAATCTACGCGGATAAGAAAGAAATCATGTAACGATAAACTACTTACGAGATGTTTGAAGTAGTATATAGAGTTTTTATTAGTAAGACCGTATATGTAAAGAAATATGCAATCAAATATAAATTGAATGTTATTAAATGTAAGGAGGCGGCCGGGTAGCTCAGCTGGTAGAGCAGCTGGCTACGGACTGGAAGGTCCGGGGTTCGATCCCAGGTGGTGACAGGATTTCTTCTCGTTGCCAAACTTTCAGAACGGCCCCAAGGTTCACTCAGCCTTCTATAAAATTGAGTACCGGGTCTTTCCCGGGGGTAAAAGGCGGTCAGAGCGTGGTGCCGACCACACCACCTCATTCTAGTGCCGAGGTCATGGAAAGCATGGGGCTCTACCTCCATGCCCTCTAAGTGCCTTCATGCCATGTTACGGGGATACCTTTTTTATTAAATGTAAGGAAGTGTTTGGGGAAAGCGATTTTTCGCCCACTCTGTATAATTTTCTTGTTTTGGGGAATCGACATACCGTTTCGAAGTGTAAGTAACTAAAAGAAATCATTAAAATAGTATTGGCATCCACACGGTGATACCATCGTAACATAGGATGGGTGTAATGCCGGATTTCACCAAAGACAACGCAGAAAGGAGAAATAATGTGACGGGATTTGAACCTACAACCGTGACCTCCGCATATCGTCAATACAGCGCCTTGACCACGACTGGCTGTGTATTATTTTTTTTCATTTTCCCGTAAAACCATATTAAACAATAAAGTGATCAGCAGTACACGGGGAAACAAATTTAGGGACAACCATGAATTAACAATCATCTGCAGTGCTTTCAGTCTAATGATAAATTTATGAAACAAAAAAAAAAAGCGTCGGATTGCATTGTTATGTGTTACGGATCTCGCTTGAAGCGAGCTTGATGTTGTACCTCCACAGCATTCTGTTCGGTCGCGTTTTCTATGTAAGGTCGTAAAGTATGACGTTTATGGAGTGGTTATGGAGCGTCAATTATCACACTGTTCTCTCGCCCGCACTGCTCTCTGTCGGCCGGGTCGCGTATTACAGTGAGTTCGGAGTGTTCCTAAACTATGTCGCGACGTTAACTAATAGACGTCAAAATTTTCGTTCAAAGGGTTACCAACTCGGCAACAGGGATAGGAAGTAGCCTGTTATATAAAACGCATCTCCATATATCGCGGAAATTGTCTGTTCACGTGTGATTCATTCCATACGTCTCTAATTCTAGCAAAAATATGCGTTGTAAAGGCCTTTCTTACTTTTATTCACCTTACTTGTATCAAAAGTGAAATTTCAAATTAATAAATAATTGCTTCTCAGAAATGTGGATCCAAATTATTATTATTATTATTATTATTATTATTATTATTATTATTATTATTAATAGAAGGCGTTAAAAGAACTGCATTAATAAATAGATTCAATTTCACCCGATTTATAAAAGTAAATAATATATTATTATTAATATTATTATTATTATTATTATTATTATTATTAGAAGGCGTTAAATTAGGACTGCATTAATATATAGATTTTATTTCACCCGAGTTATAAAAGTGAATAATATATTATTATTATTATTATTATTATTATTATTATTATTATTATTATTATTATTATTATTATTATTTACCTTATTATGAACAAATGTAATTTGTCATTTAATCAACAAACGTCTACTGAGGCTTACATTCAGATTTCTTGACAGCAGAACCATAGAGAATGAATTGCTTTTACAAACGTTATAAAAATTTGCAAGCTATTGTAATTAATGTGGCATTGAATAATTTCGAGGGAAAAATTGTTCCGGGGCCGGGTATCGAACCCGGGACCTTTGGTTAAACGTACCAACGCTCTCCCACTGAGCTACCCGGGAACTCTACCCGACACCATTCCAATTTTTCCCTCTATATCCACAGACTTCAAAGTGGGCTGACAACCGTCAAGCAACCAACATTTGAGTGCACACTAACTCTGTGACTTTAAATTGTGGTTTTCTGTTACGTACAGTGACGTGTATTATGCAAATTAAGCTTTCAGGAATAACTCCCTGTAAAGTTAATTTGAATAATTTCGAGGGAAAAATTAGTGTGCACTCAAATGTTGGTTGCTTGACGGTTGGCAGCCCACTTTGAAGTCTGTGGATATAGAGGGAAAAATTGGATTGGTGTCGGGTAGAGTTCCCGGGTAGCTCAGTGGGAGAGCGTTGGTACGTTTAACCAAAGGTCCCGGGTTCGATACCCGGCCCCGGAACAATTTTTCCCTCGAAATTATTCAAATTAACTTAATCCTGAAAGCTTAATTTGCAATGTGGCATTGTCTTTTATTTCCCGCATTTCCGTCTGTCCTATTAGTATGTCTTTCTATTTATTATTATTATTATTATTATTATTATTATTATTATTATTATTATTCTTGTGTACAGATTAGATTAGTTGGAATAGTGATTCAAGTGAATAAATAGGATGACAACTATGGAAGAGTTCAAGAGAGTTCAACTTAATGTAAACAATGTAGGGAATTGAGAGAAATGAGTGTTTAGTTAAGAGAGATTAATAAGATTAGTAAGAATAAGATGGCTAAATGGGAAAGGGAGGGAGTAAATGGTAGAAAAGTGATCACAGAACATGTATCCAAGGGATGGCATCTTATACTGAAATGTGAAGGGACATAAGAAATGAAACTGTGTTGAAAAGAGTGGGTGAAGAAAGAATGATGCTGAAACTGATCAGGAAGAGGAAAAGGAATTGGCTGGGCCACTGGTTGAGAACAAACTGCCTACTGAAGGATGCACTGGAAGGAATGGTGAACGGGAGAAGAGTTCAGGCCAGAAGAAGATATCAGATGATAGACGACATTAAGCTGTATGGATCATATGAGCAGACAAAGAGGAAGGCAGAAAATAGGAAAGATTGGAGAATGCTGGGTTTGCAGTGAAAGACCTGCCCTTGGACAGAACACTGAATGAAATCACGACCGATGTAAGTGTAAGCTGGTGGAATAAATATTACATATTATTGTTATTACTACTACTACTACTACTACTACTACTACTACTACTACTACTACTACTACTACTACTACTACTACTACTACTAAGGTGAATTTTGAGAAATCTCAATCTTTAACGCAAAAAAAAAAATCTGCAAACTTCTAAACGTAGCCTACCTGGTTTTGAGATGCTTTAAAACACTGAATTCGTTATTGGGTAGCTTGATAACAATATTATTATTATTATTATTATTATTATTATTATTATTATTGGCATAATTTGCAGTTTGTAAATCATGCAAAAGTTAAACTCTTACGAGTCTTTACTGTATAGGCTATTACCTACACTAATTTTCTTAAAAAAGATTTGTCATGAGTGTAACTTTTTTCGGGTGCCCGCTTTTTTTTTTTTTTTGTGTCCGGCGTTGTGCATGTGTGTGACCTATAACAATTTTTACGTAAACAGTTTTATTTTCAACAAAAGGTAGTACCGAAAATTTATGAGAATAGTAAAGTTATTTTTTTTACCTCATTTTACCTACAATTCTTCTCTGAACAAATATGTAGTTCATCTTAAAGAAAGATATAAATCATACCGAAATAATATGAAATTTTAACGGGTGCGAAAAGTTTGGCGACGTAATTTTATGGTATTCTGTTAAATGTACTTATAATTCCCGCATATTAATATATTAACGCAAATATTCAAATACCTAATTATTTTTCCTTGTAGCTAAACTTGACAGTCTTCAATAGTGATAAAAAAAATACTAGCCTACTGTGCTAAGACACTGTATTGAATTCTTTGATCGTTAAAAGTCAGAAACATCCTCTTCAAGATTATGGCTTCTGTGGACGAAAAGTCGTTTGCGTTTGTTGTGGAAGCTGGAAGGAATTAATATTTTATTTTGAGCGTAATGTGTAACATTCGATTTAAAATATTTCAACTCAAGCAAATTTAGAACTTACTTTATGAATTGTGCATTACAATTTTATGACTGGCTGATAGTGTTACTTCTTAAGATCTCAGATGGAAAACAATGTTTGGAAGTTATTTTCTACTTATAATTCAACACATTAACAAAAAGTAGAAAGTGGGTACATTAATATGCTCAAGATATACCGTTGCGGTGTTCCAACGTGATGAAATGTGAAGATATTTCTTACTTAACTATGAAGTGATATTCAAATCATTTTGCTTAGTACACGTTTTTAAATATTCAAGTATTGACACAGCTATTTCGGAATGAAAGAAAGAGCTAAAGATGATTTTATATTAGATTCAAAAGAGTTAGAGACTATTTCAATAATTGATGACCAGGTAGGCCCAACATTCGTGGAATCCGAAGATAAGTCATCACAATAATTATTTTTATTGTTATTAATAGCGATATTCTCATCACTGTTCCCATAGTCATCATTCCCTTCATCAATAGGATTATCGTCATCTCCATTACTAATAACAATATTCTCACCACCATTCCTATCGTCATCTTTATCTTCATCAATAAGATTATCGCCATCACAATTATTGTAATTGATATTAATAGTAATATCTTCATTTCTATTTTTTTTCGTCATCTTTATTTTCATCAAAAGATTAACGTCACAACTATTGTTATTGAAATTAATAGTATATGTTCATTTCTATTCTTTTCGTCATCTTTATTTTCATCGATAAGAATAACGTTACAACTATTGTTATTGATATTAATAGTAATATCTTCATTTCTATTCTTTTCGTCATCTTTATTTTCATTAATAAGATTAATGTCACAACTATTGTTATTGATATTAATAGCAATATCCTCACCACTATTTCTATCGTCATCTTTATCTTCATCAATAAGATTATCGTCATCACAATTCTTGTTATTGATATTAATAGTAATATCTTCATTTCTATTCTTTTCGTCATCTTTATTTTCATCAGTAAGATTAACGTCACAACTGTTGTTATAGATATTAATAGCAATATTCTCACCACTATTCCTAAGTCATCTTTGTCTTCATCAGTAAGATTATCGTAATAACAATTATTGTTATTGTTATTAATAGCAATATCCTCATTACTATCCTTACCGTCAACTTTATCTTCATCAATAAGATTATCGTAATCATAATTATTATTGTTATTAATAGCAATATCCTCATTAATATCCCTATCGTCACCTTTTTCTCCAATAAAGATTATCGTAATCACAATTATTGTTATTGTTATTAATAGCAATATCCTCACCACTATTCCTGTCGTCATCTTTATCTTCATTAGTTAGATTATCGTAATCACAATTGTTGTTATCGTTATTAGTAGCAATATCCTCACCACTATTTGTATCGTCATCTTTATCTTCATCAGTAAGATTATCGTAATCACAATTATTGTTATTGTTATTAATAGCAATATCCTCATTACTATCCTTACGTGAACTTTATCTTCATCAATAAGATTATTGTAATCACAATTATTGTTATTGTTATCAATAGCAATATCCTCATTAATATCCCTATCGTCACCTTTATCTCCAACAAAGATTATCGTAATCACAATTATTGTTATTGTTATTAATAGCAATATCCTCACCACTATTCCTGTCGTCATCTTTATCTTCATCAGTTAGATTATCGTAATCACAATTACCGTATTGTTATTAGTAGCAATATCCTCATCACTATTTGTATCGTCATCTTTATCTTCATCACTAAGATTATCGTAATCGCAATTGAGGAGCGTTTTTGCAAAATCGATAGATTGCAGAAATCAATATTTTACATAAATTACACTAAGTGACAGGATCTATCGAGCTTTGAAAAAACCTGGAAGATTTGGTAGTCTCTAAATTCGGTATGAATCAAGTTTTGGTAAATCTGATTGCATAGATCGATTCCGGAGATAGAAAACATACGATATCCATATGTAACTCACTATCGAAAATTTCTGCATCTATCGACTTTTGCAAAAACGCTCCTCAATTATAGTTATTGCTATTAATAACAATATCCTCATCAATATCACTATCATCATCCTTATCTTCATGATTAAGATTATTGTAATCACAATTATTGTTATTTTTATTAATATCACTATTATCAGTAACAATATATTCATTACCATTTATATTTTCGTCTTTATCTTCATCGATAAGATCATCATCACAATTAGTGTATTGTTATTAATAGCGATATCCTCATCACTATTCCTACCTTAGTCCTTATATTTATCAATAGGAATATCTATTCTACTATAATATTATCGTACAGATACACATCATGCATAACGTGGCCCGCCGAAGTGGTGTGCAATTTGCAAATGAGTCGCAGTACTGCCTTCTATCCGCAGTATGCGGAACCCGAATCACGCAAAGTGAAGTCGATAGGCATTAGACACACACACACACACACACACACACAATATGATGCAAGATCACTTCTCTTCCTTTGATAGATTGATAAAAATAAATTCATTTTAAAAATGGTCAAATATCAGTATTTTCTTCTAACACGAAAAAAAATATATTTATTAAGGAATATAGATGAAAGAGCATGATATTGTAAACATGAGTTTCAGCAATAAAATAAAAGAGAGAGAACATGAAAAAGTTAACAAGTTTATGAGTTATGAGGGAAACGCTGCATCACTGCACAGTGAACTGCCACCATTTTTAATTTAAAAAATGTATATAAATAGTTTCTTTTAATTGTAAAAATATTTTTTTAATATAGCAGAAGGGCAGTGTTTTATACCTACCAATTTTCATTATTGTACAAGATACAATAATGGAGGAAAAAAATGTTGACTATTTCCAAAAATTTTACTGCTGTAAGCTGTACCTAATCCCTTAATGCCGTTGTTATGACGAAAAATATCGGAACAGGGATTTCGTGATAGAGCAAAGAAAATGATACGTAAGACGTGTGATAAATTATTGGTTTCTTCGCGCTTTTCTAAGTAAGATATTGGTGCGCCAATGTTTTGCTAATTGTATGATGTAGCTACTGGAATGGTATCGAATTTTTGGCTGCGTATATACACATTGTACTTCTTGATGACAATATTTATTGTGATGCCAATCAATTGTAATGGTTAATTTACATCTGTTTTAAATGTATGTAACAAAACTGGATTAGATGAAAATTTTGTCAGTAGGATCATAAATTTCGGCGCGAATATTATTTATTATCACATACGATTTAAGTAAGTAAATGAATTAATTAATCAATAACGTAATGGTGGAATGAATGACGCGGGTTTGCATGATTTATTGATGTAATGACGAATGGATACAGCGGTGTTCGCAAGCCATTAATATAAATTGTCTCTGTTACCACATGGTATCTGTTACGGCGTTGTGTGTTAACGCAATTTCAATGATAAAAGGATGTTTGATTATAACATTACAACGAAAAGATGTGTTATTGCTTTACCCAAACCTTCTGGTCGTGTCATATACTGTAACATATGTTCGAGATATGGATCAGTTGTTTCCAAGTAAATTAAGTAATATGTTTTTGTAACTGCAGCGGAACTAAGATTGCCGTTTCGATATTTTTTTGTCGCAATGCGTGTTAACATTTTAATTATAAGAAAATTGTTAATAATTGATGTCGTTTTTTATGTAACCTGTTTAAAACACTTAAGAAATTCCTGTAACTTTTTCTTGGAGTAAAAAGCCGTGTTGAAATCACGCTAAGCTTATTTGGATAAATAATTATATGGTTAGAAATCGAAATGATATCGGTATTGTTTCCTGCATATCTGCGAATTTGAATTTGTTCCATATTAAGACGTATAGGCTCTAATTTCACTTTCAGCGAAAATTATATGTGTGTGCTACAGGAGCTAAATGACAGCTGCGAGCATATGGGATCAAGATAAATGCAAACAAGACGAAGACCATAGTTGTTGCAAGAAAAGTAAAGGAGATAAACCTGCGAATTCTAAATAAGACAGTAGAGTAAGTGAACAGTTTCAAAGTAGTAACATGAGCTGCAGCCAGGAAGTCAAAAGGAGGATAGCAATGACAAAGGAAGCTTTTAATAGAAAAAGGACCTCTGGAAGAAAGAGACTAGTGAAGTGCTTTGTGTGGAGTGTGGTATTGTATGAGGCAGAAACATGGACATTACGGCGAAGTGATCAGAAACTATTAGAAAGATTTGAAATGTGGATATGGAGAAGAATGGAGCGTGTGAAGTGGACAGACAGAATAAGAAATGAAGTTGTGTTGGAAAGAGTGGGTGAAAAAAGAATGATGCTGAAACTTATCAGAAAGAGGAAAAGGAATTAGTTGGGTCACTGGCTGAGGAGAAACTGCCTACTGAAGGGTGCACTGGAAGGAATGGTGAACGGGAGAAGAGTTCGGGGCAGAAGAAGATATCAAATAATAGACGATAATGAAATAACTATATGGATCATATCCGGAGACAAGGCGGAAGACAGGAAAAAGGAAAGACTGGAGAATGCTGGGTTTGCGGTGAAAGACTGTCCTTGGGAAGAACACTATGAATGAATGAATTAATTAATTTCACGTCTTAGTTAAATAATTTGGCTTCTTTCGTTTTCAAAATTCAAAAATAGATTATACCATCTGTTCATGAGTCGTCATGGCCTTTCCTCTTCTTGTCTGTCATCATTGTAGATTGTATAGTGTGTTCCGGTTTCACAAAATTCAAACATATCTCAATTGGTCCTTCAGGGCTTCCTTGGTACACCCACATTTCGCATTCTTCTTGGTCTGTAGTTGAAGAGTTGAAGTGAATTTCATGTTTAATAAATAATCGTATCAATTTAATCTATATTTCTGTATTATTTCTCTTTTGTTTGTGATTTTCAACTCCTAGCGGATATCTTCACTTATTTGGTGGTCTAGGAAGCTATAAATAGCCAATGATCCAAGTAATTTCGTCTCTGCAGCATCTATTTCTTGTGGTTCTTTATTAGGTTCTTTCGTTTCGATCTTGGAGGACCGGATCGCGGACAGATCCATGAACGTAATAATTTATTTATTTATTTATTTATTTATTTATTTATTTATTTATTTATTTATTTATTTATTTATATTTTTTAATGTGCTGTACAACAGCCAGTGGCCAATTACAGTTCAGCACAAATATAACAAAAACATAAAACAAAAATAATTGTTACACATAAATATAATTACAATTAATTATAATAATTGAGTATAATGCCTAAAAGAATACATAAATGATAAATCGTTGCCAAGAGCAAACTAAGTCTATACATTGAAGGGCTCGAATTCGCAGCCATGCATGTTGGCATTTTTAATGCATCTGGAGACTGGAGAAAGAAATTTCGAATTTCTAATATAGAAAAGTTTGTGGGCTCTCATATCTTTTGTTGGAATACGTAAGGTAATATTGTTTAAGAAAGAGTCACAGGATATATCACCTTTGAGGACTTTACAAAAGAACAGATAATCTAGCTCATGGCGTCTAGCATATAGATTTTGACAATTAAAATATTCACATTTTCTCTCATAACTATACCCGGAATTAATGGGCAGAAATCTGAATGAACATAAGGATATAAATTTTCTTTGTATATTTTCTAATTTAGCCGAGTCCGTAGTTGTAATCGAGTTCCAAACTACAGATGCATATTCGAGTTTCGATCGCACCAATGTATAGTACTGTATAGCATTAAAAGAGAATCGGGCGTGGAAAAAGAATAAGTTATTGACCGTATTATTCCTAGCATTCTGATTGCGTGATTGTAAATGTAATCAACGTGACTATGAAAATACAATTTACTGTCAAAGAATATTCCCAAATCTTTTACGCAATCCGTTCTGTTAATTAGTACATTATTTAGATAATAATTAAATTTCAGTGAAGAAGTTTTTCTAGAAAAGGTTATTACATTAGTTTTGGATACGTTAATTTTCATACCATTTTCTTCCGACCATTTAGCGACTGAATTAATGTCACATTGAAGTGTTTGACAGTCAGTACTACTTTTGATTGTAAGAAAAATTTATAAATCATCTGCAAATAATAAACAGTCAGAACTTATTCTTTTACATATATCATCTGAATAATAATAATAATAATAATAATAATAATAATAATAATAATACTTTATTTGCCAGAGATCAGTACACGAGAAGCTGAAAATGACATCAGTTATATATTCAAAAAGGAAAAACATCCATCTCACATTTACTAAATTCGTTAATATTGTAGAAAGGTCTTCAAATGTAATATTTGAAAATTCGTTTTCAGAACGAAAAGTTTCGTTTATTCAGAACAGATTTCTGGGCACTTAAAGGATAAACCTAAAAATTATTTCACTGCTCTCTTAAACTGACTGAGCGCATTGGGAATTAAATCAATGGCTTTCCCAAAAACACGCTACGAAATATTTCATAATAAAACAATTTTTATCTCGAAAAGGAAGTAAAGACGATCAAAATTGTATTAAACTTTTCTGTTTGAAATATCTAGGAGAATAGAATCTGAAATTTTTGAGATTAGTTACGGTTCACTCTCTGTACTTCAGAAGGCGAGTGAGTAGTATTCTTGTCATGGTGGAGCAGAGACTTTCCAATTCAAACCTGGCCGAGATGATGGATTTCTTAGGGCGATGAAATGCGGGACATGGCTTTCTTCGGAAGGGAAGTGAAGCTAGTTTTATATCGCAGATTTTCGGTACGTAAAATAATTCTGTCCTTAATGGAGAGGTATAGGCAATAGACAAAATTTGTCTTCAATTTTTCGTCCAACACGAAATTAGAAAACAAGAATAATGGGTCCATATCCCTAGCCCTAAATGTACGTCTGGGCTTTCCACCACACTTTAGCCTCAATCCGTACCGATCATAGGAATATAAACTTCGAGTTTTGAAGAATCCTTCATTACACTCGACATAATAGAAACAATTACTCATTAGTAGTCAAGATACATGATCATGAAATTAGAAATAGTGAAAAAAATTGATATTCCGTAATGTAGATTATATAAAACAAGTACAAATTTTTCTGTCATGGGGATGAAATTACAGTATATAATAAGTTTCTCAGTCAATATTATAAGTTATCAACCAGTAGTTTCAAAACTAGGTTTTATAATTGCCTTTTAATTAACCCTTTCTACTCCGTAGATGAGTTTCTTAATATAAATTTATAGCAAATTGTTTTTTAATAAATAAAGTTATTTACATTTAGTTTCAAATAATACATTAAGAGTGAAGTGTTTCCTTAATTTTTAGAGTTTCAAAATGTTTTAAATGTTCGTCCTATATATAAATCCCACAAGGGTAGCTGCCCTTCAGTAAGGGTTGCCAAAAGACATAGCATACTAAACAAATAAAAATAAAAATAAACATTTGTGTAATGATTGTTATTTTCAAATGGAAGCTACCCTTGGGAAAGCACGTTTATTCAATAATTCTTATTAATCAAATAGAATATAAAGGAATTTAGGTATACAGGTAATTAGGTAAAATCTGAACAGAATATTTCATTACGTCTACAGCAATAATTTTGAAAATTTTTAAAAGAATTACTGTTTTCAATTATATGTATATTTTAAAATGTATGTTTTTCCCCCTTCAGTATTTGTGACGAAGCCTATCATTGTATTATTATTATTATTAAATATCTGCGGAAAAGAACCCTATTTCACCAAGCCGTATGCTAGGGTGTCAGTTTTGTTATACGGTATACTACTTAGCTATACTACTTATTTTTATACAGATAATGGTGAAATATGTATCTACAGTCTTTTAAAGATAAAGTTTAGCAAGTCTATAAATTGTCTGTAGCAACAAGGTTTTTTTATTACTTCACATAGTGGAGTCCTGTATTCGGTATTGCAGTCCAGAAGATGTGTCTTTATTTGAAATCTCTTTGCTTCAATAATAGGACAGTCAAATAGAAGGTGTTTCACACTGTGAAGGTCTTCGCGGCAGGAGCATGCAGAGTCGATGTCTGCTGGAATGTTGAATCTGTCGAAGTAAGTACCAAATTTCCCATGTCCTGAAACAAACTGCGTTGATATGAAAGTAGGTTTGAAGTGATGGCTTTTGATTCGGCCGTGGATTGTTGGGAAGTAGGTGTCTCTTGTTAGTGATCCAGTTGTGGTTGTCGTCCATCTAGTATTCCAGTTTTGATGAGTCTGTTGTCGTATTTGTTTCCTGATATATGATATCGGTTGTAAACTATATGTCGGAGTTTCGTTGCTGGATGCTGCTGCTTTCGCTAGCTCATCGGCTCTTTCATTTCCTCTTACACCATTGTGTCCGCGGACCCAAGTGAGGCATATGTGCTGCGCGTACTTTTAAAGTAATTCCCTTGCCTCTATCGTTAATGGGTGACGGTTGTACTTGTGAGCGATGCAGTGAAGAGCAGCTTGGGAGTCACTAAATATGCGCGCTGTGTTTTCGTTCTTAATGCACCATTTCATAGCTTCATTAATTGCTAGAAGTTCTGCCTGAAAAACTGTGCAATAAGGAGGTAGTTTTATCTTGATGCAAAATATTTCATTATCACTGTGGTAGGCAACAAATGCGCGGCCTACTTGTTCTTCCAGTTGATTACTTTTATGTCGTGATCCATCTGTATATACTTATGTGGTAGTCGTGTGTCGAGGAGCAGGTGAGGAGGAGTTGTCCTTTTGATGGAATGCTTGGGTGGCCCACTGCTATGTGATCCGCTAACTGTTCAATGTTGTGGTTGAGATTTTTCGATTTTTCTTTACATTCCAGTAAGATCTAATGGTTCAATAACTGCGATGACTTGAGATGCATCAGTTGATAAGTTCGGTAAGCTCGAGTAATCCCCAGTAGAAAGCCTCTTTAGATTTTTGCTAATTTTGTTTTGGCCTATCATGTATGTTTAATGGCTTAATAAATTGAATTGAATTGAAAAATTAGTACGAAATTGAGAAGATTACAAAATGAAAAAAATAAATAAGTGGAGGCCTAATACATGTCTTAACGTAGCGGCCTATGCCATATAAAGTATTATCATAAGTTATTGTCTATTGAAACTTGTTTATGTGCAATCTTCATACTTTGATACTTTTAAAAAACGCTTGAAAAAATTTATTTCTTATATTTTTATTCTTTGTAGCAACTATTTCATGTCTTCATAGGAGACAATACACGCTAGGACTGTGTTGATTCCCAACACCTTGGAGACAAAATTGACCTTTGCATTGTATCAACACATGCAGATACACGTCCCCCCCTCTCCTCTCGGATGTAACTTTGACCCTTTACAACCCTATCACCCCTCTACTACCACCCAACATTTATAACCCTCTATGACCTGATGCTACCATACATACTATGTATGTACTAACATGCAACATGTATTGCTCCGCGTACACAGCAACCACACCGCACACAGTGCAATATATCGTCTTCCTAACCCCCTCCTCCTCGCCGTACCCCGTCTCACACCCTTTCCACCGCGATCGTGTTCGTCCATGCGTGTGCAATCCACGTGCCCAACAAGCCACTGAAGTATGTTCACCACTGCTACCCAATTGCATGCACTGCATGGCAAGAGAGCAAAATAACCATTGCCATTGCGAAATTTGTATCTTCTGCGGTATGAAACTTGCCCTCAGATATTGAAAAACCCTGAATAAGGACTGAACTTTGTTTTTCTACGGTTTCTCGTAGGCTACTTCTCTTATGGTCCTGGATGTGGTATGATACTGCTATTTTTTCACTGGTCTGTTAGGAGTTAATTATTTATGGATGTAGATAATGAAAAGTCTAGAATACCCTCTGCCTTCCGAAACTTTGTGCTATCCAAGAAGTTTGAAGATATGACTTAAGGGGTTAGGTACAGCTTACAGCAATAAAATTTTGAAAATATCCAATATTGTTTCCTCCATTACTGCATCTTGTACAATAATGAAAACCAGTAGTAACTTTCGAGGAATATCACTTTTGTTGATGTCGTACAAAATTTTGTCGAATATCCTTTTGAGAAGATTAACTCCATATGTAGATGAAATTATTGGGGATCATCAGTGTGGTTTTAGGCGTAATAGATCGACTATTGATCAGATTTTTTGTATTCGGCAGATATTGGAGAAAAAATAGGAGTATAAGGGTACAGTACATCAGTTATTCATGGAGAATGGAGAAAGTTACACAACGCAGAGCTGCACGGATTGTATTCTTCACCTGACATAATTAGGAACATTAAATCCAGAGGTTTCAGATGGGCAGGGCATGTAGCACGTATGGGCGAATCCAGAAATGCATATAGAGTGTTAGTTGGGAGGCCGGCGGGAAAAACACCTTGGGGAGGCCGAGACGTAGATGGGAAGATAATATTAAAATGGATTTGAGGGAGATAGGATATGATGGTAGAGACTGGATTAATCTTGTTCAAGATAGGGACCAATGGCGGGCTTATGTGAGGGCGGCAATGAACCTCCGGGTTCCTTAAAAGCCAGTAAGTAAGTAAGTAAGTAAGTTAGTTAGTATATGTAAAACACTGTCCTTCTGCTATATGAAAAAAAATATTTTTACGGTTTAAAAAAAATTATATATATATATATATATTTGCAAAACTCAAAAAGGTGGCAGTTCACTATGCAGCGATGAAGCGTTTCCCTCATAACTAAAAAACTATCCAACATTCTGTGACGAAATTCTTTGTGTGTATTTATGCATGTCATATCTACAATATGGCAAAATCACTTCTCTACCTTTGATAGATTGTCCGATAAGAAATAAGTTCATTTAAAAATGGTCAAATATCAGTATTTTCTTCTAACACAAAATAAAAAAGTATAATTTATTAAGGAATGTAGCTGAAAGAGCATGATATTGTAAACATGAATTTCAGCAATAAAATAGAAGGAAGAAAACACGAAAAAGTTAACTTGTTAACAAGTTTATAAGTTATGAGGGAAACGCTTCATCACTGCACAGTAAACTGCCATTATTTTGAATTTTGAAAAAAAATATATATATATCTGATTTTTTTAAATACTAAAAATATTTTTATGCTCGACCATGCCGAAATGTAGTAATTATACACCTGGTAGCAGTCCTTTAATGCATGTCATTAAAGTACACCTACTCATTAAAGTACAGGTGTTTTCAGCCAATGACAACTCAGCTTACAGGTGTTCAGCCAATGACAAGTCAGCTTTGTACCGTTATAAAACCTCAAGTATCGATTATTCTCGGATATGCAATCGAAAGAGAATTAGCGAAAAGTCACGGAGGCTGGAAATCCAATACTGTCGCAGAAGGTTATGTTCTATTACTATAATAATTAGCGTTAATTGTAAATAATATTCAAATAAATTCAATTTGTCATTTCGTTTTTCAATGTCGAATTCAATAATCAAGTTTATACCAAGTTTAACGGGATTACATCAAGGTCAATGGCATTATTGTTCCTCGGAAAAAAATCAATACTTTCGCGTCTGCGCACATCTCACAATTCACGACCTAGAACAAGGTCACTTCCGATCTTGTCAGATACAAATAAAATGTATACATCTGAATAATTTCAAGTTAGAAATATGGTCGAGCATAAAAAGTCGTGTGAAACTCGCCTATAATGGTAATTAAGAAGCTTGTATGAAAATTATGAAACTCGCTTGCGCTCGTTTGATAAACATTCATATTCGCTTCTTAATTACTATCATTATAGGCCCGTTGCATAATGTACTATTTTCATAGATCAGAAGATCAGCAGGAGCAAAGGAATTTCATTTGGTCAAAGGGGTGAAGGATAAGAGGAAGATGTATCGAAATGAAAGAGAATAAAGTTAAGTTGAGAAGTCATGAAAGCGTTGAAGAACAACAGCAATTTTTCATTTACATTCAAAGAAGTATTTTACTTTGACTCGTAAACGTCAATTACAGAATTAGCACCAAAGAAGAGTGGAGCGAAGGCATGCGTCCACATGAGATTTTCGTCGATGATAATAGGAATAGCACAGTTGGCACAGGCACAATCAACGGCGGAATACTGCATGTTTGTTCTATAATGTGATTTCACGACAGATGTTGTTGGCAGTTAATGCATCATGTGTTTAACCTGTGGGTTGTGGGCTCCCAAGAAGTGTTCCATGCCGACATTGTACGTACTCACACGCGACTCTCTGTAATGTAACTCAGTAATGTGTGACACCGCTGATCAAACACACATTCGTACATGTCCCATGTTGTTGGGTTTAGTTACTCGTCATTAAGAGTAGTAAGATAAAGCCCTTTGTTTTTTAGTTAACAACGCTTTTGACTACAATGTCGGTATCATTTATTTAAGTTAAAATAATGGATCTCGATGAAGTACTTAGTTGCTCTGACACAACTTTATTTATTTGCAGAATACCAAATATATTCAATGAAACTACATTAAAGTCTGATTTAAGTTTTAAAATAACTTAGAACTGCATATTTGATTACGAATGTGCCGGGAGTTTCTCTTTCTTCACTCAGATTTATCTTAAAACCGATATATTGTATTTTATCACATAATTTACTCACTTTGTTTTTGCCATTTTTGGCTACCGAGAAACTGAGATGCGTAAAATAAGCGGATGTTTTAGATTAAGATCTAAGTTTTATTTTAGAATGACGGAGAATATGGTAATTATTTTAATTTCAATTTTGTAACAATAAAAACCATTCATAATCTTTATCTAACAATAATTAAATTTATTGTTATTATAATAAATATATTTTGCGCACCATAATCGTTTGAATAGTCTTTAAATAATAAGATCATAATAGGTAATCAGCAGACAGGACATTTTCGTTCCCAAACTTGCAGCTGATCGAGTAATTTCTTCTGGTAGCTACATCTATTACGTCACGTGGATACGTAAGCAAGGTCGAATTGCAAGCAGGTACGCATAGGGTAATTAAATAATATTAATAATAATAATGATGATGATGATGATGATGATGATGATGTAATGTATTATAAATATGCCCCTGTAACGTCATATGACGTAGAAAGAACATTATCTTAGTTTAAACAAATTTTATGTGATGTTCGTAAAAGATTTGCATTTCATAACCTTAGAATATATGTCTTCGTTCACTGCAAGGGGTTAGATTTTGATAAACAAACTATTGGTATATATTGTATAAAATATAAAATATTGGTACTTTGTATATTGATTTTTGTTATTATTATTTTGTCCCTGTAACGTCATATGACGTAGGAAGAACATTTTCTTAGCTTAAACTAATTTTTACTGGCAGTTATAGTAAAAGATATGAATTTCATAATCTCAGAATATATATGTTATTGTTCACCGTAACAGAGTTGATTTCGTTAAATGAATTACTTGAATATATTATATATAGAATATTTACAGTTAATGTGTATCATGTTTACTGTTATGTTCTACAGGGACATCATTTTATTTTTACTTCAATTTTTATTGTACCTGAGTTTTGGAATGTACTTCACTCCCACCCCTTCTACTAGTAAACTTCCAACCGTTCACGACACAGAGCCGAGGGGGCGTAAGCAGTACTGAGTTACTGAGTATAGTACGTCTCAGAAATATGTTCGCGTTTTCTAGTGACGAAAGAGCTTTCAATATTGAATCATATTTTCGTACGGGTGCTGTCGTCCGTTTCCCTATGTCGCATCCCGGTTTCCCCCACCTGCTTCTGTTCGCCCCTTTGTAAAGTCTAGTAGCTGGGCTATCTTAGCTCTTTTCTGAAAACATTAATTTCTGTTAGGAATTGGACGTCTACGTAATATTATTCAAGTGTTTAAAATAACTTAAATAAAAGGGCCTCCTTAAGTAATTAACTGTCACGTGATTTCCACCCCCTTTCTACAACCCTGCGACAAAACCACTTGAACGGACAGTAGATAGCATTTCTGAGTGATTTTATCTTTTCGGATCGGGCAGAAGTGAAGATTGAATTTACAGTAAGTAAGGTACTCTTTTATAGAGTAGGTACAGTAGGTACAGAATTATTTCAACATGAGTTACATTTGGTAAAATTTGCAGGAGCTGCAAAAATGTGTACACGGACAACGTTGTTCTTATAGGGTAGAAAACTTTTGAGTGGACAAATTTCACGTACTGCATTGATGGAAAGTTGCAAGCCAAAGAGTATAGCAAGGTAACATGACATACAACATTATTATACGGAAATACGCCGAATGAAAATTTTGTAACTTATAACGTTGTTCCAGCCGACTCTTCAATTATTAAAATGTTTTGTTTTATGGAGATTATATAATTTAAAGTCATAATTTAGGATTAGAAGGCTTGTTATTTCTAAAATAAATGATTCAATTTTACTTTTTTTTTTTACAATTCGCCCATAAATATCTATAGAATGTATTTTGTAGCCTACTCGAGTATATTTTCATTCACCTGGTCTTTCTTAACTCCAATCTTAGTGGGTGTTGCCATGTGATTCGCAATTTAACCTGCAATTCGAGTGAAGTGAAAGCTCGCATGATTACATTAACTGTAAAGCAAAAATACGCGTCCCCTCGCCTGAAGCATTTTGATGTACTTCTCTCCAGAGCATTGTTTATTCAGAACATCGTGCTCAAAAGTCGCAACACCTAGTCATTTTATCGTTTGTGCTTTATATACATAACATAATAATAACAATACATTTTGGGCAGATGTGTTTCCGTGTCATGTAAACATTGAACCTCCCACCAATCCTTGGAAGAAAGGAATGTGCAATAAAAACTAACATACAATCAAGAATATTGTTCAGTATTCACAATGTTGACCCGTGGTGTACTGTACATTGCAAAGGATGCTGTAAGATTATTATAAACAATGCGAAGTTGTTAATGAGCTCAATTTCATTACGTATGTTACGAAATTGTGTATTCTTTTGTAATGATTAGTTTGATATAGGCTAAATTTATATTTGCAGATTTACGTAACATTAAAATGTGAATTCATGTTTGTCCTCAAGTTTTATGTTCTCAAAAACATCCTGAAATAAATAAACAATGATTACTACTACTACTACTACTACTACTACTACTAATACTACTACTACTACTACTACTACTACTACTACTACTACTACTACTACTACTACTACTACTACTACCATCATTCGCATTCATTTAACTTCATAATTTTTATAGTCCTAAGTCCAGGATCGGTTTTAATTCCTGTTTCATTAGAATTCCAAAGTTTTGCTCTGTTGTGACCGTCTAGAATCTCTTGTTCCTCTAAATCATGTGTGTCCAAACCCCTATAGAACCAGAAGATATTGCAAGTCAAGCACGCTCTGCTAAGGTCAGTAACGTTCCATATAAAATAGGAAAAACGACCTTAAAGAATATGCGCTGCGGGTTGCTTATGCCAGGAGTTGCCTCGTACGAGTTACAATTGACATCTATGTTCTAAATCGTGAATTTTTAAATTGTGCATTTGTTCATTCATTGAAAGTGTTACTTCATTCGATGCAAATGACCTACTTATTCTCCTAAGGTTCGTAAGTGTATTTAAGGTGCTTTTATACCGTATTCATAAAAAGTCGCAATTTTGCTATTTCGAAAAGGAATAGCAATTTACGGATCTTTTAATTATATTTCTCATAACTGTGCGCATTGTATTCTTTACCTGACATAATTAGGAACATTTAATCCAGATGTTTGAGATGGGCAGGGCATGTAGTACGTATGGCGAATCCAGAAATGTATATATAGAGTGTTAGTTGGGAGGCCGGAGGGAAAAAGACTTTGGGAGAGGCCGAGACGTAGATAGGAGGATAATATTAAAATGGATTTGGGGGAGATGGGATATAGTGATAGAGAGTGGATTAATCTTGCACAGGATAGGGACCAATGGCAGGCTTACGGGAGGGCGGCAATGAATCTCCGGGTTCCTTAAAAGCCATAAGGAAGTAAATAAGTAAGCTAGTTTTTCATTTACATTTTGTTCTATTTGATTTTTACCATAACCTAGGCACATTTTGTTTCTTACTCTAAATGCATTCCATCACCTGTCTTTTTTTAAGTATTTTTTTTTGCAAGTGATGGTTTTTGTTCTTAATATAAAACCATAATTTTCACATTTTTATGTGATTTTCAGATATACGTGGCTTAAGATATTGGAAATCGTAATTTTTTATTAATTTATTGTCGACGTATAGCAAAACACTTCATTCGTAGCGCGAACTATCTATGAAGGGACAAGATCGACCAGCCGGCTGCTGGCCTCACGTTCACATACTTCAGAAGAGGTGAACGATCATCCAACCAGTATGATCTCCTCAACCGTTATAGTCGGTTTCCGAAACCTTATTTCGTTACCTAGCGTAAATCCCCGAATTCATCACGATGCTGGGTGAGCACCGGTCTCATAATCTGGCCGAAATTTCATGAGAAAATTCTTTCTCCATGACAATTCTACCCAGCACTCATTCCGTAACGCGAGTAGGCCAGGTGTGATACCTTACATCACTACGCTACGCCGCGGGACATGGTAACACATTTTTTTTATTTTTAAATTGTTCTTTCATTTCACTGTTATTACAAATTTTGTTGCTGAGGTTTCTTAAAGTATCCAAAGAAATATTTTCTTGAAAATTCGTCCATCAGAAATGAAATTGTTTCGTAGGAACGTTACTGCGTTGTGATATATTACATGTATTTCATGCGTGATGTATGCGCAAACGCTCTTTCAAATTTAACATCCTTCGCATATCGTGAGAACATATCGTTGATGGTACTTTTGTTCCGAATGCCCCAATGTGTGAATTTATTTCACACGTGTATGTGTGTGCATGCATCGTCGTTAAATTCACAGCCTTTGAATTTATGTGTACTGGACCTGAAGTTTAACTGCTCAACATCTTTGTTTATGAGGTAATAAAATAATTTATTATATTGTTCTCTGCCTCCTTCATTCTTAGCGTACATAACCGCTTGAGATCGCTGGAAGATAAAATCCTTAGCGCTATCAATTCAAAAGACGTTCAGAAGCCGTGTTACGTTTTATCGATGAAGGATGAGGCTTTAATTTATTTGACACGTGGATCTATAAACTGTCTACAAAAGTTCAGGTTATATGTGATTATGTATGTTTATTAATTCATTCTTATGATTGATGTTACGTTGTAGAATATATGTCAGATAGGTACAAGTTTAAAATGTGTAAATGTAAATGTTGTGGCGTGTTTTAAAATTACATATGTAGAAAATTTTAATAACATTTAACGAGAGGGAGTAATGTCCTCGTTTCTGAGGCTGAATTTGGACATCTTCACTCCCCATGCAATAGATAAAATACTTGTAGTGAATTATTTTGTGGATCATTATGACGATGTCTCCATATGTTTTTTTTTTTAATTTATTGAGTATGCCCCAACGAGTACAGTTCATATTTAAGAGCTATACAGGAACAGATACATATATGTTGTACAATATAATTTAACAAATCATAAAACTACAGTCTGAGAAAAACACACAATATCACAAGAATTAAATAAAGGAAATAAATAGAAACAGTAAGGTAACATTAGGGGAGAGTCGGGTAGTATCGGACATCAGGTCCGGACGTAACCATGTCATTCAGGTACTACCATATGGTGGTATACGAAAGAAACGCACTGTCCGATACTACCCGATGTCCGATACTACCCGACTCTCCCCTAAAGTTTATAGAAGAAAGAAGAAAAAGTTTGAAACCATGAAATAAATAAACTAACCGAGAATTAAAATAAATAAATAACTTAATTAATTAATTAAAAATAAGTAAATAAATAAGTCCACTGCTGTGGAGTAACGGTTAGCTTGCTTGACTATTAAAGAAGCGGGCCTGGGTTCGAACCCTGATTAGGACAAGTTACCTGGTTGAGGTTTTTCCGGGGTTTTCCCTCAACCTATTAAGAGCAAATGCTGGGAAACTTTCGACGCTGGACTCTGGACTCATTTCGCTGACATAATCATCTTCATATCATTCAGACGCTAGATAACCATAGATGTTGATAAATCGTCGTAAAATAACTTAAAATAACCTTTTTCTACACATTTCTTAAAACACCAGGCATTTTGTAAAACTTTGTATTCTAACGGAAGTTGATTATAAGTTGTTATTAAAAAAAAAAAGCTTAATTTTTTACGTACCACACGTTACTGAGCCATGCTGAGAAAAAAAAAGAAACATTTTCATTTATTTATTGTAGAATAAGTAGGCCTACGTAGGATCTTCATTAAACTGAAATATAATATTGCTATGTATTAAATTGTTAATAACTTTATTCATGAAAATAGCAGCACTTAAACGAAAGAAAATTGATAAGGTATAGATATATAACTGGAGGCAAATAAGAAACCTAATAGATTTCTTACAGCTCTATTTTGAATTTTTTTTTTCAATTGTTACATTGACAACAGATAAATATCGTTCCCGATCATTTTTCTTAATCCGTTTTGCCGAAACCATTAAGTCTTTTTGTAACATTTTTTACCCTGAATTGTAGCCATCTTTTTACGAATGTCTTTTTGAAAATCAACTTTCCTAAAGTGTTATTCCTAATGTACATTTTTTTCAAAATAAAATGTTTCCATTAACCATTATTTCCGTATGAGAATTCATAAAAGTGTAATAATACTATTATTTCCTACCGAATATACTACTAGTTAATGTAAAATAAAAGACAATAATAATAATAATAATATTATTATTATTATTATTATTATTATTATTATTATTATTATTATTATTATGTTCAAGAATAGGTCTGCGTACTTAGAATGCAGCATTTGTGAACAATTTCTTTGTAGTTTTGCAAACGTCTTGAATGACACAGGCGGATCTGTTGTTACAGATGGCTCAAGTTCCTAAACGAAACTGGTACACGAGGCATTTTAGAGTACAATTGATGGTAGACTAGCGTAGGTTTACGTAGACAGATGTAGGGTCAGGAGAGAGAATGTCTTGCTACAGACTGCATTGTTTCGTGCCATGAGCATGCTTTCGACAATCCAGGGGTAAGTAAAACACAGCTAGAACTTAGCTCTCTCATGTTTTATCCACAATTTGAAAGAGTATAAAATATAGACTACACACCAGTATTCATTATTTATTTTTAATTGTGGAAAATTGATTGTTTTTATTTCAATACTGTGAATAAATGACGCGTCCAATGCAAGAGCACTCGAATTCAATTTCTGTCACACTAGACTATATGATTTATTTTGAATTGCATCTTTTTTAGCCAGGGTACGTGTCGAACGCTGTGAAACAAAATTCTGTGACGGAAATTTTAAGAGGTCTTAGCGTGTTGTTGCTAAGAGATTATGTACCGTATATACTTTATTATATAATCGCGTAAACAAAGTTCTTGGTGTTTGCGGACTTCCGCAAATCAATGCATAAATTAGTGAGAGTGGAGCTGCCTCTGGGCAGTGCGTCTTCTGTGTGGTCTTGTGGCGATCAAAGCCAGTGAGTGAAATTACATTATTGAGAAGCCTTCTCCTAGTAAATATCCCGAAACCAGGCGTTGAACGAACGAAAGCGTGACGTGAAATGAATCGTATAAGTAAACCCTCGAGTACTGAGCTAACAGTGAAATGAAGAGGCTGATATGGCAGCAAAAGAAGCAACTCGTCTTCCTATGCAGGATATGGACATTGACACTTGGAATAACGATATAACCACACACCTTAAAACAAACTTAATGATCTATGGTACTCCAATTGGCTTCAAACATCTACTAGTAAACTCAGGGAAATTAGAACTGCTTCCAGTTCATCCTATCCAACTAAATATCTATCACGCAGGAATCAAGTTCTCGTCAATCGACTACATATTGGACATACCAAGCTCAACATGGTTATTTACTAAAGAAGAAACCTCCTCCAGTTTGTAACACTTGCAGTGAAACTCTTTCTGTGAAGTACATCATCCAGGACTGTCCTCAATATAATCAGTTACGACAACTCAACATCTCCATCGATATAGCAAGGTCTCTTGGTGAACCTTCTTACTGCAATAGTGTCATAAAGTTTTTTCAATTTAACTGGATTGTTTGATAAAAATTGTGCAATGTTTACTATAATGAATTTAACTTGCTAAATGTTATGTTATTGTTATTGTTAAAATAAGTTTGTGTCGCGATTTGACTTTTGTTATAAGTTAAAGTGACAATAAATAAATGAAAAACAGTATATTGAAACCAGTGCGAGAATGCAGAGCAAGGAGGAAAGAATTTTTAACCTCTCTTCTGCAGCTCAGTTACAATATAACAAGTATGAACGACTTAGTGAATGTTCCTACACCATGAACAGTCAACGAGTGCAATTCCTGATTCAATTTGTGTTAGTGATTTAGAATTAAATCGTAGTTCACTGTATAAAGACTTTATACCAAATTTTTAAGACGCTATAAAATACGGGAAAATCAATTTATAAACAATCAATTTTGGTTTGAGTGCTTCATTCTTCAAATCTTATTTCAGCTGTCATAAACAAATTGTTTAATTTTTAAATACTGAAGAGTACTGGGAATAGAAGTGTTAAATTTAATCCTTGTTTATCACCTCTTTATGAACGAACATTTAAAAAGATTTGTACACATTTACAGCTTCTGTCTCATATAAAGATCAAATTTTTTTACCGTCACTTTGACAGTTGGCAAGCTAAATTCCAGTAACTAACAATGATTATTTCAGACGTTGAAGAACCTTGGTCTCCCCTAGATACACGGCGTAATATCACATTTACGACGGAGAAACATCCGTCCTCTAAGCCAGAGGTCCCCAACCTTTTTCCTTGGCTGTCTTCTTTGGTCATAATAGCCTAGACGGAGGTCTGGAAGAATGGTAAATGTGAAATTGATGGAAGATGTTACGATATAAATTATTAAATTTCTTTTACTAGTAATATTTTCCAAATTTTATTTTGCGACACCGGCCAAAAACAAAGACGTTGCTGTCCCATATGTTTGATAGCCTTGCCAACGGCTACATTTGAATTCATGACTGCGGCTTTGACACAGGGAAAAATTGCGAAGCTTGCCTTAAGTTCTAATAATATCAGTAAATAAATTCTTGAAGATATTACGAGTAAATTCTTTTCTTACTTCTCAAAAATCCAAACGGTTTTGTCAAAAGATTGTGGTTTTCTCTAGTACATTCACTTAACCATTGCTTCATTGATTCTTTAGCATCGTGTTATCGTATTTTAATAGAATCTTTCTTGAACTGGAACATTATATAAATAATAATTGTTTTTTTATTAGCATTGTATCGAGTTGGATTTACGTATAGGCATTTTTTGTATGCATCTGAAGTCTGACTAGTGTAATATGTAGCTAGTGGGAGATGTATGCAATAGAGGGGGGAAAGGAACTGGTCACCCTACCTCATTACCTTCTGGCCTCATAAGTGGTGCTTTCTCGGTATCACTTGTGAGGTTCAGACCTGTCTTCGGACAGTTGACTAAACAACAATACATATAGGCCTTTATTATATATTATAAGTTTATTTTATCTAACTTACGTTATTTATTACTGTGATTATTGTATTTATTTCTGTAATTATTTTAATGTCATTGTATATTATATATCACTGTCACCGGGTGTATATCCAATTGCAGTGTTAATAAGTAGGATAAAGGTTGGTATTACTGTGATACGAGTAATATTGTGATAGTTCTTTTTGAGAATGTATTATAATTTTATTGAGTGAGAGGAAGATTGTTTTTTTTTTTTGCGTCAACGTATTAGGGGAATGTGTGTGGAAAAGTTGCTGCACAAAACCGTTCCTTCTGTCACTCAGTAAAATTGTAATTAATTCTCAAAAAGAACTATCACAATATTACTCGTATCACAACATTGCCAAACTTTACCCTACATACATACATATAACTTAAGCATTTTCTTCGGTATTTTGTAGTTAAATGCTCTTGAAAATCTTTGAGGGTGAATATCTAATCTCTTTAAAATCGCTGTGAATAAATGACAACTATTGGAAAAAGGAACAGTTATTCGATGTTTTGTCTTATCCTACAAAATTAATGGTGGACAAAGTGACTATGAAACAGATATTCCCAACAACACATTGGTTTTTCATCCCATCACTATTGTAGTAGCTATAACTTACTGCTTTATTGTCTTCGTATTATTATCTTTCCTGAGGAGAGCATTGATTATAAGACGCAACAAAAGTTTTAGTCTTTTTTGTAGATGAAAAAAATTGCTAATGATGCTGTTGTTGTAACTAATGGTGGTGATGACCATGTATAATGCATGATCATGGTTTTGGTGGAAATTAATATAGCACGGATTTGTATACAAAATGCATCTCACTTACAGCAAATTCAAACGTATTCAAAAGTGACTCTTTTAATCACGCATAAAATAACTATGCTACAGTGTATTTTAATGCATATTTCTGAGTAAAAACATGTAGCATGCATATTTTGGAGCTCAAACAAATGTATCCGCAACTAGTTTTAATTTAATGGGTTTCGCGTTTGGAGGCTGTGTTATGAAAAATATTTCTGTGGAGTGAGAACAGTTGTATAGTCTTTTAATGCTGAAGATGCAGCTAACATTACAATATCTTAGGAATGTTTTGCTGAAGATTGCACTAAGAAAAAGGTCCTATATAACCATAATCACTTCTCAAAATTATCTCTAATTAGTCTGTAACAATACTGGAAACCCAAAAAAATTCTTTACAAAATATACCTCTTCTTTTAAACCATATTCCACAAACTATGGTGTTGTGGTGAACAACAATCTGGAATTGCCATAAAGTTTCCTGATGGAGAAAGCCGTTCCCATCCATTTTCTCGAATCCGTATTTCCGAATCGACTTTCCCGAAGACACGGTCCCGAATTTCATTTACTATTCTGTTTCCCGAATATATTATGCGAGAAATTCCCGAACATTTGATTACTTTGGTGTCACTTACATAAGTGGCACACGAGCTCGTGGCAGAAGGCGACCTGTGCCTCCTCGATATGATAAGACATTGTGGAACCAGTACAATTCCATAATGAACACCGAACAAATAATCTGTCGGAAGGCTTCCACAATCGTCTGCAAGTGGTGTTTGGGAGACATCATCCAAGCTTCTATACTGCTTTGACTGAGATCCAAAAGGAAGAGAGCGACACGAGGACCATGATTGCGGAATTCACACTGGGTAGACGTGTGAAGGCACAACCGAAGAGAGAGTGGCTACAACTTCAAACACGAATACGAATTATCACACAGGATTATCACATCTATGCAACCTCGATTACCGGTACCTGAGCACACGTGGACATTATTTCACTTTGTAGGTAAAGAGAATGTGCAATGAATTAATCAGTACTATAATAAATACATTTGTGTGATAATATACACTACTGTATTATCGGGAAAATGGAAATCAAAGAAATCGGGAATGTGTATTCGGGAAAATGGAAGTCAAAGAAATCGGAAAAATGTCTGTCGGGAATATGGATTATCATGTTTTCCCGCCAGGTAGGTTCTTTAGTAGATTAAAAAAAGAATAAGGAAAATAAATATGATCACTGATTCTTCTGAATACATCAGAATTTATGTAGAAGAAGAAAGTATTAAGAAACTAAGATGTGATGTTCCTGTCAACAGCTGGAAGGAAAGGAGTGACACAGGTGCTGAAAGCATTTTCAACTTAGACCCTTCTAAGAGAATGTTCTTCAAAAAAGGTAAGTCAGATGTATTAGTGAGAGGAGAATGCCACTGTCGTAACGATTTTGGAGTTTACCGAAGTCTTTTGAAACGAGGAAAAGCAATCCATGACATGCAGTTGCAAAAAAAGAGTTGGGGGTGACAGTAAAAAAGGAAAAAATTCAAGATATTGATAAACTTCTTTCAAAACATTTCGGTCCTTTGTGGAAAACGAACAACGATCTGGAATTTTATGCCCATCTCATCAATGAAAATGGAGAGCAAGCAGAGGAAGCAGAAAACGAGAAGGAAACATTTTGGTCACCTGAAGCTGTAGGAGTAAATGTCAATTTATAAAATGATTGTTCAAAGTAAACCCTGGACTGAGTTCTATTTTTTATTGCTGGAATTCCATTATGATATTTGTGATTATTGCATACATCTGGAGATATTTTTGGTCAATGAAAGTGACGACCTGGAGCTGTAGGAGCAAATGTCAATTTATAAGGTGATTGTTCAAAGTAAACCCTAGACTGAATTCTATGTTCCTTATTACTGGGATTCCATTGTGATATGTGCGATTGTTGCATACATTTGAAGAAATTTTTCTCTTGGAATTCAGCTCAACAACGTTCTATTAACAGTTGAATTAACGGAAATATGGATTCGGGAATTTTGTATTCGAAAAAAATGCTATTCGAGAAATTGGATGTTCGAGAATGCGGTTTTGAGAAAATATCCGGGAATCGGGTAAAGCATATAAAAAGAGTGTGGTGTTCCTCAAGTTCCTCAAGTCATATGACGCAGAATGAACATTCTCCCTGTAGGTTTGTAAAACTTTTTTCACTAATGGCTCTAGAAGTTTTACAGAAGAAAATAATCTCGGGACGACTTTCCAAGTGTACTGCAACAGCAAGGAATGAGTTAAGTTTTGACATGAAAAAGACGGTTTATTGAATTTTAATCTACGCATTTGTTTTTACATATAATTGGTGTAAATTTAAAAAAAAGATTATGAGTATTTGCATGCATATTTTACTAATTGATGTCGCATACAAGTCAGACACCAGCCCCAGTGATGAAGGACTAGTATTAGATGTCTTGTTTAAAGTAGGCTAATGGTGTACATGTATACCCAAATGTTGAAGTATGGCTGTGTTACCAGGAAGATTACTGTGATATCGGAGGCTCGCACATTCTGGTTGTGATTTGGTGGCACGTGATCGCAGAATGCGACACCTGAGAATTATCTGCTGCTGTCTCACCTCAACTGCCTCCGAATTGCCCCCACCCGGTCCTGCCCCCTGCTTCCTGATGCAATGTACCTGCCTCCTCGTGTCGCTCTATTTGTGATTATCCTTGATTTGTGTCTGTACCGGCTATGCGGATAACTCTATTATCGATCATCGAGCCAGCCGTTATTTTGTTTCCACATTCAGCGTGTCTATCTGCCTGCGATTCCTCAGAGTAACTTAACTAATGCGCAACTAACTTAATAAACTAGCTTAACCCACTTGTAAAACCTTCACTGTCTCAATTAACTGAACTTATTAAACTAATATAAATAACAATATATTATAGTAAGCAAAGTAACTAAGTTAATTAATTCAACTAATTGATAATTTAATGTTCTGTCTTAAGTATAAGCTTAGGCCTAGTCTGAAACTTACCTGTCTCAATTTAAGTGGACAAACTAAGATAATGAACTTAATAGAGCAAGGGGTTAGGTACAGCTTACAGCAGTGAAATTTTTTGGAAATATTCAACATTTTTTTCCTCCATTACTGTATCTTGTATAACAATGAAAATTGATATGTGTAAAACACTGTCCTTCTGCTATCTTGTAAAGTTATTTTCCTAACTCAACCACTGTATCATAAGAGACTGTTTAAACTAGCTTAAAATGGCTGAAAGACCTTCAGAGTAATAACTGAAAATAACGTTACTACCTCAACTTAATTCATCAAATGACTTAAAGTAACTATGTAAAGTAATTTACGTAACTGAACAACCGTAACATAATAATAATTTATTTAAAATAGCTTAAAACAACTCACATTTACTTCACTATATCAAATTGATTATTCAAATGGCTTAAAGTAACTGTGCAAATTAATTTGCCTAAACTATCCATCACAATAATCTATTTAAACAAGCTTAAAACAACTAAAATACCTGCCTTAACAGAAGTAACTCGAAATAATTTCAGTATCTGAACTTAATTTATCAAATGGCTTTATGTAACTATGCAATATATCACTAATCTCAAAAAAAAATTATTTGCAGTTATGTACTTGTAGGAATTTCATTGTTAAAACAAAATCAATGGTTTTTCATGAACTTGTAAAAATTTCTATGGTTAAGTACTCTTTGTCCCTTGTGGCAGCTCACGAATGGTGAGAAGATATGTAAAAAAAATTATTTATCTAACTAAACTACCGTAACATATTAATCCATTTAAATTAGCTTAAAATGACTAATATCTTAACAGAAATAGCTCAAAATAACTTCACTTGTGATCATCAAAAGATGAAAAGATAACTGGATATTTTTATTGTTCAAAATCCAGTGTTAGTGAAGGAAACCAGGCTGTGAGTCTATATTTTACGAAGAAAGATAGAAGTTAAACTTTTTCTGTCAACTTTGTGTAATAGACCCTATTAATTTGAATATTATCATTTTAATACCCCTGATTCCAACAAGAGGGCGTTTAGCTCAAGTCACGCTATTTCTATACGTATTATAGATAGCAGAAGAGTAAAAATGTCGAGCCATTGTTTGAGGGTGTGTATTTGCAACACAGTCGGACTCGGATGTGTGCTGAATGCGATGTATGTATAAAGACGCGTGTGTCTGTCTGCTAGTGCCATGTCAACCGTTATATCTAGATCTTTCACATCCCACTCCTTCCCTTCTTCTTTCTTTTGCTGTTTTTAAGCATGTTTCATTCATGCGAACTTAGCTTTGGTTGAGATTGGAATTGTGTTGTTGATTTGTGGCCAAAAGGCTTATGGTCCAATTTACATCTAGGTTATGTATATACAATTATACAACCCGGGTGTTATTTCGTATTTGTGAATGAGGCTGATTTGGCCGACTATAATGTTTGCCGCTTTTAGTGAGATGTTGCTTTGTGCTGGTGAAATCACTTGTCATTTAACTGAAACTAGGTTTATGCTAGGGAATTATCCTATGGTAAGCCACTTTCGAGAAATCTAAAATTGCGAATCAATCCCTACCAAGACACCAACAAGAATAAACCGGAAACAAGTGCAAAACCTCACTAGAAATATGTAGATAGCGGAAATAAGTCGAAACTAGTTATTAATTAAGGTAAAATATCATAATAGATATAATATTAACACAGGAAATTTAAAAAAAAGTTTTACAAAACATGAGTTATACAAGTGTTAAAGGTGTGCTATCAAGATGTGTACAGTAGTGGCAAAAAAACCGGACCGACCTTTGTAGCTGATTTCAGAGCCTTGTTTACTCCAGAGCACGATTGACTGGTAACTAAGACTTTCATGGTTCGAATCCTGCCTGGGAAGAAAACTTTTTTTGTTCCTTATTCAAATTTATTCTTAATACTTTTCGATTGCTGGTAAAATTCATGTTCTGGGAATAATAAGTTAATTAAGTAGTAAAATATCGCTATATATTGGTGGGAAGCCCATAATTTTTACAGAAAAAAATATTTTCCCAAATGTTTAACACCCTCTTATTCTATTGCGAATAGGATCTTGATGTTGTCCATATCGAAAGAAAATCTACTAAAGAATCATTTATCCCTTTGGCGTATTTCAATAGCGTGGACGGTATCCTTCTTAGACCCAATATTTTTCTAAGCGCCTTATTCTCAAACGCCCTTATCTTTTGTTCCTCTCTCAAAGTGAGGACAACTGGTATTATAACTGTTTTATAAATTCTAACTCTCAGCTTTTGAGAGGAGACGGGTTGACAGAAGCTTCTCAACCGAATAATAAGAGACATATTTATTCTGCGTTTAATTTCTTATTTGTGTTCCAAGATATTTGAATTTTTTCACCTTTTCAAAAGATAAATTTCCGATGTTTGTATTTCCATTTCGTAGGCCTACTATGTTCTGCAAATGTTTAGTTTCGTCTACAAATGCATGTGAAACGCATATTTTTACCTATGTCCAATACCTAGCCCTAATTGTAAATTTTGGAGCTTTAGGGAATAAACATATGTATATTTATTCTTTTCGACGAACTTTCACAAATTTCGTGATATGTTGGACTTTAAATTCTATTTACCTGTTTTTTTTGTAATATATAAAACAAAGTTTGGAGTAAAATAAGTTAATCTACAGTAGGTCCTTATACAGGGTGTTTCAAAGATACGGGGCATAATTTCAGGTATGTATTTCCCACATATAGACAATCAAAATAGTTCATTGCAACATGTGTCCGGAAATGCTTTATTTCCGAGTTATGGCCTTCACAATATTGAAATTCACCGGAACGTTTTTCTTTCCGCAGGTCGTTGCCGTCAAAGGAGACATTAAGAGGGCACTCTGACAGTTCATTCCGAGGCGAAGGTTACATTCAGTGTTGTGTAGGCGTTAGACTGTGCGACATGTATTCAAATCAAGAGCTGGCAGAGATACACTTCATGTACGGTAAGGCGGACGGCAATGCTGCGCTGGCTCTTCGTTTGTACCAGGAGAGGTAGGCCTACCCACAGCGACAATGTCCAGATCGGAAGACATTTGTACGTCTCCATTACCGTCTGTGCGAGTATGGAAAATTTAACTCTCCTGGTTTGGGAAGGGGACGACCAAGATCTACAACTCCAGAAGTACAGGAGGAGATTCTGGAGGCTGTGAACATGACTCCTATCAGCACACGAAGGGTAGCGTTGCAAGTCAATGTTCCTCATAAGACTGTCTGGAGACTGTTGAAAGAGTATCAATTGTATCCTTATCATTTGCAACGTGTACAGGCCCTGTCACCAGCAGATTACTCTGCACGAGTTAGGTTCTGTCAGTGGTTCTTGCAGCAGTGTGGTGTAAATCCGAACTTTCCTGCCTTAGTATTATTTACAGATGAAGCACAGTTCACACGAGATGCCATAACAAATTTCCACAATCAGCATGTATGGGCGTATGAAAATCCACGTGCAACTGTTCCATCTCATCACCAGGTGCGGTTCTCCCTCAACATGTGGGCCGGTATCATTGGTGATTGATTAGTTGGACCCCATGTACTTGTAAACAGACTTACGGGGCAGGCGTACACAAACTTCCTGGAAAATACCATACCTCATGTTTTAGAAGGCACTCCACTGATCAATCGTCAACACATTCACTTCTTGCATGATGGCGCTCCTGCACACTTCAGTCGTACGGCTCGCCGGTACTTGGATCGAAGGTTTCCTGATCGATGGATAGGTAGAGATGGCCCAATTGCTTGGCCTCCACGCTCACCTGATCTGAACCCTCTCGATTTCTACTTGGTTTATTCGTCCCTTCGGAATCGAATTGTGGCATGTTCTGAGGACATACGCAATACTCCTGGAGTTTGGGATCGTGTTCGCAGGTCAATGAGACATCGATGTGAGGTCTGTATTCAAGCAGGAGGTGGACATTTTGAACATCTTCTGTAATGACAACGACCTGCGGAAAGAAAAACGTTCCGGTGAATTTCAATGTTGTGAAGGCCATAACTCGGAAATGAAGCATTTCCGGACACATGTTGTAATGAACTGTTTTGATTGTCTGCATGTGGGAAATACATACCTGAAATTATGCCCCGTATTTTTGAAACACCCTGTATAAAATCAGTTTTGAAAGAATTTTACATGAATACAACAAATTAACGGTTTCAGCTCTTCCTAGGCCTACCATTATCATTTTTGCTCAAACATCACTGTTTCTTCATCTCATCAACTCTACATGGTTTCGCTGTTAAAATAATTAACCTATTAAGAATTGTTGATGGTTTATGTTCTTTTAAAATAAAACTTTTCATTTATTTTCTCAAGTAGAAATTACATTGGAACTTGTACCCTTGTTACGTTAATTCACCAAGTCTATATATGTGAAACATGGCGCTTTTTCGTAAACTGCCAGGCATTTATAATTCCATTTTTAACGCCATCACAACAAAGTATAGCGAAAGCAAACAAAAAACTAAGCGGAGTAAAAAAATCTTTCATTCTCGAGCTTGTAGTGCTGGAATATAATAAAAACCCACGCTTTTTAGGAGGACCGTCATGCTACTCCACTATCGCCACAGAGGGTGGACATTCTCTTACAAAATGTAATACGCACGTATATAGTTTCAATACGAAACAATTTAACTGACTCGATTCCCGACAGTTCCTATGAAATTTGTGTTTTATGAACTTGTGGACGAACGGGTTTTATCATAATAGTTCTGGTTTTTCTTTTCAACATCTGTTTCCACCATTGATTCGTTATTACGACATATGATTGATTCTATACTTTAAAATGAACAAAAGGACATTTTGTTTCACAACATAAAATAAAAATGGAATCGATAAAACAAGAAAATATAATTTATCGAAACACTTTAGGTACAACATTATACGTTGATTTCTATCAACTTAATTACTATGTCATATTTTATGTGGCAGTTATTTTGGAAAAAAAAAAATTATAAATTAATCATAGATATTTTTTTATTCCGAAAAATATTTTCATTAAAAAATTTAACGTGAGATGATTTAATAATTTTACAAGTCATTCCAATGAAGGTGAATGAGTTTTTTTAGTACAGAATACATTTATATATTCACAGGCTATTATTATGTCTCGTGACGAGAATATTGTACGAAATGGAAATATAAAAACTGGAAATTTATCTTTTGAAAAGGTGGAGAAGTTCAAATATCTTGGAGCAACAGTAACAAATATAAATGATACTCGGGAGGAAATTAAACACAGAATAAATATGGGAAATGCGTGTTATTATTAGGTTGAGAAGCTTTTGTCAAAAAATCTGAAAGTTAGAATTTATAAAACAGTTATATTACCGGTTGTTCTTTATGGCTGTGAAACTTGGACTCTCACTTTGAGAGAGGAACATAAGTTAAGGGTGTTTGAGAGTAAGGTGCTTAGGAAAATATTTGGGGCTAAGAGGGATGAAGTTACAGGAGAATGGAGAAAGTTACAAAACACAGAACTGCACGTATTGTATTCTTCACCTGGCATAATTGGGAACATTAAATCCAGACGTTTGAGATGGGCAGGACATGTAGCACTTATGGGCGAATCCAGAAATGCATAACTTATAGAGTGTTAGTTGGGAGGCCGGAGGGAAAAAGACCTTTAGGGAGGGCGAGACGTAGATGGGAAGAAAATATTAAAATGGATTTGAGGGAGGTGGGATATGATGATAGAGAATGGATTAATCTTGCTCAGGATAGGGACCGGTGACGGACTTATGTGAGGGCGGCAATGAACCTCCGGGTTCCTTAAAAGCCAGTAAGTAAGTACAGGCTATATATGGGAAGACACACACAAGAGCAACGCTACAATATGAAAACGGTTATTATTTATTTTTCAGTAATTTGTAAATACATTCCAGAACATTAGAGTTTTGACCACTTTAAACCTTAATGTGCCACTTTCAGGTTTGTAGTACAATTCCTTAACCACGATACTTCCTCGTGTCCCAAAATGAATAAACCTGATATTTTATTTTACGTATATCATTTTTAAGGTATGTAGAATTGATACTTTAATATCTTTTAGTAATGAACATATTTTTCTGTATGAGTAGTCTGAAAATATATAAACCCCCACGGTGGTCTAGTGGCTAGAGCGCTGGACTTATAATCGTGTGGGCCCGAGTTCGATCCCTGGCGTACCCCTCTGGGCAAGCCCGTGGTCCAGGTAACATAGAGGTTTTCTCCAGGAGCTCCGGTATCCCAACAAATATCGATCATCTTATCGCGGGTATAGCGTAGACCAGCCTCCTAAGGAGCACCTTGTACAACGTCTCTGTCGATAAATTGGTATATACAACTTGCTTCATATGGGTGAATGACGAACAATCGAGTATCCGCCATTAGTACAGATGGCGCCAGCGTTTTTGGCGTGTGTTCTAGATATATAGTGTCCAGTTAGTGAGCATGTTATTGCAGCTGAGAATGGTACCACTTCCTACACACGTCACATCAGCCATTTGTCAAACACAGTTGTCAGACTGACTGCGGCAAATGTAAAACACAAATGTAACGTTCCCATTACTTATTTCACACTCCAAAAACGGTGACGCGGACTGTAAAAAGAAAATCTTAAAATATTTAATTAAAATTCAAATACTTAAATAAACCGCTAGAGCGCATTGGAAATGTAGGCCGAATTTCAGGTAAAGTTTTACAATTAGTAACTGGAAAGCTAAGAAAAAGAGGAAGCTTATTGTAAAATAGAAGCTATATTATAACTAACAGTAGGACAAACAAATAGACTAGGCCTATAGAGAACTTAGAACGAACCTATATAGAGTATTTGAAAAGAAGGATTGGATACATTAATCAACCCCATTAAGAATGGCTGAAATGTAACCACGAAACTTGCAAGTCACCTTAAAACAAACAAACAAGCAAGAATGAAACGCCTTGATAGTGTGACTAATTAAGAACAAAGAAGTAATAAAATAAATATAACATAGTTAATTAAATACTCCCTTTCCTTACAGAAACACGCGAAATATATTTTTTTCAAAATTCAAACTCGTAAATTGTAAGCAAGACAAAAAGACTCCCGCATTCATAATAGACCTATGTACGCAAGAGCTATAATTTAAAGTTATTAAGGTAAATATTTGAGAAGTACCACTAATAGCGTGTTGAGCACAATATCACAGATGGAGTAAGGTCACTAACAAACTTGAAACACATACGAATTTTTTTGACATAATTACATATTACACCAACCTAGAATAATGTTTAATATAGGCTATCTTTTTCGTTACGGTGCTGGTTTTTGGAGTCTCACGAAATAGAGTTACTTGTAGACTAGTCAGTAAAAATAAATTTAAAATCGGCAGTGTTCATGTAGTGTTCTTAGTCACTTGTAATATGACTTCATCTTACATGTCTGGGTTGTTTATAAAAGTAAATACTTTGTATGTATTACATGATATGAAAACATACCGTTAGCCAGACGTCTAGTGCATCGATTTCCCACGCCGATGTTCCGGCTTCGAATTCCGCGAAAATTATATGTGGTACGTGTGATAGAAGAAGACAATGTTATCTCAGCTAGTATTTTGTTTCTCTCGCCATAATTGCACTATTTATCCAGCGCCATTTCATCAAAATCTCATGAGGAAGTATTCGACCTTGCTAGTCATCACAGTTCTGTACCCCGGAGCCCATATTACTCTTAGGCCTACTATTATCTTTACGTATCTCTTCTAATCAATAGCATTTCAGCCTTTATCACTTATAAATATCAGCCTTATTAATAGCATGTTTTAATATTAACTTACAAATAAAACTGTACACATTTCGATAATGACAATGAAATTAAAATATATTAAATCAATATTTACACTGACGATTACAGTCTACTCGCCCATAATGTATACACAAACCAGAAATGTATAAATGTCAGTAGGTAACGACATTCAATCTATTATGTGCAAACTAAAATTAGGCATATATAAAATCAAAATTTACATAGATGTTTACGATCTACTAGATCTACAGCATATACAAACTAATATTATGTAAAATTAGTGTTATCATTGGCAGTTATAATACTGTATTATATAAATTTAAGAATTGAATACGTGGTCAATAACTACGTGACAATTTACTATATAGGCCTACAAGCTAAAATTATGTAAAATCAATATTAACATTGACAGTTACTTACTTACTTACTGGCTTTTAAGGGAGCCGGAGGTTCATTGCCGCTCTCACATAAACCCGCCATTGATCCCTATCCTGAGCAAGATTGATCCATCTCTACCATCATATCCCACCTCCCTCAAATCCATTTTAATATTATCTTCCCATCTACGTCTCTACCTCCCCAAAGGTCTTTTTCCCGCCGGCCTCCCAACTAACACTCTATATGCATTTCTGAATTCGCCCGTACGTGCTACATGCCCTGCCCATCTCAAACATCTGGATTTAATGTTCCTAATTATGTCAGGTGAAGAATACAATGCGTGCAGCTCTGCGTTGTGTAACTTTCTCCATTCTCTATGAATAACTGATGTACTGTACCATTATACTCCCATTTTTTCTCCAATATCTGTCGAATACAAAAAATCTGATCAATAGTCGATCTATTACGGCTAAAACCACACTGATGATCCCCAATAATTTCATCTACATATGGAGTTAATCTTCTCAAAAGGATATTCGACAAAATTTTATACGACGTCAACAAAAGTGATATTCCTCGAAAGTTACTACAGTTCGTCTTGTCCTTCTTAAAAATAGGTACGATTATGAACTCCTTCCATTGTTCTGGTACAATTTCCTTTTCCCAAATTGCAAGTACAAGTTTATAAATTTCGCTAGATAATGCGCTTCCACCCTCTTGTATTAATTCTGCTGGAATTTGATCAATACCTGGAGATTTATACCTTTTTCAGATTTTCTATTGCAATTTCAACTTCAGAAAGTGTGGGTTCCGGTATAAATGGTTCAGTAGTTTGTATTTGAATTTCATCCCGATCATTTCTATTAAATTTTGGCCTATGTATACTTAGTAATTGCCCAAAATAGTTTTTCCAACTGCTCATGATTGAATGAGAGTCTGCAAGCAAATCACCATTCTCATCCTTAATCACGTTTACCCTTGCCTGTTAACATTGACAGTTACAATATTCTATATAAAAGCCAGAAATATACATAAATTATAATGATGTAAAATTAATATTAATATTGACAGTTAAAATCTACTGTACAAAAGTCATAAATATGTAAATGTCAATAACTACAGCTACAATGTGCTATAAGTTATGTAAATCAATATTAACATTGACAATTACAATCTACTACAGACAGGGCATCATTGTGGACCCCACGATACGTTTTGAAGTAGGATGTCACCAGTCAGCCGAGATCCTCCTTGAGAAGAAGTCGATCTATGAGCCTACAGACAACTATTTCAAGCTGAAATATGCTTTAATTCACGTTGAGGTATTCGGCTTGCTCATAGGTGCTCGGGGAACTATACCAGCTTTTTTCGAAGAATTTCGACGGCAGTTTGCTCTGCCAACATCCCTGGAGGGAAGACATTCTGATAATTGTGTTATAAAAATCCTGCCAAATCCTAATTAATCACATGGTGCCACATTAATAGCAATTGTAAATTTTCATGCCCTTTTCTTTGTTTCCCTTTTTTTAAATTTAATATCTATGTTTACATATGTAGGCCTATATTAATTTTCTGAGGATATACTGAGTCCGTAAGGGCTAACCTCAATGGGGGGCAGTTGGATATTATTTAGAATTATCGAAATATTCTAAGTTGCTTTTTACTTTCAATAAGCATTGATATACTACAAATAATTGTAAACGGTCAATATGCCCTCAGAAATAAACAGAGGTTTACAATGGCTATCAAATGTAGCAGAAGAAAGACTCCGAATAGTCTCTTTTTGGAGAATGAGTGCCCTAGATATAATGGAACTATTTCCCCAAAGATGTATGCCATAAGCAATAATATTACGAAAAAATACATAATAAGCATTTATTAAATATTAATTAGGCACCGATGGTTTTAATTTCCTCAGTAAAAACAATTACTCTTGGTAATGTAATACAAATACTAGTCTATCAATATGTACTTTTCAGGTAAGACTTGGGTCCAAGTAAATACCAAGAAGTTTACGATCTATTGTATGCAAACTAACATTATGTAAAATCAATTTTAACATTGATAGTTTTAATCTACTGTACGCATACACATTAGAATGATATAAATGCATAAACTGCTAATTTTTCTATTAAGAATTAAACTAGACAGATATCGCTTGTTCCGGTTTCCATAGTCTGTCAATGTTTCTTTGGTTTATCTGGCTTAGGTACTCATCTTTCACATGAATATTCTTATACGTATTCTTACAGTTAAAATTTATTTTTTACATTTTTATTTGTAAAAGAATTAAATATGCAGGAGTGTAGTGGTGTACAGTAATAACAATATCCATTTCTTATGTAAGACTTGCAGACTTACTAAAGGCTTTACCAATAACCAAAAATGTATTAAAAAATAGGCTTAAGGACTTTACTAATAGACGGTAGTATATTATGCACACAATTTAAAGGGTGTAATTGATGTTTTATTATTTGAAGTGTTGTATCAGTGAAGAAGTGTTGTGTCAGTGAAGTTTTATAGTTTCTTGTGGTAGAGCAATGTATTTGAACAGCGAAATGTTTTTGAAGTGTTAGTGAAATCAGGATAGTATCAGTGAAATGTGTCGTAGTACCAGTGCAGTGAGTGAGTTGACAGCGAAATGAATGTAATGCTGAAAGGTACTTGTGCATGTATGAACATATACTCGTGGGTTTTTAGTTCGAACTTAGGGTTAAGATACAAATCAGATTTACTTTAATTGTTTTTATGTTATATTATTGACTAAGACCACACCGTACACGAGCGTGGCTCTTACGGTAGTGGCTAGAAACAGTTTTGTTTTATAAATGTAATTTGTACTCACTAGCTAGCTGGTTAAATAGTTAAAATAAATAAAATGTTATTTTTAAGTGATCGTGCTTCATTTAATTTAGGATGCTCCTTGTTAACTTTATTATACTATTATTATTGTTATTATTATTATTATTATTATTATTATTATTATTATTATTAGTAGTAGTAGTATTTATTATTATTATTATTATTATTATTATTATTATTATTATTATTATTATTATTATTATTATTATTATTATTAATTGTCATTATTGAGTGTAATTAGTTACCACTGCCACTGGGTTTTTACCCATTTGCAGTGTGAATAAATACATACATACATACATGCATACATACATACATACATACATACATACATACATACATACATGCATACATGCATACATTAGTATATTTAGGGAAAGTAGAATAGGCTAGCAATAATGTGTATACATTGTATTCGGAAGAGTTAGCAATATTGTAATCTGTAGTCTATTAGCATGTAGTATTGCATTTTTGTAATGGAACATGCTTGTAAACAAGGTTAAAAAATACATACATACATACATACATACATACATACATACATACATACATACATACATACATACAAACAAAATAGTAGGTTAATTTTAGTCTCGATACAGAAACCAGGATTTCTCAGAGTGCTTTATTTACCTGCCGACCACATTTTGTTGACTCTGAATAACCTCTGTAGTTGGAAAGGAATAACAAATAATTACAGCACTTACCAATATACTTCACGGTGTATGTCACTGCCTAGCTAGAGGGAAGTTTCCGTGATTTCACTTTTGGCAGTGTGTGTACTCGGTGGCAGAGCTCCGCCGTGTAGCTTGTTGTTGGGTTTGGGCGCTATAGCCAAGAGTAAATGAAACGGCGCGTTAACTAACTCTGCTTTCCAAGACTAGTAACTCATCCGAGAGAAAACCACAAGCAAAACAACGACTAAGGCTGCTACAGTGTGTGTGGATATTAGTTACATTGTTCTTTAAAAACACAGAGCCTTGTAAACCAGGAATTGCACTGGAGACGAGCGTTCGTCATCCTGTGGGATTGCGGCTGTCTATATTGTACGAGTATATCCTAAAGAATTTCAGTCTAAGACACCTTCGAGCTCTTTTAGCCGTGTTGACTTGTGTAGGCTTCGTAATAAGGCAATAGGCCTATACAGAGGTAATCGTAAGTAATATCACTAATTTCAGGGGGTTATTCTTTGAGATATTTCAAACCAAAAAGTTTAATACAATTTTACTCTTTTTTTCTTCCTTTTCGGGATAAAAATTCTATATGAAACATTTCGTAGCGTGTTTTGGGAAAGGCATTCATTTAATTCCCGATATACTCAGTAAATTTAAGAAAGGAGGATATTATGATAATCAATTATTGAAAGAATTTCAGTTTTGTCGTTTAAATGTGCGGAAATGTATCCGAACATCCATGTTGAATCTTTCGTACACTACTTTTAACACTTGAATATAAATAATTGATTAAATGGCGATCTTACTCGTGTTAATTATGTAATTATGTTTCTACATTGGACACACAGGCAGATCATTCCAAATTCGATACAAAGAACACATTAAAGCAATAACCAGAGGGCACAATACATCTACATAAGCCGAACACACAACTAATGCTAACCACACATACGAGTACAATAACATACACGTAAATACAGACATGGAAATCCTACACATACAAACCAAAAACCAAAAACTCAACACACTAGAACAATATGAAATATACAGACACACTAAAACACACCCTAATCAAATTCTCAACACACAGATCAAATTCAGAACACACACTATTTGACACAACTCTTCATCACACGAACGCACCCACACAACAGGCAGCGAAGTTGAGATAGAGCCGAGATCTAGTAGGCTCTGAGGATGGTGTCAAGTAGCACCGAAACAGCTGTAAGCCACACATGCTTACATAATTAACATGAGTAAGATCGCCATTTAATCAATTATTTGTATCCGAACATATGTAATATTTAAAAATTTATCTTAAAACCAAAAAGTTACATTTGTTCTGATCAAATTTCTGCACATTTAAAGGACAGAATTAAAATTCTTTCAATCATTTATTATCATAATACACTGCTCTCTTAAACTGACTAAGCATATTGGAAATTAATTCAGTAGCTTTCCCAAAATACGCTATGAAATATTTCATACAAAGGAAAGGAAAGCATTGGTATTTCACTGATTTATTGGGTAACTGTGAATGGAGTCGGGCAGAAAATTTTACGTAACGTACCTATTATCTGTAATCAAATTTTTGATTCTGGAAGCAGTTAGATTATTAGTGCGGATTCAAAATACAGAGTGCTTTTACCACTGAAAAGTTGTAGCGGTATAGTCGTAAGATTTTTCCAAATAATTGTTTGTTTATATGAATGCACCGTACTTCTACGGTGAAATTGTTGACTTTCATACCAGGTTCAATTGCATTGGTCTTTTGTTTAAGCGTGGGTTTGCAAGCTTTTTCACCACTACAACGTTCCTGCCCACAGGTCTACGGTTACTATGTAAATAATTATTCACCGCTGTGGTTTTGAATTGGTTCTACATCCCGCTTATTCACCAGATTTAACCACTTCATAATTCCGTCTGTTCCCCCAGTTGAAAACTATATCACCGGAGTGAAATTTTAAACAAACAAATGAGGATCTAGAAGATCCTATACAGTATTTTATCCACACCAGAAAATTATCCCATAATTCTTAAAAGAAAATTACTGTGATATTAAGATATTCCTTTATTTCTTTAATTCCACATAAATACACGTTATCAGTGGTAGTACAGATTCCGAAAAAAATAATTTTTAATAACCCGCCTGCGTGTATATTCCGTGATCGGCGACTTTTTCGAAACCATTAAACGGATCATTCATCTTCAATAAATACATTTCGAATCATTATCAGGCAATAACGTACTTGAAATATTACCATTTTCGTTACAAATTTAACGGGCCAGTGTTTGTAATTATGACCCCGAAAGGACTAGTTAAAATACATAAATGAATAGTGATTATACAAATGCCAAAGTAGATGAGTGCAGAAATGTATCAATCTTAGGGCGGTGAACTGAAATATAGATAAATGTGAAAATGAACTAGGAAGAATGCGAAGGAAAGAACGGTTAAAATAACTTACATAACTTACTAATTTTTAATATCAGTGAAAGAACGAACTGAGTTTCTTTTCTTTTTCAGAGTATGTCCTGAGTACCTAGGAGTTTTTCATTTTATCACTCGCTCAGTCATTATTATCAGGAATTTAGGGGGTTGAAATATAAACAAATAATGAAGCCACTCCCTCCTTGCAACAAGTAAGTAACGTCATTAATTTCAGAGGGTTATTCTTTGGGATATTTCAAACAAAAACGTTCAATACAATTGTAATAAATGAGCGAGTGATAAAATGAAACTCTAGGTACCCATAACATACTTTGAAAAAGGAAAGAAGCTCAGTTAAAATTAGAATTGTTAGAATGTTTTTTATGTTTTTCACAACTTTGTAAAACTTCCTTTTTGCAGGGAGCCCTTTTAATTTTATCAGGTGGAGAGAAATCAGAAAATCTAAACCACGAATAGTAAAGTTGATGGTAGGGATAATGATTATGATGATAAAAATGTTCAGTATTCAATATATAGTAGAGACTAATCTTTAAAATAATAGCTCAGCAACTTAGCAATAAAGTACAAGGAACGAGAGATAAGTAGGTTAGTTATAAAAATGTTCGTCCTAACACCTGTAAAACATCAAGATAACAATATTTAAAAAATGTAACCTATTAAAGATAAAGCATTAAATTTGTATAATTTATGTGCTTTAACGCTCCATCTAATGCACATACCTGGTGCGTGACTTTCATAAATCATCACCCAAATATATTTCGTTATTAATTTAAAGTGTTGCAAAAGGGACGACATAAATAACACGACTGTCTTCCTGGCCTTCCCCTTTGTCTAGTTATCGAAGTATATAGCACTTCGGTACATATAGAATTTGATAAAAATCGACCATAAACAATATTGATTGTTTTCAGTAGACCTAAGGTGTTCGTGTACGGGGGACTGCCTTTCTCTTTCTCTCGCTCGTATCTTCAATTCGACTCCAGAAATTATAATGACGAATCTCGAAATGCTGCAAGCTGAAGAGATAGTTATTCTATATTCTCTTATCCTCATCCATATTGCATAGACTCTCCATTCTAAGACCGAGTTTTAAATCCCGACAAGTCGAATTTTGATAAAGACATTGTTAGAGCAGGTTTTTCTTCGTGTAGGAAGTCTAGCCGTAGTTCAGTCAGCTGTCAGCTTCTCACCAAGTAAACCGAAGTTATATCCAAGGCAGATGCTGTGAGATTTGTTGTGAACAAAGCGGTTTTCCCACGAGTACTTCAATTCCATATACATTATCATTCTACAATCGCTGCATAATCAGTAGTATAATAATTTCGATAAATACTATATTTAGTAATGCTTTTCGGTATAATTCAGTTTCTTAATCATGCTGCGAATGATATTGCTGATCACTAGGGCTAAGAATTGTATGCCGTTACATTGCACTTCATGCTCCTCTGACTTTAGGTACCAGTACGTAATTGCATTGGGGCGGGGGTTTTCAGTGTGTTTCGTTCAGCAGTGGACTTTGGTTTATCGGTTACATTACGACCGAATACTGCTATTCGTAACAGGCAACATTCAACGTCCTGTAATAGTACATTATGCAACGAGCCTATAATGGTAGTAATTAAGAAGCGAGTACGTTTGTTTGTGAAACGAGCGCAAGCGAGTTTCATAATTTTCATACGAGCGTCTTAATTACCATTATAGGCAAGTTTCATACGACTTTTTATGCTCGACCATATTTCTAACTTGAAATTATTCATAAGTATTCATGTTATGGTTATGTAAGTGAGGAGCGGAACTGACCTGAATTGTGAGATGTGCGCAGACGCGAAAGTATTGATTTTTCCGAAGCACGAATGTCATTGACCTTGATATAATCTAGAGAATAACATGAAGATTAGTCTTGATATAACCTGGAAATTGATTTAGAATTGAAAAACGAGATGGCAGATTGAATTTATTTGAATATTATTTACAATTAACGATATTATTATAGTAACAGAACATAACCTTCTGCGACAGTATTAGATTTCCAGCCTCCGTGACTTTTCGCTAATTGTCCTTCGATTGCATATCCGAGAATAATCGATACTTGCGGTTTTATAATGGTACAATGGTGATTTCTCATTGGCTGAACAACTGAATTATAATGAATAGGGGTATTTTAATAAGGTGCATTAAAGGGCTACTAGCAGGTGTATAATTACTACTTTTCGGCATGGTCGAGCATAAAGAAGAATAATAGCAAGAAGTCGAGAACGAAATTTGTGACAATTTCAAATGAGGAAATTTGTAATAATGGTACAGATTTTGAGATAAATAATGCTTGTGTAAAATCTTTCAAATATTCCCCATTGTTTCTGTACAAGTGGAACAAAGTTTCTCTAGATATAAGACTGTTTTCTAGCAACAGGTAATCATTCTTCTTTGAAAATTTGAAAATGTGGTTTGTTATTCACTGCAACAATATGAAATGAAAAATTATGTAAAACAAAAGCGTAATATACTATCATATTAATATAGTGAAACAATAAAGCTGATACGTCTTGTAAATGTTATAGCCTACTAGGTGTATTTTCTACAGACAGAAAATAACATGTAGTCAATGATATTGTGACGAAACTGAATAGTTGGAACACGAAATAGGAAAAAATGTAGCAAACAAGATGAAAAAATACTGGATAAACATTATGGGTATTTAGCTCTATATAAAATTTGTAACAATTTCAAATGAGGAAATTCATTAATAATGATACAGATTTGAGATAGATAAAGCGTGTGTACAATATTTCAAATATGTCCTCATTGTTTCTGCAGAATTGGAACGTAGTTTTTCTAGATGTAAGGCTGTGTTTTCTAGCAACATGTAGTCATTCTCATTTGAAAATTTAAAACGTGGTTTGTTATTTATTGCAACAATACTTGAAATGAAAACTTATGTAAAACAAAAACGTAATACTCCATCATATGCTATTAACCTAGTGAAATAAAAAGGCTGATGTTTGTCAATGTTACATTAGGTGTATTTTCTACAGACAGAAAATAATTTTTTTTTTTTTTTAAATAGTGCAATATTTCTTTAACGAAGAAAATAATGTCTTTAAATTTTTCTTTAGCAGATAGTTGTGTTTCGAAGTCAAAGGAGTGGCTTTCAACCACCCAAATGCTGAGGATTGACTAACTTACCGTGATGATAAGCATGAGTTCAAACGAACGAAAGACACTGCGTTAACTCACCCCAACTCTGAGACGTACTCAAAGTCAGAGGCGAACGATGCGCACTGGCAGTATAGCGGCATATATTTCTCAGGTCTATTGATCACAGTTTATATTCAACTATTATTTAAAAGGCAGACCTGAATTAAATAAATTAAATATACATCCAAATAAGGAGATCAATTTTATTTTCATTTCTTCACACAACACATTCTCCATAATCCAAAATTCAAGACTCTATACCAGGCCTGGGCGTTATTAGATCGATTGAGTCATTGCAAACCACCCTTTAATTTCTCACTCTACCTTCCTCGGCTGAGGCAGTTATGTTTTGGTGCGGAAGGTGAGTGACGGATTGTATCATACTTTTACGAACTTTTGGCTGTTGTTGGTCGCCTAAAATCCATCATTGAGTCGCCCTGAGTGGCGCAGCTAGTAATGCGCTGACCTTCTGTGCTCGAGGTTGCGGGTTCGATCCCGGCTCAGGTCGATGGCATTTAAGTGTGCTTAAATGCGACAGCCTTATGTCACTAGATTTAGTGGCACGTAAAAGAACTCCTGCGGGATAAAATTCCGGCACACTGGCGACGCTGATAATCTCGGCAGTTGCGAGCGTCGTTAAATAAACCATAATTTAAATTTTCCATCAGTGACGCACAGAGCCTTACTGTGCGTTTGCTTATAGGGCAGTGTAAGCAGAAAGGGCATGGGCGGGGGTTTCTGCGTCCCTTTCTCTTCCCCTTTTATGCACAGGGCTTCTCTATACATTGTAGGCCTACTGTTTAAGTAGTACACCCTTAGACACTGAAAATGGTCGCTCTGTTGCAGCTTGTATTTGTCTAGGTGTCGTACGGATTAATGCGAGTCGTACGGATTAATGCGAGGTTCACAAGGGGAAATACTAAGCAATTCGGAATTCAACCAATGGCTTTACCAAAAGACACTATGGAATGTTTCATATAAAACAATTTTTATCTCGAAAAGAAAGCAAAAACGAGTAATATCTTTTGTTTGAAAAATCTCGAAGAATAACACCCCTCAAATAAATGACATGGGCGGATATTGATGTAAAGTCATCTTATTGTTTCATATTAGGACGATGCCTATTAATATAGAAATCCTTTTTATGTTAATATAAACGTAAAAAAGTAATTTCTTATATTGCATTTTTTTGTATTTTTTACTTTTTTAACTAATAGGTCATTTTAATATTTTTTTCGGCATTTTTTTGGTCATTTTTAATACTCTGAAGAGCTTTTAGATCATTTGGAATGTATTTTACTTTCTTCTTTACCAATAGGTTTGTTAAATCATTTTCTAACCAAATAGGTCAGTACTGAATAAGTGAATAAAGTGAAGTTTGAGTTTTAGAGTTTGGAACAGACTCTAAAGTCCATCCCTCATTCCACTGAAGGCTTGAACGGAAGTAATATAAAATGCTTGACAGCAGCTTAGTTTAAGTGAGGACTTTGACCGCTACTGTTCTTTTGTCGGTACGAGGGTGTCTTTAGAATTTATGTTTGAAAGGGGGGAAACTTTAATCATGTCCTGGACAGGACGTTGTGTCCTCATCATGATTCGGAAGGGATGTCTACTATAGTAGACAGTATTTTTACCACAAATATTGCAAGAATGCACGCTGCGCCCACAATTTGTTTTGTCATTCACCCTTCCTCATCTGGAAGATCTGGTAACAAAAGTGAAGCGCGGAATGAGATGGAGAATGAAGGCACTGACATGAACCACCCCTGATTGAAACACATTATAAACCCTCATTAAAATGTATAGTTTTCTCTTAATACCTTCATTTTGTTGCATGTTATTTTCCTTTATCTTAACCAAATTCCAGGAAGTTGCGTCCTCTCTCCGAGATTTGCAGGGCAGTCATTGAAACAAGGTGACTAATGTTCAAGAAGTTGCGGTGCGAGTATTGTGAATAACATTTAAATGTCATTTTCTTTTAAAGCCTGTGTGATGTATCTTGTCTCACTGTGAAAAGAGAGAGAAAGGAGATGTCTTACTTCGTCTGTATTGCTATGGCGATGGGGGAGTGGAGCGATGCCGTCCATCCATCCAGTGGCAGAAGGAACTAGTTGATACATTCTGTAGCGCAAAATAAAATAACAAAATATCTCTCTTCGTACTGTGTAGTTCCGTCACTGACCTTGTCTTTCAAGAAACTGAGTTCCGGTAGTCTGTACAATAACAAGGTTTTGAAAGGAATCCTGAAAATTTACAACCCTCCTATAATCTCCACCCTCATTTGAAGGGACTTGGTTTTATTGCTACTGAGACAAGATAAACCTTACCAGGTATAATTACATGTCATTTTTCCATTAGTTTCAGGGCATTTTAATGATCATTTTAAGTAAATTTTTAGGTCATCAACATACGCCTCCTAGATATATTACTAACGGTTCAGTCTGTATACTTACTTATCCCTACCTACATATCTTCACAACTATTAACCTGTTTACTTAGGGGATACTGTTGTACCTTTAAACACTTTTCGCATTTTATTTTTTTTTTAATTTTGGGAAATGAAATGTTTTAAATGAAAAAATTCTTGAAATAATTATTGAAGATTCATTTACACCTTCCTGTATGTATTTTCCTATTTTACTGATCTATTAAGGATGGCAAAAATAAAATGAAGGGATATGTAATGTGTTCAAAGGTACAACAGGTTCATGCACCTTGGAACATACCCTCTTGTAAGTTGGAACACATGAAATATAGGTAGGAATGTAATCTGTAAATACTGGAGCCAATATCAATAGTTGGAGATAAACTTCTATGAAAGAATGCCCAGAAAAATGAAATGAAGAAGAATACTTCTGAAATAATAAATAAGATTCTTCTCTGATTGGGATTTATTTCCTGAAGGAGCAATAACTGCTTCAAGAGCTTTCCTCAAGGCATACGGATCAATTGGGAACCTCTTTAACTCCAGACTTCCTTCGTGACATGATCTTAAAATAAAAGAAAAACAAAAGCCGATAATATCATGTACTTTGGAATATGTTCCATGGTACAACATACTGTATTTTGTGTTAAAAGGTACAAGAGGATGCACTTTAAACAAATATGGCTCCCAAAACTAGAGATTCGAATAAAACATGGAAATTGAAATAGGTTATATTACTACTCACCAGATGATAGGGAACACACCGTACTTGAAAGATATTAACAAATACGATCTGGTTTTGTGTTAGAAAACATATATCAATGAACGAAATGTTTACGTTTGGTACTAAAATAACTTCTTATGTCCACGGAAATCACACTTTGCAATAAATCAAACTGAAACTACGACCAGAGCTACTCAGGGGCTTTCTCTACAATCTACTTCAGTTTGAGTCCTCTAGGTAGCAGCAAAAATTGAAAAACAAAAAATGTTCAAAGGTACACTATGCTAAAGGTACAACAGTCTCCTCTAACACTGTATCGGTCTACCAACCTACCCACTTCCCTGAAAGGAATCTGCCGAGAGATTCTGCAGTACAAGGAGCCATATTATTTCCAACTTACGACGGTCACTAACTTCATTATTCTCTCTCTTTCTCAGCATCATCTCCAGGGGTGTCGCTGCAGACCTCTACCTCCCGCCTTTTTCAAGTATCAAAACTAAAAAAGCGTACCGCCCTAACGTTAGAGCGACCCTACCTAGAGAGGTTAGATACGGGAATGAATGTCTACACCTCACCTACTATGGAAGCGAATTATAAATTTCGAGGTGGGTGGCGGCACTGATTTACTGTTGGTTGCGTTAGTTCCTGCGTTCGTTAGGATAATTTTCTTTCTCTCTCTGTCTTCTTTGCCCTCCCCTTTCTCTCTCTCTTTCACTCATTGAAAAGTTCTTGTGATAAATCAAGAAGATATAACTGAATGTGTAAAGAGTTCTCTCCAAATGGCCGCCATGTTGCCTCATCTCCTTTACACGTGACATAGACAAATGGCGGTGTTAATACTGTGCCGCTTTATAATTCAAATTGCTACTCGGAGATTTTTTGTTTCCGATTGTTTTCTTGAGCTTTTACAGAATCGAAAAGTCGACAGATTTTTGGAATATGTGCATTTTAGGATGTTGGTATATTAAAAATTCCACGGAGCCTTGAATAAATAACGTAAGAATTTTATTAATATTTAGTATACTAATAACAAAGTCCTTACGTGCATTTGAAAACTTAAAATTGTTTGAGTGAAGGGGGGAGGTACACCATGTGCCTGCAAAAACTTAGTGAAATTATTATTTTTTATATCTCAGCTACTATGAAAGCTAAATGAACAAAACTTTTCATGCTTTATATATACACACACACACACACACACACATTACATTTTATAAAACGCTATTCTGAATATTAAAATAGATATGAATTACCTGTAAAAATAATATCAAATTTGCAGAACCTTTTTTTTATAACCGTAAAGCATTTACATAATAGAAATATACAATTAATTAAATATTTGTATAATTATTTTATTGTAATGTTTTAAAGACTTACATCAACAACATAGTCTATGATCTTTTACCTATTCCTTCAAGAAATGTTTTTTATTTGTTACCTTCAATATTAAATTTTCTAAAATTGTTGATTAAGTAAAAAGCATTTTCTGAAGGAATAAGTGAAAGTTCCTAGATCATGTTGTTGATGTAGGTCTTTAAAACATTCCAGTAAAAGAATCGTGCAGATATTTAATTAATTGTATATTTTGTTATGTAAATGTTTTACGGTTCTAAAAAATTATGCAACTTTGATAACTTATTATTTTTACAGGTAATTATTTTGTTCATTTAGCTTTTATAGTAGCTGAGATATCAAAAAAATTAGTTTCACTAAATCTATGTAGGCCAATGATCTACCTTCATCCTTACTGATATGAATTTTAGCGCCAATATTACTACTATGAAAGCAATTCTTGTTAAACACTTAGGTTCAAAAAACGTATTGTGTCCTAAAATAACCATTGTTTATTTTGATTTTCGAATAAAGGTTCATTAATTTTTAGTAAAATACAGAGCATTCGCCAAGTAACAGATTTCGCTCAGGTAGACGACGTCGATTCCTATTTAAGGCCCACTACAAGCAAATTTCTGTTCGATTGGTTCGAAAGATGAATTTTATTTTTCTCTTAAAATAATTAATACAGTATTAGGCCTAGTATTAGGGTACCGGGGTGACGAAGTTGTATGATTTTATTATATTGTCTTGGACTTAAATTTGTACTATGTTTTATTCCTCTACTAGTTTCACTCCTTGGTTTTTTTTTAACGATATTGTGTCATTCCGTCTACGAGTAGTGCAATAATTGTGAGAACATGTTCAAAGTTCTTTCCGGCTTTTATGAATATAAATGAATAAAATTAAATTATATAACATTCGGCTTATTTCTAAGACTTTAAATTCTGTAGAAGTGTTAAATGATGTAAAGATTTATTTTTAAAAAATTATAATTCGTTTCTGAAGCAAAATTAGTGGTATAAGAGTGGTTTTTCGAAATTACTCCCCATTCTAATATTCTAACTTATATACAACTCCAGTCCTGTATAAAATCCTTCACAGAAAGAGCCCACCTATTTTGATTTACAGGCGCACTATGGAAAGACCCATAAACAAGATACTACCACAAATAAGTACGCATTGTTATATAAAGTAACATTTTGCTTTAATACTAAACACAAATTACATCTTCAGAGATCAAATATAGGCCTATAACTTGTTTTTCTTTTATCAGCTCTAATATTTTTAGAATTGAAAGAGTTTCTAACAAACTTATAGGTTTAGTCTGTTCTTAAAGAAAAATAAATAGTATTTTATAACATCTCTGATAAGAGTCGCCCCTCCAGCACAGTGACTGGTGGATTTTACATAAGGCTTCTTTATTCAGATGTCGCCCTTTAGTCTTCATATGTAAGTAATTATTCCAGCTAGTCTTTAGAGTTTCAGTAGCTGCAGCTTCCACTGATTTTCTTTTCATCTCGTTTCCGTCTGTCTTTCTGAGATTGTCGCAATATTCTTTAATATGTTTAACATAATTTCTTATCTTTCAGACTGTGGGAACACTACGTTTAAGGGCTTACGTATAGCTTAAAGGAATAAAATTTTGGAAATATTGAACATTTTTTCTCCATTATTGTATCTTGTACAATAATGAAAATTAGTATGTGTAAACCACTGTCCATCTGCTATATGATAACATATTTTTACGATTCCCCCCCCCCCCCAAATTCACTGTACAGTGATGAAGAGTTTCCCTCGTAACTCAAAAAGTATCCAACATTCTGTGATAAAATTTTTTGTATGTATTTATGCATGTCGTGTCTACAATATGATGCAAAATCACTCCTATACCTTCGATAGATTGCCTGATAAAAAATAAATTCATTTAAAAAATGCTCAAATATCAGTATTTTCTTCTAACACAAAATAAAAAAATATATATTATTTATTCAGGAATGTAGTTGAAAGAGCATGGTATTGTAAACATGAGTCTAAGCATAAAATAAAAGAGAGAGAAACATGAAAAGTTAACAAGTTTATGAGTCAATGCACAGTGAACTGCCACCGTTTTGAATTTTGAAAACAAATATATAAATATTTTTTTTATTAATCGTAAAAATATTTTTTTTTCGTATAAAAGAAGGACAATGTTTCACACATACCAATTTCCATTATTGTACATGGTACAGTATTAGAGGGAAAAAATGTTGAATATTTCCAAAAAAATTATTGCTGTAAGCTGTACCTAACCTATAAAAGTTTTCGCCATTTTTAATTCGACATATAACTTGCAATTTTTGTTACATGTTTAAAGACGTTCGTTTGACAGACATCTCTTACCGTTTATGATGTGATCGGTGCCAGTGCCTGAACTGATCTGGAATCATCATTGTTTACTAAGCCACTGTATGCTTAAAACCATTCACAGAATTTGAATCGCACTCTGTTGTAAATGTTGGATCTGTGTTCTAATAAAGTATTGTGTATTCACACATGGCAATATTTAGAGGGAAGTTGGGTTGCACTACATTTGACAATGTTAACTTATGACATGCAGAGTTTCAGCAGCTGTTCTGGAACGTTTGAGCCTTTTAAAGACATTTGCCTATAACTGGAATATCAGCAAAGAAAAGTATTTTGTCTTGACATTTTTATCTGTGGCTTACACTTAAATTTTAATTAAAGTAACTTGCGAATGATATTTATTAAACTATAAAGCTTTGGCGTTTTTGATTTTTTTTTCTTTTAACATAAGTGGATACTTTATAAAAACTGATCTTCTTCCATGAATAAAATCAATTACCTCATTTTCCTGTTGATATTACTCCCTAATTGAACCTAATCTTAATAACAATCTACGAAAATTGTCAACTGAACTGCCATCTGCCATTTTATATAAAACGTAATTTTGTTTTCAGTACGCGCATGCGCGCAGAAATCCCACATGTCCACAACAATAATAGTGCAGAACGTGATATCATTTTAATTTGATCACGACGTTTATTTTCTCAGTGAAAATAATGAAGGTTAAAAAAGTACATCTCCTTGTTCAGTACGTGAACGTTATAAATAATTGTAACAAAGCCACTTGTCTCTTACATCAAGTAATTCTTGCATGAAATAAAAAAGTACGTAATCACATTTCATTAATTACTTTGTGTAATGAATTAAATTACCCTTTAGGGCTGCTGGCAGCTCAGATGGAACGTGTTTTTGGAGGCATTTATTTTTATTGTTTTTTTTTTTTACCACGATCCAAAGGGTAGTAATTACATCTTAGCATGATTATAGAAGTGGACGTCGCACACTACTAATTACCACATTGTGTCAATTTAAATTTCTCCCCAACTTTGCATTATCCTTATAATATGAGCCTCACCCACCAATTGCAGCTGTCTTCACAAGAAGTGTATACGCCCAGACAAAGTCCAGCTACCAATAAATATTTTCGTTCTTTTACGTTTCAGAAAGAAAGAAGCATTAAAATTCCCTCTCTCTCTCTCTTTCTCTCTTATTTGTATGTTTACAAACCCTTGTAACGTTCAGGATAATCTATGGATCCTCCGCCATGTTATGGAATATTAAATAAGTAAAATTTTCGTGAGTTAACTTGGATCAAATTATGTTTCTTTATTACTATTCCAAACAGCAGGTTGCCTCACGAAATTATTTGATAGTAAATAATATGGCGACATTCTGCATCCGTGTTTTTTAAATCAAAATGTCTACAAAGAATTTCATATATATATATATATATATATATATATATATATATATACCATATGTGAAATTATTTATACTAGGCCTATTCATATCTTGAGTTAGTCTTTGTGTATAGTTTCCGATTTTATCTGCTTATGATTTGTTGACTGCAATAAGAGATGCGAATTAAGGAAGTAATGCATATCTAACAAACTGTGACTTACAAGGAATTAAAGCGAATAGTGTGCTATTGCGAGTGCGTCCCCTTCTTTTGTCTTTGGCTTCGCAGCATGTAGTCATGTTACTAAGCTTATGATAATGCTTTAACGAATATGTTTTAGAAATATATTTATGAAGATCAACCATATAGATTTTTATCTCGAAAAGGAAGCAAAAACGAGCAAAATTGTATTAAACTTTTCTGTTTGAAATACCTCATAGAATACCTCCTGCTGAACTTAATGACGTTAGGCCTACTTACGGTTCACTCTGTATAATCATACGTATTGTGTAGGCCTACATATAATCATACGTGCCTATTATATGCATAAATGCATGCACGCATACATTCCCACTGCTGAAGTGTATCTTTTTTTTTTTTTTTTTAGTTATTTGAAGACAACTACTCGGTTATTTAGCGTTGATAGAATTGGTGATAGCGAAATGTTATTTGGTGTTATGTGGTCGTCATGGATTACCTGACATTGCCCTTACGTTTGGAGAAAACCTCGGTAAAATCCAACCAGGTAATTAGCACAAGAGGGAATCGAACCCACGCCCGAGCGCAACTCCGGATCGGCAGGCAAGCGCCTTAGTCTATGTCTGTGGCTAAAGTGTGTCCTAATTAATTAAATAGATAATGGTAATGAAGCTCTTCTTATAGCATTGTGGATTTTGGTAAAGGATGGGTGGAGCGGAGAAAAATTCTCTCTGGCACCGAGACTCGAACCCAGGTTTTCAGCTCTACGTGCTGACGCTAGTCCCGGTGCCGGAGAGAATTTTTCTCCGCTCCACCCATCCTTCATCATATGGTAATGCAGAATTCCTGCACGGAAATATATGTACGGTATATCACAATAATATTGTGGATTTTGCTTTATTGTGACGAACCTGAGGCAAGTCATTTTTTGCCTCTCACATATTGACACAAAGCAAGAGGGAGAAAAGCTCTCCGAACGCAACAGTTTTTATTCTCCTCATAGCGCACATAAGCTGTCTTCACATTCAAAGTGCTGCCCTCTATGAATACATAACTTGACTCTATTAATACAGAAATAAAATATCCCTCGTTTGTCAACTGTTAAATCATAGATCTTTTTACTGTTAAGTTGGCAAATGCATCTTCAACCCTTGCCTCTGTTTAGTCCGTCTAGAGAAGGCGTGTAGTGCTGTCGATATGGAATATGTGTGTTCAAATGTTTAGAATCTACAGAAATAAAAGATCATGCTTGGTTTTGACAGTATTTGATAGATTCTGAGGTTCTCGCGATTTGTTTGTGTTATAGTATGATTTTTTTCCGTGGTTATTGTGCTTAAATAAAGATGTTTTGTGACCGTGATGTTATTAAGATGAATATCATGTGTAGGAAGATGGTGCCATTACTACTTTGAAGTAAAACGCTTCTGTAATACGGATACTGACTATTGTGGAACAGTGAAGATGTTTAACCTTATCAACACGACTATCTCGCCTTTGAACTCTTCTGATTTTTTTTATTCATAATCAAGTTCGTAAATTACACTGTTTCCGAACAATTTTGAAGTTCTTGGTCGCAGTATAAAATATTGGAGATGATCCTATTGCATATGATCGTTGAAAATATGAGGTAAGATCAAGATTAAAATAACTCCTTAAAATAGACAATTATGTAGGCTGTGTTATGATTATTCTCGTTGACATAATAATGTTAAATTATTTCATTTTATTCATTCTTCATAGATTTGATACGATTGAGGTTTGACATTGGACTGCATTTTGATAAGAGAAGAAATAAAAGCATTGTTGAATTTTACGGTTATTGTTTAGTCAACTGTCCGAAGACAGGTCTGAACCTCACAAGTGATACCAAGAAGGCACCACTTATGAGGCAACTAGGCCTGAAGATAATGGGGTAGGGTGGCAAGTTCCTTTCTCCCTTATTTTACGGTAAGAGTAGCAAAATACTGACTGGCTGTAGGCTTGTGTATTTTATCAATACATTCACAAATTTTCATTTTTAGTTCAATTTCTATAGCAACTTCCATAATTATTTTAATGAATACAGTACAGGAGTAATTTTATTGTTTTAAACAGAGGCATTTGCTACGTAAATCTTTCCGAATTAATTTTATTATAAGAGAAACCATTGGTAATTGTTACCCGTCATGACAATGACGATAAAATATAAAAATCATATTTTCGAAGTTGATGTCAGTTGTGAGCGCATTTGTTTATGGTTAAGAAGTGGTAGTCAAGCAATAAAAAGTTAGTTAATTGTGTTTATTTTATTTTTGTGACTTTATCTATAGGCCTATTCGTATGCATCTACTTTAGTGAAATTACTGTCAGTGTAGGGCATTATTCGAATATTGTTTCAACTAAATAGTTGATTATTTGAATAAATATAAAATCAACACATTTATTTAGGGGGAAAGGAACTGGACACCCTACCCCATTATCTTATGGCCTAGTTGCCTCATAGGTGGTGCCTTGTCGGTATCACTTGTGAAGTTCAGACCTGTTTTAGAACAGTTGACTGAACAACATTTATTTAAGACTGATTCATTCGTGAATGAAAACGTGATTAATTATTCGCAATTTGATATTTTCAGTCGTTGTCAATGGTGAATATATTTTAGATTTTTAATGTTAATTTCGTACAGTTGCATTGCACCAACAACTGCTTGGAAATAACTAAATGCACTAAGTACTCCTATACTTTAACGAAGAAAGGGTTTTCAATTGCTCTTAATGGTTATTACTGGATGAATATAAACATTTAACATCTTCGTCAAAGCGATGTTGCGAGATATTAATTGTCGAAGGCTTGTAGCCTATACTTCTGATACAGCTGCTTTCTCAACCTCCCCTCCCCCACTCCACCTTCGAGCGCATTACTGTACCTGTCTGTCTCCAAGCAGTCTTTGGAGTTCGGACCGTCACCGTTGTGTTCTGTACTATCAAATGCAGCATCTGTAGCTCAAGTGCTGGTTTTCCATCTAGGCGGCCCGGGTTCGATCCCTGGTCAGATCGTGATGGAATTTGTGGTGGATAAAAAGGTGTTTTCTCGGGATACTCCCGTTTCACTCTATTATTTCACCAACACACTCCACATAATAGCGATAGCGTCTGATCGTAGGAATCATGTTGCACTGTGTTTTACTTTCCGTCGGCGAGTTTTCTCGTAAATATTTCGAATTAAATATTAGATTAGATTGGGATAGTTGAGGGGATAGCTAAGTGACAGTAGACCGAGGACTGTGATGAAGTTGTTCACAGATGTCTTGCCACAGTTGGTGCCGCGAAAGTAAATAAAGAATGAAGTTTAAAAGAAACCTAAATATAAATTAATAGACAGGTTTAAATACTAAAGCTTGGGTGTTTGATCATGTTAAAAATTCATATTCAACTGAAGGGAAATTGAAAAGAAATTACTTGCAGTCTAATTAAATGATTCTGAACTATTTTCCCCCACTTTTGAGACCTGAACAGGATTAGGGGGCTTTCCTCCGACATTGACGGACCTTATTTTGACCCAGGACGTACGGAGATAAGGTTAGTTGTTCATAGATTTTATTGGCGTGACGTCACGTCGTGTTGGCGCGTGGGACAGTTAGGCTACTGTGAGGGAACTTGTTTGTTCCGCAATTGACGTTATTTTGATATTCAGAACTTCACCTTGGAGAATGTTGAAAATGCACTCTAGTATTAAAAATTTGATATTACGATGACGTTTCCTACAATTTAAATTACTGTATTTGTTCATTTATTTGATTTATTTTTACTGGTACTGGCAGAGTTAAGGGCATAAGCCTTCTCTTCCGCTCAACCAGTATAAAGATATATGTAAATTATAAATAACGTCAATACAGAAAATAATGAAATAATAATAATAATAATAATAATAATAATAATAATAATAATAATATGGATTCATAACAAACTGTTTTTTACGGCAATGGATTGTTAGCCCTCCGCCCAACCCCCAAGCTGGAGGACCACTCCTTATCGGCTGTCCACGACTGCTTATTCAATATATTCGCAGCTACCCTCCATATCTGGAGGCCGTCTCCTCTATCCACAACCTGAGGACGCGCCATGCCGTGGTGATAATATTACCGGTTTTGTATGGTTTTGAAACTTGGTCTCTCACTTTGAGAGAGGAACAGAGGTTAAGGGTGTTTGAGAATATGGTTCTTAGGAAAATATTTGGGGCTAAGAAGGATGAAGTTACAGGAGAATGGAGAAAGTTACACAACACAGAACTGCACGCATTATATTCTTCACCTGACATAGTTAGGAACATTAAATCCAGACGTTTGAGATGGGCAGGGCATGTAGCACGTATGGGCGAGTCCAGAAATGCATATAGAGTGTTAGTTGGGAGACTGGAGGGAAAAAGACATTTGGGGAGGCCGAGACGTAGATGGGAGGATAATATTAAAATGGATTTGAGGGAGGTGGGATATGATTATAGAGACTGGATTAATCTTGCACAGGGTAGGGACCGATGACGGGCTTATGTGAGGGCGGCAATGAACCTGAGGTTTTCTTAAAAGCCATTTGTAAGTAAGCAATAATAATAATAATAATAATAATAATAATAATAATAATAATAATAGCAATAATAATAATAGCAAAATGTAGATGTGTTTAGCTATATGTAATTCTAAAGAGTTAAAGAAGTACAATTTAGTGTTAAATAAGACAATTTGGATTGAAGGAATGATTAACATAATGAAGGAAAATTGATATGTTACAAATAAATTTAATATTCTACAAAAATAATATTTGGAGAAAGATCATATTCTAGAGACGAAAAGCAGTCATTCTGACAATCGGCTTTTTAAAGTAGTAAATGTCTGACAGCCTTTTTACTACACACACTAAAATACGCTATTTTCACTATTATACTATCATAAAGAATGAAGGCTTACGTGACCAAACATTATTTACACTATTGTACACAATGTACAAAAATAAGTAGGCTATAATATTATGAAATAAAATATCTTACAATACAGTATACAAAACTGTACGTAAGTTTAATAACTTATTGTAAATAATTTTTTATCAATACAACTTTCATTATACCTATAGTGTAAATGGTAAAAATAGCGTATTCTAGTGTATATAGTTTAAATAATTTAAATCGCAAATATTAGTGTAATTGTTAAAGTGGTCCATGTTTTGTTCTGCCCCACTTCACAAAACAAGAGTAACGTGAGCCGTCAGTCAAATAGTACTTCGCCTGCTGGACGCAAGCATATCGTTCACTTAAAAACTCCAGTAATACTTAATCTTATAGACTCCTAGGACAAAGTACGGTCCCTAGTGATGACGGTCATAGCAGTGCCTATACAATAATGTGCAGTCTGTGAATTTAATGATTATTTTAAAGTAACCTATAGGCATTCATTCTTCCCTATCCGAATTAATTTCGCATCGTTCCGTATAAGCGTACTTCTGTTGTAAGACATCACTGCAGGTGTATTTGCTAACGGAGTTTGTGTTGTCTCTCCTGGTTTAATCTAGTATTCGGCACTTTAACCAGCCAGAAATTCCTAGAAGAATTGTAATCATTTCTGAGTTGTTAGCCATTACTCCACCCTTCAAGAAATTCGACTCACGCAATGCGTCACTGTAACAGGCCAGTCTCCGTGGGGGTGGTGCGGGGCAGCACATACCCCAGAAACAAACCCGTACCTAATGTGTAGTCAACCAGATTTATATCTCGGCCAAGGTGTGTACGAAAAAAAGCGGTTGGGGTGGGGGAGGTGGGTGTAGGATTGGATACGGGCCAAGATTTTTACCGTCAATTTGTCTGTCTTGTAGAAGCACAATGAAAGATTGCAGATAGGACCTGAGCAGGAGATAACGGAATGAAAAATGAAGAATTCGCCTTTATTCAAATGCTAAGTTGTGGTTGGCTTGGCCCAACACTTTTTTGTTAAAATTTCTAAAACTTTCAATAGTTTGAACTTAAAATTTTGTTTTTCAACCGTTAATAAGATGTATTTCCGTAACTCACTTCAGTTGAGTTATTTTAGAATATTCATTTTGCTTTCTTTTGATGGGGTTACTTTCGGTCTATTTGAGTTTCATAACGCTTATAATCAACAGTGCTTTGTTTAGTTCAATCATACAATAGTTTGTTGAATTCCGTCCCTAATAAATTATATTTATATTACATATAATACGTAATAGATACTCTTTTGGTTCTGCCTCTGAAGGAACTTGAGTTCATCTGTTTCGACTTTGCAATAAGGGATGAATGAAAAGTACCATCACCGAGCTCAAAAATCTCCCGCTAGGGTTCGTTGTTACAGGAGGCAACTTATGAAAGATAAAAGAGAGCGAAAGAAAGACTAATACAAATATGAAAATACCTAGGATAGCGATATGCCGACTTTTGTAACAAGGTTAGAGAGGATTTGATGAGGAGTTACTTAAGTGACAGGCCAATGTCAGTAATTTAAAGCCCCGAGATCGATAACATAGTCCAGATTTCTGTGACTCATAGCCCCTCGTTCAATAACGCATAATCCCGAGTTCTGTGACGCATAGCCCCGAAGTCTGTGACAACGTTAGACGATAATGAGGGGATAGATAAGTAACAGAAGGCTATTTAGTGTCATATCCTCTGCATAGGTCAATAGCGCTGAAAAATTGACGTAATGACGAAGTTTTGTAGTAATGGCGCTGAAACAATCTGCTGCACGGTATTTTCGTGTAAGTTAAAATATAAGAAAGGACAGAATTCTGTGAGAAGGTTATGTTTAGGAGCTATAGTTTTCATGGTCTTCACAAGAGTGCTCTTTCATTTTGTAGGGTCAGCCTTGTGATTTCAAACATGCTACGAAGTGTATCCTAATAAGGCCTTCACCTAATAATTACAGTAGCCCATAGTAGTCCATAGCTTCATCATTAGTAATATATGAGGAACAAGCTTCAAGATATCTAACATGTAAATTATTGCTCGCATTATATAAAATAGGGACGTCCTCAGTTGTGTAGCGGTTACTACGTTATTTGTTCGATCCGAAGTTCGCAGGTGCAAACCCAGACGGAGGCGAGGATTTTAAAGCGGGGTGAAATCCATAGCGTGGCATTCTCTGTGAGAGAAGTAAATCATTTGTTGCCATATCGTAGATTTACGTCAAGTAAAAGAATCCTGTTCCTTATAGAAGCAAAATTTGGTGGTCATTTCTGGCTCACATAGAATTTTGATGCTGAAAAATCTCTGAAGCTCAAATCGTCTTTAAATAAAATAATACTTGCACTATAGCCTACGTAACGATTAAGGAAGAGTATAATACTGTATAAAAGAATGGTCGTGGGTTCGAATTGAACAAAAGTCATGAATAATTTTGTTTGGGAACATATTCCCCTTGGTTGTCTGGTATTAGTTATTTTCTGAATGTGTATCATCATTATCATAAACAGAATAAGTGATATGAGATGCTGAACTGAAGAAAATAATTGTGTTATATGAAATAATAGGCGGCCGGGTAGCTCAGTTGGTAGAGCAGCTGGCTACGGACTGAAAGGTCCGGGGTTCGATCCCAGGTGATGACAGGATTTTTTCTCGTTGCCAAACTTTCAGAACGGCCCCGAGGTTCACTCAGCCTCCTATAAAATTGAGTACCGGGTCTTTCCCGGGGGTAAAAGGCGGTCAGAGCGTGGTGCCGACCACACCACCTCATTCTAGTGCCGAGGTCATGGAAAGCATGGGGCTCTACCTCCATGCCCCCCAAGTGCCTTCATGGCATGTTACGGGGATACCTTTACCTTTACCTTTTTTCGTTATATGAAATAATACACACTATTGAGACCGTAACAAAAGAAAAAGTGATTTATTCTTAATTATTTATCACCATCTCATCTGTAAACCAGGCTAATATAACCCAAAACAATATAATTTGAGTCATTGAAAGCAGAAGTAGTGTAAGCAAAAAATGGGCAATGAGGATTAAAGTAAACATTCTGTAAAATATAGAGCAAAGCAACAATTAATATTCTTAATTGATGAACTAGTGGACTTACTCGTGTTAAATATGTAATATTTGTCCGACTTACAGCTGTTTCAGTGCTTCACGCACCATCATCAGAGCCTACTAGATCTCTGCCTGTTAGGAGGGTGTGTTTTATTGTTGGACAGGCAGAGAAGTTCGAGATGACGCCGCTATCTAGTAGGCTCTGATGATGGTGCGTGAAGCACTGAAACAGCTGTAAGCCGGACAAATATTACATATTTAACACGAGTAAGTCCACTAGTTCATCAATTAATTATATTCAAGTGTTAAAAGTTGTGTACGCAAGATTCAAAATGAATTAATATTCAATTTATTTAAACTATTAATAGTCAGTGGATAGCACGAAGGACATATTACTTGCTACTTTGCGCTGTATTTTACAGAATTTTTACTTTGTATTTTACAGAATTTTTACTTTGAACCTCATTACCCAATTTTGACTTACACCACTTTTGCTCTGAACAGCTCATTTAATAGTCTACGTCGCAAAAGGTAAGCTTAACTTAATGCAGTCTTATCTTAGCTAATCAATGACCGCCTAATCTATATTAACATCCAGTCGATCCATCATCACCTGAACAGACACACTCCCACCTGAGCTGATTTGTGATCAGCTAAGCTATCTTCCACCATGTAATGTGATTCACCGCCACCTGAGCTAGGTATGCTGCAACATGGGCTAATCTGTTGTCGTTTGATTTAACCTATAATTTGTTATTAGGTAATCTAACCTGCAAAGCATTCCGCATTAAACGTATGTAAGGTATATGATTAAAATTATTCTCATATTGTTTCATTTTATGTTTTTCTGTGGTAATTTATGTTTTTGAAAGAAGTAACACAAGAAACATTAAAATTGAAATTAAATCCCTTTTCCTGTGTCAGCTCGATGTCTTGAATTGGCCCACATAAGAGATTCGATTTCTGCTAACCTCACGTCATTACAAACCTACTATCTGTTTATCCAGTGTTTCGGATCGTAAAAGTAAGGAGCGTTATGGATTGAGATTTTTTCACTGAAGGTGTAGTGGGAAATACAAATATATGTAAATTAATAATATAAGCGTCTGCCTCATGATGTAATAATGTTTACTTACGTAAATAATTACATAAAATTATTTCCTGAGGCATAGATTTAGCAGTCTAGAGGTAAATCACTTCTTTGTTCCGCAATCGACAGAACTAATTATCGTTTATCATCAACAACTTCGTATCAGTGTTAAACATGGCTTCTTTAAACATTACTTTACAGAAACGAGCATGTTAAACATGGACTTGTATTGAAACATAATGACTTGTGTATGAAGCCTAAGGTACGTGTAGGTAAGTGGGAGTAAAACTTCTAATAAAAGCGCAATATGGAATGCAGTCATAAGGCAGCGAATATGATTGTATTCTGGTGTAATTATCAACGTTTTAAATTGCACAAGTTAAAAAAAGTTGAATGTCTTTGTATGAGGTACAAAATATAAACACTTGAGTGATACAGTTAGTCACAATGTTATTCGTACAGATCGTATTTTAAATTTGATATAATTTACTGTATTGTAGAATGTTATTTGTATGACTTAAGGTTTTCCCGGCGTTTGATGTAGAATAACTCTTCTCGGGTTCTCAGCCAGGTGAGTTGGAGATTAGCTTCCAAGCTTTCGACGGCTAGCTCTGCCATCTTCTTCAGGGACGAAAAATTGAACAATATTGTTACATAAAATGTAAATTCACCATAATGTTCTATTAATGAGATTGAAAGTTGGTAGTTGCTGCTCGTTTTATATAAGCAACAGTATTATCATGGTCCGCTCCTGCATTAAAACAGAGCATCTGTACCGGTATGTCTGTACCCGCTTGGGCTGTAGGCCCTACTGTGTACTTCTAAACACCCTCCTCCCCGCTTGAGCTGTATACTGTGTAGCCTACTTTTAAACTCCCTCCTTTTCGCCCAGCAACGTTGTAAAATTCTAATATTGTACCTAAACTTTAATAATTAGTTAAATATTGCAATTAGAAAAAAATGTAAGGACATTTTTTCTTCCTTATGACATGAATAATCATCAGTTAAAATAATGGCACTTACACCCTTACGCCCTGTATATGCTATTATCACGTCTTGTCCAAAAATTACCACTCTTATTCTGCAAGCTGTCTTAGAAGTTTATCCTCTTCTGTTTCTAGCTTGATCCACATCTAATTAGATTGAACAAAATTTTGAAGATTTTGTAACGATTTAGCTTTTAAGTGGATAATTTTCTGTTTCATCAATTCCAAATTCTTACGCATATTATTGCTGACGTAGCCTCTTCACATCCATTTACTTAGTCACATAACATTCACCTTCTTAATTAGAAACGAAATCTGAATAGACCGAATAAAAAACAACTTAACTTGGTTTTAAGAATAGAAATTTCTGTTCCCTTGTCTTAAAGCGTTGTATGAAATGACGAATTTCTATGCATGGTATTGACAAAGAGACGAAATCCCTATAGATGCGTTTTGAAAGACGCCACCGACATCACGTAATATCCGAGTAGGAGACTTTGATGTTCACGAAGTGCCATCAGACGCTCAGTTCACTTCGCTTTGAGGGTTATAGCATTGATCGCAAATGGCTGACATGGTTTCCCAGGTGGATACTATGTCGTCAATATAGGGAGGGATGAAAGAGAAGGCTGTAAAAATTGAAATGGTGTGCTGCAGTTTTCCCCCTTCCACCCTTCCCCCCACCTTCAAAAAGAGACTGAAGGTAGGTAGCGGATCGAACAAATGTGCAATCTGATCATCATTTCCTCATGATGTTTCCTCGGAGACCAATAGTCAAACGTATGATAAAAAAAGAAATGTTCGTTCATGAAACTTATCACACAAATGACAAACCTGAAGATGTGTGTATCTAATGTGTACTCTCGAGCCAATTTTAGGCGCGTTTATGCACTTATGCTCGGTTTCTGGTACACCTCAGTTAACTCTCAGTTACTTAACTGCTCATATAAATTTAACTGCACTGATAATTTTCATGAGTTTCCGGAAAGTTAAATGTAGATTTATCAGCGCTTGTAATCAACAATTGAGGTAACTAAAAGTTCAATATCTATTGTCAGCACTAGTATTTTGTTAGTGATTTTTTAGTTATTTATAGTTACTTTTGTTTGAAGAAGTTTTCAGTAGTAATATGGCTGATAGATACACAATGAGCTCTGTACTACTAGTAGGTGTATGCCTTTTTAATTGAAGAACCTTGTGGTAAACGATAGTGTACATGTTGACTTCCAAATCAATCATAATATGATTAATATGATTATAATTTTCCTTACTGTGTGTACTTAAAAATATTGTATTCATTGTATACTTTGTACTGCACTATTTTATTACTACTATTAGTATTATTACTATTAGGCCTGTTATTATTATTATTATTATTGTTGTTATTATTATTGTTATCATTAATATTATTATTATTATTATTATTATTATTATTATTATTATTATTATCAATAATTGTCTTATTTTTTTATATTTTGTATACCTCATTTATTTTTGACCTGCTGTTCACATTTTATTATGCTTTTTTCTTTCTTTCTTTCTTTCTTTCTTTCTTTCTCTATTTTATATACTATGTCTGATTTCTTCTTACTTGTTGTTTTCATTTTATTATTATTATCATCTTATTCAGTTTTGTGTGTAAAATTGTAGTGTACTTTGTAAATTTGTAGTGTTTTTGTAATGTAGTTTTTACTCCTGGTTGAGTGTTAGAGAAGGCCGTATGGCCTTAACTCTGCCAGGTTAAATAAATCATTATTATTATTATTATTATTATTATTATTATTACTATTATTAAAAAAGCAATAATTGTTGGCATTTGGTGTAATTATCGAGGTAAATAATACTAATAGAGAGAGAGAGAGAGCTATATGTAACTTCTGCTTCAAAAATGCAAGCGTATTCAGCTGTGGTGGCTATGACAGCCATATTGATAAACATAAAATATTTTACATTCGCTCATATGAATGTTTTCATGTATTCAAATGAACTTTTCATAGCCCGAAATGCCATTGGCATCGGTTGGACACCCAAAAATAAAATATTCCTTGACTGACGACATACAGTCTGAAATTGATGACGAAAATTAAGCTTGAGATGTTCGAAATTGTTTTTATAAACGCACAATATTATCCTAATATATCATAGAAAGTAAAACATTTACCGTAATTTGTGTAAATAAAACGCCAAATTTTTGAAAGTATACAGATAATGTAGTAAATTAATTTATTTGGTCTATATTATTATTTAATATTAGTTATTATAGTTCACGAAACAGTAATGTAGTAGTGCCACATAACTTATCAGTATTTGTTCGAATCAGTACTAAAAGCCAGGTAACTACTGGTTGAGGTATAGTTACCAGTTGAAGCACAGAAAACTGTAAAGATAACGATAACTGTTGTTTCGGAAACTCATTTTAAACATATAAGCATGTTAAATCACAGATAACTCTGTATGTACAGGTAACTGTCTTTCCAGAAACCGGACATAGGTGTAAGTATTGTGATACTGATAAACTTGTTACTATACAGGAAGTAGATGAAATGTAATTAAAATAGGCCTATTATTTTTTTCCTACTGGTCACATTTCTAGGCTTGTATCAGTATAGAGCTTAGTTAATTTTAAGCTATAGATTACTTCATTCCCTCCCTAGGGTTTAACTTCATTTCGGAAAGGAATGTAATATGACAGACACTAAAAGTACGTTGAATTCTTTACTTACTATTTTATTTATTTTAAGTATTTTTATATTACCAGTAATAAAAATGTTAATAATTATTGTTGGCGTAATACACAGATATTTAACATTCATAATTAAATATCAGAATACGAATAAACTTACAGAATGAGTGAAAAATGTTTAATTATAATGTCAGTTTATGTTAAATTAATGTTTAATTAGGGCTGCCGGAACTAGCAATTAAAATAAGGAAACTCAGTTAAATTGGATGTTTTTTTAATTATCTTTGCTTTGATTTTATGAACCTTCCTACGTAATATTGCAGAAAATAATTTTTCAGACGGAAGAAAAAATTAATTAATAATCAGTAGGCCTACCCTGATTCTTGATGATGCCATTTATGTTCATCATATTCACCAAAATGTTCTACCGAATTACTTCATATGCTTAAGTAGGTCCATTGGTTTTTAATTGATTTTTTCTTCTTCCTCCTGGAAAATTTTCTATAAAGTTACATAGGAGGTGTCGTAAAATCAACGACTATGTGTAGGCCTACATTGAGGTAACCTGTCTTCGGACAGTTGACTAAACAACATGCTAAATCATTGCAGCTTTTTGCATGACAACAGATCATGACAGTCTTGCAGAACATTTGCATCAATAAAAAATAATTTCCTCACCAGAATTAAAATATTGTTACGAATTGGGACACATTTTAGAATGTGTAGTGCACTGCTGAAATATAAGACAAGATCAAATGGATAATTATATTGGGAAGCCAGAACACATTGACAGATGTCCGATATGTCTGGAGCATTAAATTTAATAAATATAAATTAATATCATTTCTATCAGTAATATAAAGAAATAACAGAGGTTAAGGGTGTTTGAGAATAAGGTGTTTAGGAAAATATTTGGGGCTAAAAGGGATGAAGTTACAGGAGAATGGAGAAAGTTACACGACGCAGAACTGCACGCATTGTATTCTTCACCTGACATAATTAGGAACATTAAATCCGGACGATTGAGATGGGCAGGGCATGTAGTACGAATGGGCGAATCCAGAAATGCATATAGAGCGTTAGTTGGGAGGTCGGAGGGAAAAAGACCTTTGGGGAGGCCGAGACGTAGATGGGAGGATAATGTTAAAATGGATTTGAGGGAGGTGGGATATGATGACAGAGACTGGGTTAATCTTGCTCAGGATAGGGACCAATGGCGGGCGTATGTGAGGGCGGCAATGAACCTCCGGGTTCCTTAAACACCAGTAAGTAAGTAATATAAGGAAATGGATCCAACAGCGATTCTTGATTTGCTCCAGTCTTAGTTAATAAAGTGGTTGAAACTGTAATGTTTCTTATTAGTAAAATCTAAAAATATCCAGTGAATCACGTCCGATACCATAGAAATCAATTTGGATGGAAGAAGAGCAATCCGTGGGTAGTTTAACTGCTTAAACAATATTGTAACGATATCTTCATATAATCTTATATTTTAGAATATAAGTTCAATTACTAAAAATTACGTATGCCTAGACTACAAGTTTAACTAGAAAAATCGTATGTTGTTATTCTTTTGAAATGCATTCATTATAACAAAATTAACAGCAGTGACATTACATTTTAAATAAGCGCTTTATGAGGTGTACTTGTTTGAATAATTGATTGTTTATGTAGGAACTTGTTATATATGTAGATTCTGTGTCAGTGCAGGGATATAAGTTAACACACAGTTGTCATGTATCCTGCACGTTTATTTACTTCTGAAGCCTGAATGTACACATCCATAGTTGACAATGTCGTGCCGAATTTAACCTAACCACACTCCCTGACCACGGCGACTCTAATTTCCAATGCAAAGTAAACATGATGTCCAACTATGCTTTTCTGCCCCTCATCTCAAGCTAAAAGCCTCAAAGTTGTTGCATCCTTGTTGTAGAATGACGGAGGTTGATGCCAAATCTTTCCTACCTTGTTTCATGTAATTTATAACCCCACCATAAAACAAGGAACACATTCTTGTTTGCCCTTTCTTTAACGTGGGTTGTCGTCATGAGATCCTTCCTCCTTTTTTAGCTTTCTCTTTTTTTGTGTGTGAATATTTTTGTGAAAAGGTAGGACTTTATATTCTGACTCATTGTCCAAACCCTTCAAAATATTTCTTTTGCCTTCTTTCCTTTAAAAAATACGTTAAAAAACCAAGGACTGAGCCACTTTCACATCTTTTGTGTTTCTGTACATGTCCGTGTTACAACCTGGATGAAGGTCCCCTTTCAAATAGGGGAGAATTAACCCAACATTTTACGCGTAACTTTCTCTTACAGGTTTGAAGTAAAAGTCACTTCTTTGGAAGGTTGCGAAAATTCTTAACGTCAAAGGTTTTCTTCGTTTTAGGTCTAGACTAGAGCCTGCGAAAATTGAAACCTGTTAGGAACGTAATGTGTTGAGATACTAAGGTGATCCAGTTGTTAAAACAGTAATTTGGAAGCACTGAAAAATTCGGATGTGTCAGAATTGAATATTTACTTAATAATAATTCGTGACGCTACAGCCCGTGAAGGGCCTAGACCGACCAGCCGACCACATGCCGAAGCAGAGGTGCATGATCATTCAACCAGAATGGAGGTATCGTGTGGTTAGCACGATGATCCCCCAGCCGTTATAGCTGGCTTTCGCAACCGGATTTCGCTACTTATCGTAGCTCCCCAAGTGCATCACGATGCTGAGTGGGCACCGGTCCCATACACTGCCCGAAATTTCATGAGAAAATTTTTTTCCCTCATGAGGACTCGAACCAGCGCGCATTCCGTAACGCGAGACCTAGGCAAGATGCCTTAGACCACGACGCCAGGGCGCGGGACTTGAATATTTACTTACCTAATTACAAATGGCTTTTAAGGAACCCGCAGGTTCATTGCGGCCGTCACATAAGCCCGCCATCGGTCCCTATTCTGTACAAGATTAATCCAGTCTCTGTCACCATATCTCACCTTCCTCAAATCCATTTTCATATTATCCTCCCATCTATGTCTCAGCTTCCCCAAAGGTCTTTTTCCCCTCCGGCCTCCCAACTAACACACTATATACATTTCTGGATTCGCCCATACGTGCTACATGCCCTGCCCATCTCAAACGTCTGGATTTAATATTCCTAATTACGTCAGATGAAGAATACAATGCATGCAGTTCTGCGTTTTATAACTTTCGCCATTCTCCTGTAACTTCATCTCTTTTAGCCCCAAATATTTTCCTAAGAACTTTATTCTCAAACATCCTTAATCTCTGTTTCTCTCTCAAAGTGAGAGTCCAAGTTTCACTACCATACAGAACAACCGAATAATTATAACTGTTTTATAAATTTTGGCTTTCAGACTTTTTGACAGCAGACTAGATGACAAAAGCTTCTCAATCGAATAATAACACGCATTTCCCATATTTATTCTGCGTTTAATTTCCTTCCGAATGCCATTTATATTTGTTACTGTTGCCCCAAGATATTTGAATTTTTCCACCTCTTCGAAGGATTTATCTCCAATTTTAGAATATTCTGGTCACGAGAAATAATCATAGACTTGAATATTTATATTATTATTATTATTATTATTATTATTATTATTATTATTATTATTATTACTACTACTACTACTACTACTACTACTACTACTACTACTACTACTACTACTACTACTACTACTACTACTACTACTTCTTCTACTATTGCTGTTATTGTCATCCAAAAATTGAAACCCTATTTTAGCCTTAGATATATATGGGTTGTTAGAAATTAAATACATGACATAGAAATGATATAGATATTATAGTAGATGAAGTGAATTATAGTTACACAAGTTTGAATTAAGAGGCAATAAACAATACTAATGAGATAATACAAAATGACTTACAGTTACCAAATTTTATGCACGAATTAGAAGAAATAAAAATTAGAAAAGGAAAAATACAAAAAATTATTTACAATTGAAGAGTGTGATATCAAAATGTGTTCAGTCCATTTTCATGAAAGGGCTGGGCATTTTTTTTATCAACTGGTCTACGGACTGAGCGAGTTTTCAAGTGACATGCACAATAACACAAACTTTTAGACAAGAATTGGCGTTGTTTTGGAAGAAAACAAGCTTAAAATATAATGATAGCGTCTCAAACATAATCATGTATATGCAGTCTATAAATCTTAAAAATTGCCAAATGGACTGAGCGAGTTTTTAAACCACATTCTTCAACAAATGAAATTCTTTATTTATTAACAATAATGTATAGTAAATAGATAATGCAACAAATGAGTTCGTTACAAATTAAATACACGAATGAAACGGAATTTCATGTAACCCATGGAAAATTTTTGGTCTCCACTCGCCAAAATATTTAAGATGATATTATAAGAACAGAGACAAAAAGTGATTACTGAAATTATGTGAATAAAACGTAGTAAACGATCGGGATTTGAACTTCTGACTTCTAATCCTGGCACCAACCGATCACATTCATCGAAGACATTGTTTAGGTTAATAATTGAAATCTGAATACCCCCCGAAATAAGGGTAACTCATACGGTACATTGTTCCCTATGTAAGCCTATTTAGACTCTTGTTCGGGGGGTGGGGTTAAATCAATTGTTGTAGTTATATGTATAAGATACAACTTAATTTACATTACAGATCCTATCTCATATTAGAAAGTTCAATCATCCCATATTAGCACTATCCCATATTAAGAAACCAATTTTAATATAAAAAAACGGACTTGTGACTTAAAATTGTATATTTTATATTACTTATATTCTCTATATTCAAGTACGATTCTTTTATTTATTCTTTCTTTTTGTCAAACTCTTGACAACAATCCTATAACAGCGACTTGTTTCCGATACGGCTCGTCTCTTGGCCGCACACTATAAAGATTTAACTGCGGAACATAGATGTAAGGAGTTTGTGTTGTGTGAAGATATTCATGTCATATTCAACAGTAATTATACTCGTGTTAAAACATAATGGAAACATTTTATCTCATTTCAATCCTATTATACCAGCTAGTCTTACGTAACTATATAGCCTATATTATAGTATTGGATTGTTACAAATATCCCATTGACAAATAAATCATTAACGTTGTTTTGATTATTCATAGTAAGTCAGATAAATATGATAAATGTATTTTGATTACTTTTATGGGCATATGTAATAAATTACCGCTTAAAATCGTGACTGAACAAAGCATGGTTTTAGTTGTACAATAAAATTTGTTTCTATATAAAAAGGACATGATACAATCATTGTGAGAACAAGGTACTCTACCAAAAATAAAGGCTCTGTCCGTGTACGTGTGTGTGTGTGCGTGTGTGTGTAATATTTATGTGTGACCAGACATATCCTTGTCTGAATTACCTTGGTAAATGGTTCTAGAATGTCGCTTCCCATGTGTATGATAATGAATGTGACTTTATCGGATGAGGTGGGGGGTTGAAAACAAAAGTGTGTCTTTCCCCGTACCCTCACTCTCAACTCTTTTCACGGTATAAAAGGTGGCTGTTACCATGGCTACGCTATAGTGACCACTATTCTTGTTTGTTTGTGACTAATTTTATGAGCTCGTATCTATCTGTCGCTTGGTTTTGTATTAGAAAAGAACCGCTAACTTCAGACAGGTTGAAACCCAAACTAATGGTGAAGCTATATGGGATGGAATCAGAACCCGCGTGTGGGGAGCTAGCTGCATGGGGGGTTTCTGGAGGAGGGGGAGGTGTTTCGGATTTATACCACACCTCAATACGATTGACATGATCGTAACTTTGATGGTGTTTTCTGTCCCTTTCCTCATTCTCTCACTCGTGGCTCTGTAGTTCATTCCCCTCTTATATATTCAAGCACGATTCTTTTATTTCTTCTTTCTTTTGTTAAAGATCATTGATTCTATCCTCGTTAGCATGAGGAAGCAGTTGAAAACTTCCCGTTAATTAAATAACGGAGGAAACTGATTGTTAAGCCTTGGCATTCATGGAATTTGAAATTTAGTAAACCCTAATTACTTCTTCTACTATTAATTCTTCTCGCTGTTTCGTCTCCGAGGAAAAGATTGTCAAGGCCACAGTATTTACTGAATTTGGAATTTTAGCGATCTATAATTACTTTGTCTTCTCTTTGTTTCTATCTTGCGTACGTATTGTAATAAATATTTGATTCCGACGGCGGATGCTTTGATTCTTAATTATTTGATTTTGAGCTCCTAACTGCCTCGAAATAACGCTTTTCAGCTGTGGGTAGCTTCAGCATCATCTAGGTCTATCCTGCTCGTGGTACGCCATGGAATGTGAACCTATTTTACAGATGTTTCATTAGGCTATATCTCTGCGGTAACTGATGGTTGAGTTTGACGTGGGTTATCTTGGTCGTGGGCGTCAGAGTATTAAAAAGCAGAACAAAATATATGTGGTTGCCTTCATTCCAATGTTCTAGTCACTGTTTACTTGAGCGTAAGGTGAGGGTTTAGTCTTACTTTTTTATGACAGATAAATACAACTTTTTTCTATTTTCCTTCCACCTCATTGCAAAATGTTACGTTGCACAAAGGCAAGAATATAATACGAGCAACCCTTTCCTTTTTTGCTGAACGACTGTCTTGTTGAACTTCCTTCTGACAGTGAAACTCTGAATGTGATTCATATATAGCTTACTTGTTCTTATCAACGACTTCATTATCATCTAAAAACAAAAAACACATTCAGAATATTGTTAGACATTTTGTTTGTCCGATGGCTGCTTATAAGTGTTTTGACACAAGTTTCTGATAGTTATTATTCCTATCGCACTTCAGTATGACACATTGGCACAAAATAGATATAACAAACTGTTTGTTTTTTTAGTTTGGAGTAGATATACGATGACCATAGTATATTTGGTGCTGCCACCTACTATTTCAGTGAATGCATTGTTAGAATCGTCTTATGAGCAGGCAATATAAACAGCCATCAGATACATTCAAGCAGGTGGTGGTTTAAAACTATTTTTAAATGTTCAAGTAGTTTAAATGTTATGTTTTATTTAACGACGCTCGCAACTGCAGAGATTAATCAGCGTCGCCGGATGTGCCGGAATTTTGTCCCGCAGGAGTTTTTTCAAGTAGTGCATAGAAACATTAAATACAGACGTTTGAGATTTCCAGGCCATGTAACACGTATGGGCGAATCTAGAAATGCATATAGAGTGTTAATTGGGAAGCCGGAGGAGGAAAAAAACTTTGGGGAGGCCGAGACGTAGATGGGAGGATAATATTAAAATAAATTTGAGGGAGGTGGGATATGATGATAGAGACTGGATTAATCTTGCACAGGATAGGAACCGATGGCGGGCTTATGTGAGGACGGCAATGAACCTCCTGGTTCCTTAAAAGCCATAAGTAAGTGCATACCAATAAAATAAAATTTCTGGTAATGAAACGTTATTGTATGATTTTCAAAATTTGGAGCTTAGTAATAATAGTAATAATAATAATAATAATAATAATAATAATAATAATAATAATAATAATAATAATAATAATAATAATAGGGCAGAATAATTGTTTTATTATTGTCAAATTATAAAGTAATATGAAATAGGCCTATAGTAACAAACATTATTATTATATTTATTAAAACTGCAATCTATCGCTAGAAAGAGTTTAACATATATGTAGGCTATATAGTAAGTTATCTTTATCTCTTTCGGGCAATCCACATGACTGATACTGTGTTGGGATAGTTCTTGACCCGTTAAAAAAAGTCATCGCAATACCATACCGTAATGTCATCTGTTCCATTGCCAGACGTCTGAGGACCCTCGACTTTCTGTAACTTTTTCGAAAACAACCTCGTAGCGAATTTATATTTTTACAACCGTTTCTTTTGCTGCTTCGGAATCATTTTCCGATAAGCTCGTAACTGTTCATAAGCAACAAGTCTTTTTTTTTTTTTTTTTTTTTTTTTTTGTCTGAGTGCTTCTTACTTTTATCTTAGAACTGCGCAGGCAAAATTGACGCTAAGACGGACAATCAGTGGGGCCCTTAACTTTGCCAGTTGACATTCTTTGATATTTATACTAGCAGTGAGTTTCTGCATTTAGGCCTTAATATTGCTTATGTGTTTGCAAAATACTTTAATCATAATTAGTAAGAAAATCATCTAGTTACCTGCAGTTAATTCCACATGCTGCAATGGAATACTCATACGTAAGGTCATACAAGGAAAACCAGTCTAATGACATATTCGATTACATGCGCAATTAGCACGCTATTTAATTTCGTTAGATATATCCGGCAGAACATAAATTCTTTGGAAAACAGGAAATGAAATGCTGAAAGGTAGTATTAATGGATTAGATTTTAAATTGCACTAATTTGCATAGCGCGTTTTGATACAGGTATAAGCTAATACAGAATCTTCCAAATGGTCTTCTGTACATTTTAGACAAACCATAGGAAATATAGTTTTATGAAGCAAGTTGAACTGTTTGTCTTACCTCAGACACTGGATAGAATTATTGAGCCACTGAGTATTATTTATTGCATAAAACTCGAGTCAGTTACAAGTGACATGCCACTGCTTTCCCTCACGCTTGCACGCACTAGAGTTTGAAGTCGCTGAACTAGAGTGTCTTAACACTAAGTACGTAAAATGTTGTATTGTTACAGCCCTAGCGCTGTGACTTGCGTCCAAGTTTTATTTATAATAAAATTATGTTGAAATTAGAAAAACAAAAATGCTGTAGTCTGTTACCCACGCACCATTTAGCAAACATTACTTGTTGCTCAAAAACGTTTTGGTTCAGATTTGTCGATTATATTGCTAGAATAATTCTGTTTTCACTCCTCAAGTAGCCTATCTCCGGTACTTTTTTACTTCATCATCTTCGTAATGATTATCATTATCATAGTCTTCGTTGTCTTCATTTTATTAGTTTCACTCATGTTCGGTTTCACTCGCTTGTTCATCATGTTTATCATTCTTTTGTTCCTTAATGTGTTCATAATCTAATTTATTATCTCTGCCCTATTCTTGTCATCACATACTTGTTCTTTTTCATCAGCTTGTTCCTCTTCTTCAACAGTTTGCACTTAGTCTTCAACAACCGATTTTTAGTGTTCAACAGCCTGCTCTTAGTCTTCAAGAGCCTGTTCTTAGTCTTCAACAGCCTGCTCTTAGTTTTGAACAACACGTTTTTAGTCTTCAACAGTCTGCTCTTAGTCTTCAACAGCCTGTTTTTAGTCTTCAACAGACTGTTCTTAGTCTTGAACAACCTGTTTTTAGTCTTCAACAGCCTGCTCTTAGTCTTCAACAACCCGTTTTTAGTCTTCAATAGCCTGCTCTTAGTCTTAAACAGCTTGTTCTTACCCGCTCTTAATTTTCAACAGCCTGTTCTTGGTCAACAACCTGTTCTTAGTCTTAAACAGCCTTCTCTTAGCCTTCTACAGTTTGTTCTTAGTCTTCAACAACCTAATCTCTATTCTTGTCATCACATAATTTTCTTCTTCAGCAGCTTCTTTCTCTTTAGCACGTTGTTTTTCCTCTTCAACAGCCTGCTTTTAGTCTTCAACAGCTTGTTCTTACCTGTTCTTAATTTCAACAGGTTGCTCTTAGTCTTCCACAGCTTGCTCTTAATCTTCAACAACCTGCTCTTAATCTTCAACAACCTGTTTTTAATCTTCAACAACCTGCTTTTAATCTTCAACAATCTGCTCTTAATCTTCAACAACCTGCTCTTAATCTCTATTCTTGTCATCACATAATTTTTCTTCTTCAGCAGCTTCTTTCTCTTTAGCACGTTGTTTTTCCTCTTCAACAACCTGTTTTTAGTCTTCAAAACCCTGCTTTTAGTCTTCAACAGCTTGTTCTTACCTGTTCTTAATTTCAACAGATTGCTCTTAGTCTTCCACAGCTTGCTCTTAGTCTTCAACAACCTCCTCTTAATCTTCAACAACCTGTTTTTAATCTTCAACAACCTCCTCTTAATCTTCAACAACCTGCTTTTAATCTTCAACAACCTGATCTTAATCTTCAACAACCTGCTTTTAATCTTCAACAATCTGCTTTTAATCTTCAACAACCTGCTCTTAATCTTCAACAACCTGATCTTAGTCTTCAACAACCTGCTCTTAATTTCAATAAACTGCTCCTAATCTTCAACAGCCTGCTCTTAGACTTTTGCAGCTTGCTCTTCCTCTTCACCAACTTGATGTTCTTCTTAGCCCTTTGCTTTATTATCTTCTTTTTTTACTAGCTTGTTCTTAATCTTCACCGCCATCTTTTTAGTCTTATTATTAATTTCTCACATCTCACTATTTTTCAGTGTTCTCTATCGTCATGTTCATAATCGGATTTTCCTTATCAATGAACTTTTTCCTCGCTAATATCCCTGCTGTCTATCATTCTTCTCATATGTCAGATATACAGTACAGCCGGAATAGAATCTTCAGATTTTAATTTTTATCTTTAAGAATTTTTCTTATTTGCTCTCTGGAACAGTTTATTCCAAGCAATATTCTGATTTTGAATTAGTTGATGCTTCCTCTACTTTTAATTTGCTTTTCAAATTCAGTAGTCTAAGAGTAAAAGACTTTATTCCCTGCTAATATGAGACCATCTAATTTCACCTTATCATTCGTTCTCTTTCCTCTTTACCTTCTCGTCTTTTCTCCCTGCAGCATCTCTCTCTGGACCATACTTCTCTCACGCAGCTTCGGACACTCGATAAATCCCACTTGGTGGTCCCCCCCCCCAAACCTCCGACAACTGGCCCCCTTACCCCCCAACATGCACGGTCAAGCCTGGTGACGAATGGCCAGTAGAACTAACAAACAAACCAGCTAACCGACCAGGGCACACGAAGTGTGTATGTATGGTTGTACAAACGGACAGGCTCTGTACGCCTATTTGTGGGAGCGCCATCATTGAAGAACAACGTGCACTGCGCCAATCCATGCAAAGCTTATTATTTGTGTGGGGGAGAGTTGGAATTCCAGAGCCTTTATTTCGGAATTTTTATCATTCACGCTCAATTGGAGGATCTCAGTGGTATAACACCGATTTATTCTCTTTCCCTTTTTAGGCAAGTTTTAAAAAAGTGGGCCCAGATACTGTGTTCATCTTCCAATGACTGTGCTATAAAATAAACCAGCAGAGAGGAAAGAAACTAGCAGGAAAGGAATATATTCTAGCATTAAAGTTTATTTCTAAAGATAGCATATTAAAAATGAAAAATTAAAGTCCTGTAAATTTGGCCGTACGTATTGGACTTATCAAAATACAAAAATTATAACGAAAAGTGTAAAAAATAAATTTCTACAACGGCAACACTGGTCAGACTGATAAAATGTACACCTAATTTACTTGTCACTGCAAGTCTTTTGTCTCTGTTTTTAGGAACCATAGAGATCTGACACGATTTTCACTGGAATAATTTCAAGGAAAAATTATTTTGGGCCGGGTATCGAACCCGGGACCTTTGGCTGAGCGCGCCAACTCTCTACCGACTGAGCTGCTCAGGAACTATACCAGACCTCGGCTCAATTATTCCCTTTTATATCCACATACCTCAAGTGGGTTGACAAGACATCAAAGACTCAGCATTGAGTGCACACTTTTTTGTGTGACTTAAATTGTGGTTTTCTGTTAACAGTGACGTGTATTGTATCCCAGATCACATATAGATTGCTCATTCCTATGTTAAAATCGGTTGCACTTTGAAGAGAACAACCGCCTGAATCGCCATCCGTCCGCCGTAAGCGAAAATGAATGGCAGTACAGTCGCTAATGCAATTCAAATGGAAGTTATGAAGTGACTCCTTATATAACAACTAGATGGCAGCATAGTGAACCTGACAAAAGTTGTTACCGTCAAAGCCTATAACGCCAAGGAATCTGGGTATATGATCTAGGATTATACCTACAAATCACACAGGGAAATGCTTGGTCTCTGACGCGTTGTCAGCCCACTTGAGATGTGGTAGAGTTCCTGGACAGCTCAGTCGGTAGACAGCTGGCGCGCTCAGCCAAAGATCCCGGGTTCGATATCCGACCTCGAACAATTTTTCCCTTGGAACTATTCAAGTCAGCTTCACAGGGAGCTATTCCTGAAAAGTGAGATTTGCATGATTTTCACTTGTTTCCCTTGTCAGTTGCCAAAGTATTCGTTTTAAGAAACATACTCCTAGAAAATGATGGCTGAGTTATTCCAGTCTCATGTATAGGATTTGAAACTGGAAATGGGGATATCTATATTTTGATCATCATTAATTTCCATAAGTTCTTTTAAGTGTTTATGTTTAGGGAAGTTTTTAGCGTGTTTATTATTTTTATTTTACTGGTTATTTTTGTTATAGTTGATGTTGCTTTTTTGACTTTGTCAGAACGTAAGGTTCTCGGATATTGTACAGTAGTGGCAAAAAAAAAAAAAACGGACCGACCCTTGTAGCTGATTTCAGAGCCTTGTTCACTCCAGAGCACAATAGACTGGTAACTAAGACTTTCATGGTTCGAATCCTGCCTGGGAAGGAAACTTTTTTTTTGTTCCTTATTCAAATTTATTGCCAATACTTTTCGATTGCAGCGATATTTTACTACTTAATTAACTTATTATTCCCAGAACATGAATTTTACCAGCAATCGAAAAGTATTGGGAATAAATTTGAATAAGGAACGAAAAAAAGTTTCCTTCCCAGGCAGGATTCGAACCACGAAAGTCTTAGTTACCAGTCTATCGTGCTCTGGAGTGAACAAGGCTCTGAAATCAGCTACAAGGGTTGGTCCGGATTTTTTGTCACTGTTTTACATCCCAACTAATATAATATTTGTGTGACAAATAATTTCTGTATTACTGCTATATGTTTGTTCATCGTGTAGCTATAATAATTTCGCTATACTATATTATTTTTATTCAAAGGTCGCAAAATCCAGTGAATGGTATTAGTAGACTGGTCTTCAGATACTTAACATGTACACAGATTAATTTCTTTCCGGTTGAGATCAGAACAAATCTTAAGCTGAGATAGAATAAACTTTAGTAGCTATTAATGATATATCACTGGTAACTATTTTTATGACCAATTGTGAACAAAATTTACTTCCGATAAGAATGTTAAATGTGATTTTCCTTCACGATTCTCGTCGTAATCTGTTTCAATATTTAGAATGTTGAGATTCATTTAAAGCTATAAAATGTATTTTCAATTCCGTGATCAGATGTAAGTGTACACAATCAATCTAGCAACTATGTTACGCCTGAAGGAACACCAGTAATCACTAATACTTCTTTGGTATAATTTATCGGTATCTTGATAGGCGACAGGGAGTGCTTGGAGCCATAAATCACATTCTCCTTCACATAAAGGGAAGGTCGTTGCAAGGATTAAAAAACAATTCGTATGAATGAATAGCAGGTTGGTTCATAATTAGCAAGACTAATCAGGGGAGTTTCCTTGTCATAGCATTAAAATGCATTAACTCATTTCATTTATGTAGTAGTATACTGATTTAGAACTCGACCATGGAAAGAGAACGAAGTTAGCTCTCGGAGGAAGGAGATTTCATAGTGTGTCTTGGTGACGAATTCAAGTTTAGCGACAAAGATAAACTAACATTGATTGTGATTAATTTTTAGCAAATGTGCTACTGAAGATTTTAAAGAGTAATTAAATATAAAGTACCTGAAACGGTAATGTCAAGATGTTACAACGTCGTCATCCTATGTAGTCTTCTGGTTGTCAAATTAGTCGTTGTATTCTAGGTACTGGGATTAAAACCCCGTCGAGGGCTATAGATTTTAAAATGTAAGTTAATAATATTATGATCGTGGCTTTCTCGGAGGGGGAAGTAAAGTTGTGTCTCCTATGTTACAGATTTAAGGAACTTAAAAGAAATGTATCCCTGATAGGCCTAGAAGGTAGCCTATGAAACAAGATGTAGGCATAAATCTTGAAGCTTATATGGTAGGATGGACGGGATGGGATGGTATAAGTTATGTAATGGTATATGTGATGTGATGGAATATTAGTGAATGGATGACCTTAGTACGTAGTAGAATTAGTATGTAGAATTGAATTGATCAGTGGACGAAAGTACGGATAGCTAATGAATGACGAATTGATAGATCGGTTGGTAATGTAATGTAATGTAATGTAATGTAGTGTAGTGTAGGTGAGTAGGTTGATTGGTAGATAGATACGTAGTTAGTTGGTAGGTAGGCCTATGTTGATAGGCGGTAGTTTGGTACTGAGGAGATAGATTGGTAGATGATAGGTAAATTGGTAGGAGGTAAATTGGTAGGTAGCTAGGTTAGTTGATTGGTAGATAGGTAGTTCGGTAAATCGGTAGGTCAGTTGGTGGATAGTCAGGTTGACACACGAACTGAATATTAGCTGTATGACTGAGTCTATGCAAGAGTGAATGAGACAATGGGAGAGTGCATGACTCTAAATTAGTGCGTCTGAGTGAGTGAACGAGTCTATTGGAGAATGAATGAATCTCTTGCTGAGTAAGTGAATGAGGCTGAATGAGTGAATGAATCTGAGTGAACGTGCAAATGAGTCTGGGTGAACGTCTGAATGAGTCTGAACTTAAGTGAATGAATAAGTATGATTGAGTGAGTGATTGAATCGGTGAGCATGTGAGTCAACGAATGTATAAATAAGTAAATTGATACATAGAGTGAATTAATGAGTTGGTTAATTACTAAATGGGTTAGTAAATAACTAAATGAGTCAATGCATTAATAATTACGGTATGTGAGAGATTATAATGGATTAGTGGATGATTGAATAATCTTGTGGTCTTGTTTTTTTTTGTATGTATGTATGTATGTATGTATGTATGTATGTATGTATGTATGTATGTATGTATGTAATGTATGTATGTATGTATGTATGTATGTATGTATGTATGTATGTATGTATACTATCGGTCAAAAGTTTTCGATCACCTATCACAACTATGGATTTGTGATTAAAACAGGGATTTCGTTTTGAATATTCTATCATATCATAATGCTAGAGAGAAAAAATATTTATTTTGTTGGGCTACTTAGTTTTTCCGATGTGTTTGTACATTGAAATAAAGTATATTGTTGTTTTCATAGCTGATCGAAAACTTTTGACCGGTAGTTTATATATAACTCTATTTGTTCCATATCTTAAAAGTGATGTAAGATGTATGAAATAGGCTTATAATAAATAAAGAAAGGAAAAATTTAATAAATTAATTTAAGTAAAGCAATAAATTAGAGGTTGGGTATAAATTAGTGAATTAGTGGTTAAGTGAGCGAGAGAATGAATTGTTGAATGGGTGAGTGAGTTAAAGAAATTAATGGATTAGTGATTGATTAAGTGAATGGTTCCATAACTACGAAAAAATTTTTAATATGCTTAGTAAATGCATGTTAATAACGATATTCATGTATCTAATGAAATACCAAGTAAAGTACATTTGAAACCAAGGCACGTATCGGAATTTTACGTCGAGGTTCAGTTAATATTTGCAGTCACAGTACGATATGTCTGTGTATGAAAATCGTATCGCAGATTCGAAAGCCCGAAAAAGCGCCGAAGGTGAGGTGATCGGAAATGCATTCATATAAATAAGAGAAATGTCCGAATTATCAGCATATAGGATAATAAAGGCAGTGCTGTATTTCGAGCGTACCTTTACTGTTATTTAGTGTGCGGCTGGCCTCTTGTGGGTGTGTATGGTATATACAACCTACCGACCAATTCACGTGTGTACCTATATATAATGCAAGTATATATGTGTATGTATGTCTGTTAGCTTTAGGGAATATAATGTTATATGCGAACCATGACTGCATGCCGTTAGGATAGGAGAGACCTTTTAGCAGTTGCCCCAGCCAATTTGTCCAACCAAATCCCTCTAGGGGATTTTCTGATCAAACCCCGACACCCCTGTGGTCATAGGCATGCCCCCACCTCCTCTTCCTCTTTTGCCCCTCTCGCAATCTAACTAGAGTTCTGGTTGGATAACTGATGGAAGCTTAATTATTGCACTCTTGTATACGTTGTTTCCTATGAAACTGTAACACGCATTTTTAAAATTGGATGTAGGCCTAGCCTATTTTATGTGAAGTTTATGATTCGAAGAACAGCCAGAATATCTAAATACGTATTTGAATATGTTTGCAGGAGCATTAAATTTGTGTAAGCAGTTTGAAGTTTGTGTCACTTCTATTAGTCTATACAGAATTAAAATTCATTAAAAGTAATTGCATTCCGTTACTTTCACTTTATATTAAGTATAAGAGAAATATTGTGACATTGTGAAAGATAGTTTTTACCATTTTAACGACTGTATAAGCATACAGAATACAGTTTTTGACATGACGTCTGCCATCTTTTATCCCTGTACAACAATTTCATAACCATAGACGAATTTTGCTTTTACTTACTTACTTACTTACTTACTGGCTTTTAAGGAACCCGGAGGTTCATTGCCGCCCTCACATAAGCCCGCCATTGGTCCCTATCCTGAGCAAGATTAATCCAGTCTCTATCATCATATCCCACCTCCCTCAAATCCATTTTAATATTATATTCCCATCGACGTTTCGGCCTCCTCAAAGGTATTTTTCCCTCAGGCCTCCCAACTAACACTCTATATGCATTTCTGGATTCGCCCATACGTGCTACATGCTCTGCCCATCTCAAACGTCTGGATTTAATGTTCCTAATTATGTCAGGTGAAGAATACAATGCGTGCAGTTCTGTGTTATGTAACTTTATCCATTCTCCTGTAACTTCATCCCTCTTAGCCCCAAATAGTTTTCTAAGCATCTTATTTTGCTTTTACTTTATTTATTTATTTATTTATTTATTTATTTATTTATTTATTTATTTATTTATTTATCTATCTATCTATTTATCTATTGCTACATACAATAGGCCCCGAGGTTCACTCAGGCTCCTATAAAATTGAATACCGGGTCTTTCCCGGGGGTAAAAGGCGGTCAGAGCGTGGTGCCGACCACACCACCTCATTCTAGTGCCGAGGTCATGGAAAGCATGGGGCTCTACCTCCATGCCCCCCAAGTGCCTTCATGGCATGTTACGGGGATACTTTTACTTTTTTATTATTGACATAGCGCACACCCGTTTGAGCAAGCTCGTGTTTGGGGGCTGTTCCTATAAATAACAACTTTATACTACATAAATGGAATATAACAAAGTTTCATTCATTTATTTATTTATTTACAAGTGCCCCCCCATTGAGAGTAGCCCTTACGGACTCATATCTTAAAAAAATATGTGCATATGTAAACGTAGGTAATGAAATAAAAGGAAAAAAAAAAAAGAAACAAAGAAAAGGGCATGAAAAATTACAATTGCTACTAATGTGGCACCATGTGATTAATCAGTATTGACAGCATTTTTAACACTGTTATCACAATGTCATGCCTCAGATATGTTATCAAAGCAAATTGCCCTCGAAATTCTTCGATAAAAGCTGGGATAGTACCTCGAGCACCAATGACCAAGCCGAATGCTTCAATGTGAATTAAGGAATATTTCAGCTTGAAATAGTTAACTATAGGCTCATAGATCGACTTCTTCTCATGGTGGACCTCGGCTGACTGATGACGTCCTACTTCAAAACGTATCGTTGGGTCCACAATTATGCCGTGTTTAGTGTCAGCTCTGTGCTCTAAAATGTCTACTCGTCTCGTTGATCCATTTTCATCTACACAAGAGATTTCTTCTTTTACCATTCAGCTCTTATTTCTTAATTCGTCGACAATTTTGGATCTTATAAGATGATGTCTAGAGTTCAATTACTACAATTATTGTATAGGTAGATCTACATCATAAATCTGTATCATAGCTATGATTGGCTTAAAATATTTGCTTTCTACTTAAATCCAACATAGATTTGTAGTTTTCGTCGTCTTACAGTTAGAGATTTTTTTAATGGCAACGAAGTATAACTTCACAGCACATATGAGGGTTTCTGTGGCCTGTACACTAGGAAGACAGCCTACTCATCAAATTCCGTCAGCAGAATGCTAGATTCCACATAAGACAGCAGTGGACATCCTATTAGCAAAGGACAAACATCCATGTCCTAGGATTCGAACCCCAAGACTGTTGCTGGTCATAGTCTTTCCATAAACAGCAGTATTTATTGAACTGATTGTCATTTAAAATGAATCTTACGTTCATATGGATTTTGGGGGCTTTTATGACACACATTTCTTCGGCTATGGACATTAGGGGCCATATTCATAGATATTCTTAGCGCGAGCTTCCGGTGGATGATCAGCGAATTAACGTTTTTCGTATTCATAAACCAGTGTTAGCGATATGGCATAATATGATATGAATCCTGTACAAGTAACCAGTCGATAGCCGGGGCTAGTTTAGCACGCTCGTAGCGCGGTCTAGCGAAATGTCTATGCATAGCACTCTAAGGTATTTCTATCTTCTTAGTAAAGGTAGCGGATCTGTACAGAAAGACGCATTAAAACTTCAAGGACTCATTATGCCTGTGCCTTCACAAGATGAATACTAATTCTTACTAGAAACGAACCTTAGGAAAAGACGAATATGATTGTTTAGCGTCAAGTTTCGACCATCTCCAGATGTGTTCAGGCTCCTTGAGAAATTTCTTATATCTCTAGGTCTTAAATTAGTAACTTCGAATCAACAACTCATCGCTTTACCGTCTGAAGTAACTGAACTGTAAACAGTAAAATACTAAAGAAATTAAATTGTAGATAATTTGAGCTATTTTCATTGAAATGTGACTCATTTTCTCCATACAATCTGCCTTTCTGTCATTTCCATATGTTACTGAAGGCTTAATTTTTCAATTCTGTATTTATACAGGTGTAGTCGCGAATTTATACCGCAGGGTGAAATATAATGTTGCAGAAGTGCGAATACGAGGCATGTTTACTGTTGAATTGCGTTATAGGCCATGCATTGTGACAACCACGCGTCATGTATTTCGAGAGAGATGTGCGAGAAAATGGAACACCATAAATATCTTAGTCATGTGACCACACACAATTACCATTCGTCATATTTCTTTTTTGCACATACTCCGAAACCACAAAATAAACGTGACTTGAATGCAGTAAATATGCGTGGAACTTTTCTTCTACAAAATTATTTTATGCTAGGTCATGACTCATGAAGCATTATGTATTCTTCTAATACTAAAAGCTCAGTATTATTTATAAGCTATACATCTTTATCGAACTTCGATTTAAATCGATAGTTCAGTTCGTTACTACTATTCGACGTGAACTACAATCAAATTTACTCTATTTGTGCTTTATAATTTAATGCATTATTTTGGTAGCGGAATCAGTTTACTTTGGGTAGATCCCATGTTACCAAAAGTTCCTGGCTAATCCCGTAATGTATGGAAATTTACTCTCATCACCACTCTAAAACAAAATTTCTGTAATATTAACGGAAAATAGAAGAGATGTAAACAATGGTTCGGGTATAAAAAGAATGTGTTTTCAATAATGCATAAAGGACAGAAATGTTAGTTACAATTGGTTCTGCATCCCCTCATGCCTCTCTCTTCGATTCTCAAACACATTAACAGATGTTAAATGTGATTGCATTGCCTGATTTTGCATTTCAACGGCGTTAAACATTTCAGCGCATGGATAAACACATATGCATATGGCATAAAGTAGGTAGCCCTATGTCTCATTCTGTCTATTCGTAACCCCCTACCCCGTTCTGATACCCACCCGCTTTCTACTCATACCTCCCCCACCCCAACCGACCCTTCGCGTATGGAATGGTAGTTGGTTTTGTCCCATATCTATATGTTAAGTCCATTTAATGATAATACATGTATAGTTCTATGCATTTAGCATTGGATTTGGAATTGGTTTGACCTCATCTCATATGTGTGTATGTATTTGTAAACGCACCGGGGGTTGCGTCGGGACGCAGGTACATATCGTCCAGAATTATGCGCACACATTCCCCGACTAATGCGTATAGGACATCTCAACGCAAAATTAACATTATTTGAAAAAATTATTTCGAGTTCCCCTCGCTGAATTGACGAACGTGGAGTTCTATCTGGCTTCTCTAATCAAGGTGTTAAGATATTTATATGCAGTGGGCGGGAAAATGCTCATTGCTTTTCGTAATTTTTCCTTCCCTTCATTTTCTCTGCATTAAAATTGTTCTGTTACTGCTGCTACTACTACCGCTACTATCCCGACATCATTTTATTAGGTTTACTACTACTACTCAAATCTGTCATTCTGTAGGCTACCTGCTCTCGGATAGTACTTAATAAATGAAATAAGTAATATTTTCATATTTTTATTGGCCCATTAAGCAGAGTCTATTTGCTAGACCTTTATCTGCTTCTAATTTAACAATTCTCTTCACTAACTACTTCCATTGAATTTGCATCTATATTTCGTAAACTGTCCTAATCCATTCAATTCATAATGTGCATACATAATTTCTCTATACAGGGTGAGTCATAATTATGTTTGGAAAACGCGCGAGCGTGCTCCTTAATAAAAAATAAGAACAATATCTTATATGAAAATTTCAAAAAAATGTTTATCTATTTATTGGAGTAATAAGGACTTGGTTTCATAAGTATCTGATCATATTATTGTGTTGTTTTTGTTTTGCTTTTGTACCAGTGTTTACAAATAACAGTGACAAGACAGTAGTACATTGTTTTTGTTTAGATTGGAAGCGGTGGTCCAGTACCTTTGCCACCTAGATCATCCGACTTCACCCCATTAGATTTTTACCTTTGATATCACTTGAAGTTCTGTCGACTATACAACATCAGTGAATGATGCAGAGGAGCTATTGCAATGTGTTGAAAATGCATGCCAATTGAACCGTGATGACAACATGGTGTTTGAGCGAACTCACCAGTAGTGTGTACGTCGTGCTCAGGCATATGTCAGCAATGGAGAGAGACACATGAGCACCTTTTGTAAACGTTAAATGACAAGTTTCCAAATATGTAGGCCTACTTTTGACATAAAAAAGAACAAAAACAAAGTATGACCATTTCTCCAATAAATAAGCATTTTCCGTCAAATTTTCATGTAAGGAATTGTTCTTATTTTTGATCCGGAAGCACGCTCACGCGTTTTCCAAACATACTTACGACTCATCCTGTATAACTTTATAATCGTTAACTGTTTCAAAGATCTGACTATGTGAGTTTTATAATAGTTTATTTTCATACTTTATAGATCAGAGAAACATTACGCATCTCAGAGGTAAGTAGAAGTACCTAAACAAGATATTTGTGAATATTTTTGTTCTGTTATCTAAATACTCAAGTTATTACTTTCAACGACTTTAAACTTACTTCACAATTTATTAACTATTGCCAAGGGTACATCTTTGTTCAAATACATTTAATGATAAAGTGTCACATTTTTCTGTAACACAAAGTGTAATAAGTCTCCGCTAGATGTTGCACATGTCATAGCATACGCGTGCTGCCATCTTTCGAGTGTTGCGTAATCTTTATGCAAGTGAATATACGAAAAGCGTTATCTAGTAAGTGCGAATCACATCAAGTTCATACATTATTCATAGACGTGTAAGAACCTATGTTATATAGACTACACATATTAAGTATTGGAAGTATCTTTGTATAATTACGTAAAATAATATTTTTTTAATAATGTGTGTTTATTTGCGAAAGAAAATCTCAATGGGAACTGATTAACCGAAAATAAAACAAAATAAAACTTTAAACAATAAAAATCATATCTCTAAGAAAACAAAACAAAGACATATTCACGTAATCTTCGTGATTAAATGAATATACAGTATTACTCTTTGTGTTAATTTTGTATTAAAATATCCGTGTCTTCCATTGAACTTATTAGAATGATTTTATAATTATTTCCTCGTACACACACAGGATGTTTCATAATATTCGGAGTCCAGATAGGTACATGAAGTAGATATAGGTAACTAAATTCGTTTCAGAAACGCTGAGCGATTGTAGTAGAGATAAAACTGACACATGCTTATTTATGTGGTCTGAAATTTTGCCTTTCGACAGAAAGTAATATTTAATTCGTTTGCACTGACCTGAATAGCTAATTTTATTCATTAGCCGTAATCAATTCTCAAAGTATTAAGTTCTATACAGCATGAAGTTTTAAATTTCATTTTTCTGTTGATGTATTACGAACGTTGATGGAAGTAGCGGCCATCGACATTGGCTTCAGAAGGCTGTCTGTAGTTTTCTGTGTTTTTGTGGTGTACGAATATAATTACAAAATTTATAGGCCTAAAACATTGCACTCGGTTTAAATATTAAGACCATTTGATTAATAAAAAAAACAAATTTCATATCATTTCTACTTACTTAGTTACAAATGGCTTTTAAGGAACCCGAAGGTTCATTGCCGCCCTCACATAAGCCCGCCATCGGTCCCTATCCTGTGCAAGATTAATCCAGTCTCTATCATCATATCCCACCTCCCTCAAATCCATTTTAATATTATCCTCCCATCTAAGTCTCGGCCTCCCCAAATGTCTTTTTCCCTCCGGTCTCCCAACTAACACTCTATATACATTTCTGGATTCGCCCATACGTGCTACATGCCCTGCCCATCGCAAACGTCTGGATTTAATGTTCCTAATTATGTCAGGTGAAGAATACAATGCGTGCAGTTCTGCGTTGTGTAACTTTCTCCATTCTCCTGTAACTTCATCCCTCTTAGCCCCAAATATTTTCCTAAGCACCTTATTCTCAAACACCCTTAACCTATGTTCCTCTCTCAGAGTGAGAGTCAAAGTTTCACAACCATAAAGAGCAACCGGTAATATAATTGTTTTATAAATTCTGACTTTCAGATTTTTTGACAGCAGACTAGAGGATAAAATCTTCTCAACCGAATAATAACAGGCATTTCCCATATTTATTCTGCGTTTAATTTCCTCCCGAGTGTCATTTATATTTGTTACTGTTGCTTCAAGATATTTGAATTTTTCCACCCCTTCGAAGGATAAATCTCCAATTTTTATATTTCCATTTCGTACAATATTCTGGTCACGAGACATAATCATATACTTTGTCTTTTCGGGATTTACTTCCAAACCGATCGCTTTACTTGCTTCAAGTAAAATTTCCATGTTTTCCCTAATCGTTTGTGGATTTTCTCCTAACGTATCATTTCTATGTAATGAAAATTTGCCAACTTTTGTATCAACTACAGTCTGTAAAGCTCATTTAGTTACACTGTATGGTTACCCTAATACATATGCAGTAGTTCTAAACATGCGAGTCCAGATTTGGGCTGTTTGTTGGTTTTTCTTCGTAGAAAACCCTGAAAAGCTAAAAGTAGACCTAACTGTAGTAGTAAATTGTTCTTGTACACTGAATAGTAGTAGTAGTTTTAATAGATTGTTTGTGTTGTCATTTCTATTCAACCACAAGCGAAATGATGAGTCAGTCTGACTGAATGGATAGGGCATCACTTGGTTGTATTGCGTTTTAACAGCGTCCAGGGAGAGGGAGAGGGTTAGTAAATAGAGATGAAGTAACTGGGCTTTGAACCTGGGTCTCATTTGCGGATGTACCAACCCAGGACTCTAAAAGTAACAAATGTGTACATGCTTTGTGTGTACTATGAGGGTTTATTTATCACACCAGGGTGTTCATATAGTTTGAGTCAATAACGTTGCATTCTCCGTCTCTCTCTCACATCCCCTTCATATCACCACTTCCACCACCCTCCTAGCGAACGAAACAATTCAACAATATACGTCCTAAACAACAGCAACGACCGAAGTTAAACAATTCTAATACTTTTTGTTGTTTCCTTTTGTTTCAAATATTATTGATCAGAAAACATATGACAAATTTAAAATAGTAAACTGACGGGAAAAATGTCGGACATATAACACATTTAAATTTACTTTTTTGATGTTTAAAAAAAAAACAGTACATGCGAATCAATTGAACAAGTTTAGACGTATAAATTTGTTATCTAGCCTTGTGTTGTGCAAGTATGGAATTGTTACAAACAATAAAATGGAGACATGAAATAAAATTTGTAGCTCTGTATAGAAGGGACTTAAAATATATCCCATAAGAAAAAATTAGACAATTCATGACATTTTGTTTTTGCGTTATTGTAGGCCTACAAAATGTGGACATGTAAATATTCTCACCATTCTTAAATATCAGTTTTTGTCTTAAAGCAAAATAATGTTACGCGAAATTAATAGTTCACTTATACAGTATAATAATAGTCAAAGTTATTTGCATCTAAACAAAACATATCGAAACCTGGAAAGCCAATGTATCGTAAGCGACATTGTAAGAAAAATTGAGGTTATGATACCATTACATGAGACGGACAGTTTTTCACATAATGGCAAAGTATCGTAAGGTTAGATACATTATTTAAAGCCTTAAAATCCCTTAAAATTGAAGTTGTCGTAAATCTCCTTTGCCTTTTTCAGACTGCTAGAATATCGTAAGCGCATCTGCAAATTATCATAAACGACTATACGTGACTGACACAACTATCTTAAGCGCCATTGTTGGTACAGAACAACTAAAATCTAAAATATATACCTGTATATTATGTATGTATGTAATGTATGTATGTATGTATGTATGTATGTATGTATGTATTTTTTATTGGACAGCATGTTCCATTACAAGGTTAGTAATACTACATGCCTTGTTGATCATTCAATACAATTCTAAATTACTATTAGATAATACTATTAGATAAATGTCACATATGGCTTCACTGTTCTTTGAGTCTGGTTCATAATTATTAGTTCACTTCCCATTTATGTTTATACTTAATACACTTCTATATCGCTAGTATTACTAAGAGATGAGTATTATATAGTTACACAATTTTCACCTTGGCTACTGATTGCTTCATTTCTTGTATTTTTACTTTGTAAAGTATCATGTTTTTAGGATTGACAGTAGTCCAATATTTATTTACATTTCGTTCAAACGTATGTCATTTTTAATGACCTTGCACCCAACACAAACCAATACACAATAGAGACACTGCTTAAGCGTACCGGTACTTATGGGGCAAAGTGACGACTGTCTATTCTAATTTTCAAAAGTTAGATTCACAAACATTTTTTTCTGGGAATACCTTGGCAGTTACAGAAAAATATTATTTGACTTTTTCCTTCAGTTATTTATGCTGTATCATCACTGTTTTTTTGACAGTTTATATCACACACCTTGTATATATAGACATACACACAGAAATTGAAAGCTCATCCCTGTATAGGAGGAAAGTGTCAGAATCAATGTGATACAATTAATGAACGGTACAGGCGAACATTTTTTTAAATTATTATGGACTGAAAAGGATTTGTTTCTGACATATACACAGCAAATAGCAGTTAGACGAAAAAAAATGCAGTAAGCAGAAGATTGTATAGAACAGTCCTGGACACAACGGGGAAGTGAAACGGAACTCAAAAACCCCCAACCATGTCCTTTCCACTTTCACTGCCTTATAAAGAAACGCTCAGTAGGCACTGTGCAACAGTGATGGATTTCAGGCGACCAGCAAGAGCCGAAAGTTCGTAAAAGCTGTGATGTCTGCCTTATACAATTCGTCACTGAGCAATGCTCATCTTCCTGTCTACTCGTCTCAGCCGGAGAAGGTGGAGTGGAGAGTTAGGGGATATCTGCAGTGACTCGATTGAGTTATTAGTGCCCAAGCCTGATATAGAACATGCCGTCATTGTTGAAGGAGTTGAAAAGAAAGTGAGTCTCTTCAGTATCTTCAAGACCAAAAATTGCTTTCAAGATTTTGTAGTGGTTTACGTTGCATTCCAATGTTATGTTTTCTTTAATTTTATGTTATTTTATATTGGCACAAGAAGAACATAATGTAACTCAGAATATAATAGTATGAAGCACTACGAATTATTTTTTTTAAACAACTAAGACTTGTGATTTAAAATATATTTCCACTTATCTATATCTGTAACCACTTTTTAAAATTATATAGCTCGTGTTCTTAACATGGTTCATATTTTGTGCTAACATTGTCTGTTTTTTACATCTCAAATGATTTTAGAATGACAGGGATGGGAACTGAAACGCCCAGGCCCAATCTATAGAATAATGTTTGGTCGCGTATTGAAGAGATCCGAGTTTAAAATTCTACAAGATGCAGTTCCAAACTTTTTTTGTCGCCTTTCTTCTTTGCATTCTCTTAACATACATTACTGAGTGTCTACGTTCACTCTCCATACGTTGGTGTGTATTTCTATTTTCATCCTCCTTTGGCCCACCCTTCACTCCTTTCTCGCCTTTCCTTTAAAACATTTCCCTTAGATTTTTCTTATTTTGTTCTTCTTTTACTTTCGTATGTCCATTTATCTTCATAACGTCTGAGCAGACTTTTTTTTAAGGTTGGATAGTTGGACGCTTCTGCCTCCATTTATATTCCTAGTTCTTTCCTCGGTTCCATTTTGCTTCGTTTTCTTTCTTCTAACTTTTTTCTTGTTTTGCCTTTTATTTTTACTCGTGCTTGTGAAGTTTCAAAAGTAAGATTATATAGGCCCGCTAAGAAGAAATTCCATATGCTAATTAGAAATCGCTTACAAATTTAATACCTAAAGATTATTAGTCACGAAGATTTTTTGTTTGAACGAAACGTGGATGCCAATTAGTTAACATCGAATTCGTTGTTTGGAAAATAAAAAACGAACAAGTTTTAAATAATTTCGTCAATTAATGTACCTAATTTCTTACTTAAATGTTAGGACCGTTTTGAAATGACTTTGTCATCTTTAAATGCTTCGCCTGAACGATCGTTTTCGATCTGATAGCTGTGATCTGTACCTGACCGTAACAATCGTATTGGCGATTTGGCAACTCAGATTGTAGCTTACGTAGCCTACTAGGGAAATGGATGATAGACGCAGTAATTTTCCATTGCTGTCGTCTGTATTTGTTGACGATGTTATCTGCGAAATGAGCCAGAGGACCAAACGCCGAAAGTTATTCCGGTTTGAGGAAAAATCCTGGTAAAAATCTCAAACAGGATTCGATTCCGGGTCCGCGAGTTTTGTAACCAGTCACGTTGGAGACTACCCCAAGTGGTAAATCGTTGCTAAAATACGGTCTCCATAACAAAGACACCATTATGTTGAAGATAATTTCAAAACACGTTACAAGGAACATGTCACAGCCATAACCAATCTACACAACAATAATTCAACCTACGCAGAACACAGAAAAAACTCCAATCACAACTACAGTTACATAGACACTGACATTTATTTATATATATATTTATTTGTTTGTTTATTTATTTATTTATTTATTTATTTATTTATTTATTTATTTTATTGCCAGTAAGTTTGAAATAAATGCGAGTTAATACAATGTAAGATAAACTAGCCCACTCCTGAATGAGTAAGACCCGTACTCAGGAGACGATTCCAATACAGACAAAAATAAAATTAAAATTGAGAGTGAATACAGATTAAAAAGTGTTTAATATGTTTAAACTCAAACTGTAAATCCAATACAATTTTTTTATTATTTTTTTTATTAATTTGGAAAGAATTCATGGTTAAAATAATATTAGAATAAAATGTCTTTAAAAATCTGGGACCTTGACTCATGCTGTGATAAAAAGCTGCATTGGTTTTACATTTAGGTTCATACAAACGCAGAGAATTCGAATTTTTAGTTCTATATTTATTTATATACCTTTCAAAGTCATTAAGATTTCTGTGAAAATATTTTAATAAAATAAAATAATAAATTTGATTAATGTTGAAAACTTCGATATATTTAAACAACAATTCAGTTGAGTAATCTTTCTGCTTTTTTAAACAAATTTTTAATCTTTTTCTGTAGTAAAATTAACGGATATAGGTTGGATTTATAAGTTCCGCCCCAACCTATAATACCGTACATAAATATAGATTGAAATAATGCTAAATAAATTATACGTTATTAATTGACAAAATATTTCTTAGAACAACAAAGTAATAGAATGTTTTAAGTAATTTATTACAAATAAAATTAATATGATTATTCCATTTTAAATGATTATTAATAATTATGCCTACGTATTTAACCTACTGGATTAATCTAGCTCAGGATAGGGACCAATGGCGGGCTTATGTGAGGGCGGCAATGAACCTCCGGGTTCTTTAAAAGCCAGTAAGTAAGTAAGTATTTAACCTCATGAACGTCATTAATAACTGAACAATTGCAATTTATATGAAAACAATCAAAATTATGCATTTTAACTTGTTGAGTAGATGAGATTGTTTCATTACTTTTCTTACTTAAAGAAAATGGGATAACTATTGTTTTATCTTTATTAATTACGAGTGAACCATTTTTAAATTAATTTAAGCCGCAATTTGCATCATAATACTATACATTGAGGTGAGGGGGAAACAGAAATTTGACACTCTCGAGCAATATGAAATATACAAACATACAAAAACACACCTCCAGCATATTCTGAACAGTCAAATCAATTTCAAAACACACACTCTTTTCGACACACTTATGAACACACTTCACCACAACAGGAAACCAGTAGATAGCGCGGGATCTTCACTGGGCTTCAGAAAACGTAGAGTATTATTTCGAAATTAGTCAGTCAAATTAACACAGTGAAGAGTTATAAAGTTAATTAGTGATTAACTTTTTTTGAATCTCGAAGGTGTATGTAGGGATAACCCCTTAAATTAGCGGTTATATGAGAACATGTGTTAGGTTTGTGGAGTTTACTCTATTAATCATTTGAACAAAATAATAATTAAGCTTGTTCTCATATTTTCGTGAGTGTAGCTCAGCTTTTGCGGTTGGGTCTTTATCGTAAGAGAGAAATTAAGCTTTAAGCGAATAGCAAGCTACAGAGGCTCCTATCTATCTAATTTTAGACAAGAGTAAGAGGGAAAGGTATGCTGGTTCTGTTATATTTACTCTCAACTTTATATATGCAAGTATTCACGTAGGTCTCCACTTAGACTTTGAAAAACTCTCCACACTCAGTAGCCCGACAACAAACACACTAAAAAAAAAAATAAAAAAAGAGAACTGAACGGTTAGACATGGCAGAAAGAGACAGAGAAACAGCATGAAAAGGTTCGTACTAAGTCTTCATGAAATTCAAAACAGGGCTCCAAAATAAATTTCTATGCACACAATCTACTGAATTGTTTTTTTTTTTCCTCCGTTTCACTTGGTATATCGGCTTCACTCCAATATTCAAATCCACCACCGTAGTGTATGCAGCAATTTCAGAAGGGTGTTGAGAATGTGGCTGAGTGACTCAGAAGCCAAGTATTTTCATAGACATCTGCAAATACATTTGAATTCCAGATGTTTCGAGGGGAAAATACAGCGCCACAACCGATGCGACGATATAACAAGATTTACAGTGCTAGTTCTAAGGTTTTCTACTAAACACTCGTTAATTAAATCCTTACAAATACTATTGGTCTAGCTACCTGGCAGTTACTGATGGCTTGTTACCAAAGGAACGGAAGTTCGATTTTGATAGACCTATATCATGTGAGATTCTTGAATGGAACAGGTTAGGTTTTATTTTAATTTTTAGACTTTATTCACCATTTTCACTCTCATTGCCTCATTATCACCTGGCGTGTAGTGACATCTGTAATTAAAAACGGGTGTCGAATAAATACATTTCATCACAAATATTTCAAGATAGAATAATTTACCACAAGTCACGTTTTCATCTCCGCTATCGAAAGTTAACTTTTCTTTTATGAAATTTTGAACTTTATTAATCAAGTTACTGTTTTTCTTCTTTACTACTAATGTCTGTATTTAATTACATTACACTACATTAAAAACTGAATTGCACTACACTGATACGTCAGATTCTGTTTTGACAATATACAGGGTGGAAGTGAAATAACCATGCAAATTTTCAGAGCGAATAACTCGTGTTGTATGTAACAAAAAAGTGTAAACTAAATTGATGGAATGTTTTCCTAAATGTTTAGCACCCACTAACTACTGCCAGTAGAATTGTCAGTTTTGTCCATATCGATAGATAATCTAATAAAGAATTAGTTATACTTCCAGCACATTTCAATAGCGTGGACGATTTTCGTGTAAGTTTAATTTAAAAAGAAACCAAGCCACTGACCAATGCGATCGGCTTGCAATGTGTAGCCAGAGAGAGAGATGGGGTAATTGACCTTGGCAGAAAGATCTGAGTCCATTGACCTCTTGCATCAGTATTACGTGGAGAACGAGGAATGTGTTAACGGCGATGTTGCCAGACTGCTAAAACTTTCAACTTAATTTTCTATAGGCTACATCCTGATTACACACTAATTTTCTAATTAATAACAGTGTATTTAATCACAAAACGTAAGATAGGTTTTCTATTTATTTAAATGTACCCCATCCTCCCTTTCAATTTGCAGGATCATTTCACTAGATACGTTCAATTTTAAGATATATTTTAGAGGAAGTTCTAACATACTATATTAATAGTTTTACATTTTTATATAAAGTATATTTTTATTCTCCATTTTCATAAATAGGTTACATATTTATATAATACGTATAATATTAAATATAAGATTATTTATCTATATTTTCTTCTTTTTTCAGGTAAGCTCAGAGACTGCAACTTGATTTTACATCTGCTAACGGTAAGGCAGAATATTTCGCATAAAGTTACAATGTAGCATCTCTTTCTTATTCGTTAGTAAAGTTTACTAACAAGCTATTATTGGTGTACTGGTTTAAAAATTATTATTGAATACATTTCATTGAAATTACCCAAGAGTAAACAATGTTTATAATTAAATGAAATGAAAAACTTATTACGCATGAAGGTTCTGCAAACTTATGAGATAGCGATTGATAAGAAAAGGCGTTTTCTGAATTGTAGGAATTTCTTATAAAGAGAGACACAAAAATTAACGAAAAATCCTTTAAATAGCCTGCTTCAAGAATCGAACGTGGGAACTTTCTATTTCTAAGAGATCACTTTTCAATTCCTACAGCTAACTAATAGGAAATAATTGTAAAGTAACAACCTCTTTGGTAGTGTTCTTGGCGCTATTTGATCTTATTTCTGGTTTAAAATATAATTTTTTCGTTTATCGAATGGAGTTGACTTTTTGTGTTTCTTTCGATGGATATGAACCATTCCAAATAATGCGAACACATTTTTTTTCAACCCCTAAACTTTTTGTCTACTACCGTACGAGATATTGGTTTGGAATTTTCTCACCTTCGTGTTATGAGGATCCAATTATAATTGGTAAAATCTTATTTTTTACTCCAAAATTTGGCCCATTTCTATGGAAGATTATTTTGATCTTTTTTAACATTCCTTATTTAACCGAGTTACGATTGTACGTTATACTAACGCCAATAAGTTGTCGACATGGAGAATACTTCTTCCTATGTAAAGTTATTGTTTGGGCTAGTCAGGCATAATAGGCTAGCAAAGTGGGCATTCCATCAAGTCTTGGACATTTATTGGAATGGAAGCGTAAAGTAGTTGCGAAATTTTGGGGATATGACATGTCAAAGCATGGTTCAATACACAAAATTATTTCTCTTTTGCACAGATTTTCAAGTATTACACTCATTATTCTAAGGTATTTCATAACTTTTAGTGTCTTATTTTAAGCCCATATTCGGACTTCGTAAATCTAAAATGGTAGAAGTACTCTATAACTAATGAAACGGAAGACATTTCATTGATAAAAGAAACAGTATTATTGTAATCGGTTTCGAACTCACAACCATGGGTTTGATGTAGCATCAATAGGCGTGTTAACTGTTGCTTGTGCTGTTATTGATTGGCATATGCAAGAAACAATATTAGAATGAATTTTACAGAAGAATAAGAAGTAATTAAAAAAAACTGTTTCCCCAACTTCAGAGTGGTTATATGCCCTTTTCCCTTTTTTATAATATTATTTTCTCTTTCGCCTATTCCTTTTGCATTTATTACGCTTCTGTTCTTAATTCACCGAAGAACTTCATTTACTCACGGTACTCTCTTACAATTATTCGGTTGAATTTTTAAAGAATTCGGAAAGATTTTTTATCTCCCCGTTAGCAGTTTCCTTTACTACCGCCCCCTCGCATTCTTATTTCTCGCTTCACTCCAATCCCTCTTTTTTCTTCCTGACACGATCGGAGAGAACTTGTATTTCTGTCTTGCTCACCGGGAGTATACCTCTCTCTCTCTCTCGCACACATACTCTGCATCCAAAAACCACCCTCCTGCCATCCTATAACAAACCCTCTTTTCTAAACTTCCATTCGTCTGAGAGGAGGGGTGAGCTTTTTTGGAGGTTTGTCTTCCGTCTCTCTCTTTCTTCTCTTTTTTTTCTTTTTCGTTCTCTCCGCCTTTAGACTTCTCTATGGCCGCCTTTGGGGAGGCTTCAACCATCGCTCTTCCTAGCGCCGAGTGCAAAGCATGATGGGAGGCAACGCCACCCTTTCCCGACACTGACGCTATCGAACGGAAATCGGAGGCGACGCTTGAACCGGCCGGGCCAACCAGCCAACGGCAATGCGGCGTAGACGAAGAGGAAAGAGAGGGAGATGATGAAAAATTTTTGGGACGATCATGAGAAAAGGCTGTTTTATGTACTTTATTATAGCGGGAGTATGGGGAACTGGGGTCGTGAGTACCTAGTATATGTCCGTGTTCCAAATAGAATGGCGATGATGCACCCCCAAGGGGAACCCGAGGGAATTCTTTTACTCAAGTGTCATAGATTCCAAATGAGTATAGGGAATCCATTGTCTTGTTCTTGAGCTTCCGACACGGCAAGTCTTACCGCCAGCTGTTCGTTTTCCAACACAGACTACTTATTTCTGAATTTAATCTAGGTTTTGCTCGGTATGGTCAGGGGAGTTTCTATATAGCACAGGATTCTCAGGTTAGGAAATGAAAATACAGAACCGCATTTAAATTTGAATATTTTGAATTACTTTTGTATGTGTGTGCGTGTATGTGTTTACATACGTTACAGAGTGAATCGTAAGTAATGTCATTAATTTCAGGAGGTTATTCTTTGAGATATTTCAATAAGAAAAAGTTTAATACATTTGTATTTGTTTTCTCTTCCTTTTCAAGATGAAAATTGTTTTATATATAACATTTCATAGCGTATTTTGGAAAAGCCATTGATTGAATTCCCAATATGCTCAGTCAATTTAAGAGAGCACCTTTACATAGGTACTTCCTTTTTTAAATTACATTTCCCTAAAAATTTGACTCTTTTTACCTGTTCTTCGTTTGAGAAATTTGCTTGCAAAATTCCTTGCATTTATAGTCTAGGTCTCATTTACGAGTACATTGTCACATAACTTCTAGGCTATTAAGCTTAGTGGTCACATCCAACTAATTTCATTTTATTGTCCACTGAACATTCATTATTGAGAAGCACGCTAAAAATTATCACTAAGAGCTGATATACTGAATACATGAGGGGCGCTCGGTAGCGTCACGGTTGAGGCGTAAAACTGCAATCCGGAAGGTTGCGGGTTCGATTTCCGATAGGGTCGTGAATTTCCTCCATTGATTCAATACTCACGGCCGTACTATGGTCCTGAGGTTTACTCAGCCTCTAACACATAAATGCGTACCAGGAATAATATCTCCCTGGGGGTAAAGACGGCAGGAAAGTGGGACTGACATCCCTACTGCTATTAATGCCGGTTGTCTATAGACTGCAGGTAGGAGCCTTTCATCTCGCGCTACCCTGCGGACCTCCATCCCCTGAGTTGGGAATAAATTTACTTACTTTATATTGAATTGCTCCTCTAATTTCATTTCTTGAAGCACATAAGGGTCAATGCCATTTTTAATGGCACAACTTGCTTTACCATTCTTCGGAATTTGTTTAAATGTCTTGATCAACAATTTTTTTAAATGTTGTGCACTGAAAATATTTGTGTAATTTATTGAAAGAAGTTAAATACAGTACATTTCGGGTGTCCTGACAAAGTCAATACAGGACGCAAGACAAAATAATTAAATAAAGGACATGTCCTGTGTAGTGTAAATGTAGAACGTCCTGGAAGTATATATTATTCAAACAAACCACACATCTTTCTTTATTTCATATATATATATATATATATATATATATATATATATATTTTGTAGAGTCAAAGTTGGTGGTCCGTTCAGTTCCGGCCGAAAGTGATAAAAATTCTTTAATCAATAAAGGGAAGGAAGTGATTTTGTCGCTCCATATCTACGATTTTACACTATCCTGAATTGAAAGGTTTTTTTAGAAGAAATTTACCGGTCGTTGAGTCAGTTTCAGAAGTGAGCTGCAGACATGCTTTGCAATGGAAAAACTATTGTTTAAAGAAATAGCAACATTCATCAGTGAACCAGTTTACTTGATAATTAAAAGTTAATGAAGATGATGGTTGTGATGATGGACTAATGATGACGAAGATAATAGTAATAGTAGTGGTAGTAGTAGTACCAGCAGAATGTGTTAATTCTTTATAGTTTTCTATCTTATTAGTCATCTGTAAAATGCATTTCCTCTATAGGTTACATTATTTAGTCACACAAATTATTTGATGTTCCTCTTCTTCATTGTTCTTTGGTTCTCCACCTCATTAGCATTTTAGACAGACGAGGCACGTCTAGTGCAAGCAAACATTCATAAGTAGTATCTTCGAATTAACCAATAAATCTAATAGCTTCCAGATAGAGTTTTCATCAGTTAGAAACAGTGTACTACAGGAGAACTAGACAGGAAGTAATAAGATTCTGATTGTAGAAATGTGAAACATCGAAATAAAATAAATTATATATTACGTACTACTAATCACTGATTAAAGTATAGCCTAAATTATAGGCGAATATAGTCTATTCACTTCAAAGTTACTCGAAAACTCGTTACAGAAGTAAAACAAATCAGCTAGTGATGCCAGGTTTCCCATAGCCTATTTTACGGATTCTTCTGTATTTTGCCTACTTTTCTCCATCTCCATTTAATATGAAAAGCGCTATGATACTATGAAGTTTGCTCTAATTAAATATTTTCATTGAATCTACAGTGACAAATGCTCATTAATTTTCAACCTGTTTTGTAAAGGGTTTTTCAATAGGCCTATGTAAAAGCTTATGAATGAATACAAAGCACGTGGTAAGTATTAATAGCGCTATGAGATGATATATATGTAGCCTATAGCTGAAAAACATTCTCCTAAAGATAAAACATATCGATAATGCCGTGATGGAACGATTTTGGCAATTATTTCCAAAATCTCCTTTATTCTCAGTTTGAAAACCTGGCAACTTTAAAATCAGCTCTTTTCACAACTACCCTTAGGCTATGCCATGAAAATGTCTACTATAAGGTATAGCTTGACGTTGCTTACAACATGTGTGTTTTCGGAAATCATTACTTGAAATAAAAAGTAGATTTTTACATAAATTCTAACTCTAAGATGTCTTCTAGATCATACAAATGCTCCTCTTGATAATAAGTGAAATACGATTCAACGAGGATGATGGTGATTGTGATGGTGGTGGTGGTGATGATTATGATGATGATGATGATGATGTTGATGATGATGATGATTATTATTATTATTATTATTATTATTATTATTATTATTATTATTATTATTGGCATAACAATAAACTAATAATCACGTGTCCTCATTGCCGCTAAACATTGAGAATAAATGTCACTGCTGTGAAGATTTTAAACAGATACTAGAAACTGACAAACAGCGAGAGACTTTTCATTTAATCAGCATAGTACAAAGCCGCCGTGTGATTCCTAGGATCAACATTAAATCAGGGAGACATTACCGGTCTCTAAGGTTGGGAATAATTTTAGGCTACACTTTCCTTTTGTGAATAGACATAATGTTATAAGAGGAAGGTTAAGTCAATGTATATTTTACAGCAAACTTTTAAAATAATAATATTAAGTAGGCTATGCAAGTGAGGTAAAAAAGTTTTTTTTTGTTTTGTTTTTTTTTTTTTTGCTGTCCTTACGTATTTGTGTGTTCTAAACAGAAAATGACTCATAAAATGCCACATCACGCACAGTATTTCTAAAGAAAATTGAAATTAATGTTTGTATGATATTAATATAATTACAAAATCGGGATCTGCAGGTTTACAGCAGACAGTCAAAAGGAAGATAGCAATGGCAAAGGAAGCTTTTAATATAAAAAGGAGCTTATTCTGCGATGCTCTGGAAAAAGAACTAGGAAAGAAACCAGTGAAGTGCTTTATGTGGAGTATGGCATTGTGTGGGGCAGAAACATTGATATAACGACGAAGTGAAGAGAAGCGACTAGAAGCATTTGAAATGTGGATATGGAGAAGAATGGAACTTGTGAAATGGACAGACAGAATAAGAAATGAAGCTGTGTTGAAAAGAGTGGGTGAAGAAAGAATGATGCTGAAACTGATGTGGAAGAGAGAAAGGAATTGGTTGAGTCACTGGCTGAGAAGAAAGTCCCTACTGAAGGATGCACTGGAAGGAGTAGTGAACGGGAGAAAAATTTCGTGCCTGAAGAAGATATAAGATGATAGACGACATTAAGATATATGGATTATATATGGGAAGACCAAGATGAAAGTAGAAAATAGGAAAGATTGGAGAATGCTGGGTAGACTATGAATGAATGAATAAATAGTAGGTCTACTCATAATGGAGATTCTTTTTATCTTGTTAGTGGTCATTGCAAAAAAATTATAGAAGGCTGTGTCATCCTGTAACCTCGAACCTCTAAAGGTTAGTCTACAATAAACCAGGAACGGTAATGACAACGAGAACGAGAACGGAAATATTATTAAAATTCGCAATTAATTTTCACGTTCCCGTTCCCGGGATCCGGGAAGCTTCTTGTTAATTGTGAATGCTCACATTTAAATACATTTAATTTAACAATATTTCCGTTCTCATTTTCGTTATCGTTTCCGTTCCCGGTTTATTGTGGACCAGCCTTAACTTTGCAGTGCGTTGTGAAACATGACTTGCCATGGTTGTGTGTACCCTCCAGATAAATTTTATGTTTGTGGTGAGTTTATGATTAAGAAACATCGCAGAAACATTAAATTCAATAACAATACATTCATTTGGCTAAAATTCCAAACAAACATTTGGGAAAATAATACTCGATAGAGAAAAATGAGCTCAGTTTTGGATTCAGTAACCCAAAGAACAGCGAATACAATTACTTTAAAAAGTTTTTATGAACATTAATTTCGCATGCCTTTGTTAGCTGTCCCACGATATATTGTAACAAATCCAACGAACATGGAAAATATACATAGCCTAATTGTGAAAACAGTAGCCTATGTTTGAAATATCTACGTAATATAGGCCTATAAAAGAACTAACGAAATCAGACTATAGTCTCCCCTTCCTGGCTCCCCTGACAGAATGTTAATGTAGCTTTAATTATTGTAAAAGTGAACGGTTGTAATATTTTATGCTTGAATAAGTTTTATGAGGAAACTTTGTTGTTGTGAAGCAAGCTTAGAAGCAAATGACATTATCGTATAACTAAACTGCTGTTGGACGTTTAAACCAGCAGGAGTTCGTGTCGAAATAATCAGATCCATTCTGGATAGACTAAGCTGTTCTGAGACGTGGGACACAAGTTGATGTTTTAAAACTACATTTGCAAAATCTTCGTGCAAGTTAAAGCAACATGTGTAATTTTCTTCTTTCGCCATGATCTTGATACGGTTTGCTAACAATGGTAACGGAGCACAGACGAGAGTTTATCGCATTATGATGATAATATACATTAGAAAGACTTTTCATTAAGCGCTGCGCATGTATTTTGAAATGCTTCAAATATTAGCGAAACAAATAAATGTCTTATTTCGTCTTCAGGTAGGCCTACAAACATTAGGTCTAATAATTAATTAGAGGTATGACCTATTACAATTTTAATTAACACACACATAAAAAGAATTAATGAAAGATGCATTGAGAAATTAATTCAGTATGCATACCTATGTACAGATATATGTAGGCCTATGTTTGTATATCAATCAATCCATCAATCACAATGGCGCATCAAACCTCAGAAGATTTTTGACTCCAGTCAAAATTATCCTGCAAGCTTCACCATCTTCCACCGTGGTCCTGTTTCCTCCTATTCATTGTAGATCCATTTGCATCTCTCATTCCAGCGGAATCTGGATCTGCCCAAAGGTTTCCTTCCGTCTGGAAGTTCTGTCCAAGTAACTTTTATCAGAGATTGCTTTTCTCTTCTTAATACAATAACCAGCCCAGTCTTATACTTTTAACTAGTAGGCCTACCATAACATCTGGTTTCAGGTACAGGCTTCTTAATTCCCTCTTTCAAATTCACCTCTGTCCATTTTTTGAATGGAGCCAAAAATCTTTCTCAATATTTTATTTCGAAAAATTATTAGTGCCCTCTCTGTTTTTTTTTTGTTATAATCCACGTTTCTGCTCCGCGTATTAAAACGGGGAAAATTATTATTTTGTAAGTAGGCCTATATGTATATGTAGGATATATATATATACCGCCCTTTAGGAACAAGATCTTTGGACCATCCGCTGAAACGATGGAGTGAGACCTTAACAGGCCAAGTCTTTCACTGCAAACCCAGCATTTTCCAATTTTCTATATTTTCCGCTTCTTTTCTTAATCCCCGCATACGATCAATGTATTTTAATTGTGTATGTCATGAGGCTTACTACGTGATAGGAAAAGATGAAGGTATATAGGATAGTTTTCTGCCCGAGGGCAAGTCTTTCACTGCAAACCCAGCATTTTCCAATCTTCTATATTTTCCGCTTATTTTCTTAATCTCCGCATACGATCAATGTATTTTTATTATGTATGTCATGAGGGGCTTACTACGTGATAGGAAGAAGATGAAGATATATAGGATAGTTTTCTGCCCGAGGGCAAGTCTTTCACTGCAAACCCAGCATTTTCAAATCTTCTATATTTTCCGCTTTCCTCTTAATCTCCGCATACGAACAATGTATTTAAATTATTAATGTCATGAGGCTTACTACGTGATAGGAAGAAGAAGATATATAGTTTTCTGCCCGAGGGCAAGTCTTTCACTGCAAACCCAGTATTCTCCAATCTTCTATATTTTCCGCTTTCCTCTTAATCTCTTCATACGATCAATGTATTTTAATTATGTATGTATGTATGTATGTATGTATGTATGGTAAAGGTTGGTAATATTGCGATAGTTCTTTTTGAGAATGTATTACTAACCGAGAGACAGACCGGTTTTGTGCGGAAACTTGTCCACGAACATTCCCTTAATAGTTGATACAAAAAACCGATCTTCCTCTCGCTCAGTAAAATTGTAATGAATTCTCAAAAAGAACTATCACAGTATTACTCATATCACAATGTTACCAATCTTTACCCTATGTACTTAAATACGTTCGTCACTCGTTCTAAAAGAAGAAATGTCCTATGAAATGAAAGATGATGGTTGTTATTGAGAAAACACGTAGGATGTTTTATAGAAAAACATGTTGAGTACTGAGAAGGGTAAAATCTACACGTTTTTTCTTAATCCGGATGAATATGAGATCAAGAGAGCTGAGATTAGATGATTATAATAAGAGGCTTGAGTACACACAGTTGGTAGCCACTGTAAGGACATGAGACAACAATCTTACAAGAGAAGCCCGTCAAAAATATTGGAATGAACATTTCTCAAAAGTTAAGCTATCAGATGTACAACACAAGAAGGCATTATGCAGATACCAGGAGCGTTAATTAGCAACGCTCAACAGCACATCTTACGTGGTATCGTATGGTCATTAGCAACTGGAAAACCAAAGGTGCATGAACGCTCCTGTCTCAGGTAGCTTGCCTTATAATTATTATTACTATTATGGACGAGGGCAACTCCTTTCACCTAGTAGGCTACGCCAGCGTATCTAATATTCTACAAACCAAGAAGAAATGTGGGCCTATCGTCATACGAGATGCGAGAATTATATTTTATTATATTGCTATGCAGCCGGTAGTTGTGTACGCTTCGGTTAAGCCTCATACGATGCATAGAGGCCAATGTTCGGAGTTCGAATCCTTTGTATCTAATTTATGTGATGACTTGTCGCTTTTCTTAGATGGAGTTCTGTCACCTTGGTGGTCCCGCGATACGTTAGTTCTAACATGTGTACTTGAAGTGCAGTATTTGTCGAAAATGCCAAAAATAAAATGATAATGTAGGGTGATACTCATCAGCTTGTTGTCTATGCGGATGACGTGAATATGTTAGGAGAAAATCCACAAACGATTAGGGAAAACACGGGGATTTTACTGGAAGCAAGTAAAGAGATAGGTTTGGAAGTAAATCCCGAAAAGACAAAGTATACGATTATGTCTCCTGACGAGAATATTGTACGAAATGGAAATATAAAAACTGGAAATTTATCTTTTGAAGAGGTGAGGAAGTTCAAATATCTGGGAGCAACAATAACAAATATAAACGATACTCGGGAGGAAATTAAACACAGAATAAATATGGGAAATGCCTGTTATTATTAGGTTGAGAAGCTTTTGTCATCTAGTCTTCTGTCAAAAAATCTGAAAGTTAGAATTTATAAAACAGTTATATTACCGGTTGTTCTGTATGGTTTTGAAACTTGGACTCTCACTTTGAGAGAGGAACAGAGATTAAGGATGTTTGAGAATAATGTTCTTAGGAAAATATTTGGGGCTAAGAGGGATGAAGTTACAGGAGAATAGAGAAAGTTACACAACGCAGAGCTGCACGCATTGTATACGTCACCTGACATAATTAGGAACATAAAATCCACACGTTTGAGATGGGCATGACATGTAGCACGTATGGGCGAATCCAGAAATGCATATAGAGTGTTAGTTGGGAGGCCGGAGGGAAAAAGACCTTTGGGGAGGCCGAGACGTAGAAGGGAAGATAATATTAAAATGGATTTGAGGGAGGTAGGATATGATGGTAGAGACTGGATTAATCTTGCTCAGGATAGGGACCAATGGCGGGCTTATGTGAGGGCGGCAATGAACCTACGGGTTCCTTAAAAGCCAGTAAGTAAGGGTGATACTCAAATAAGGGACAAATTCTTTTCTTTTTTCACTCCCTTTCCTTATTCTTTCATCTTACCCATTACTTATCCTTTTATCTCATCCTCTTGCACTACTTTTTTCTCATAGTCTCTCGCCATTTTTCCATTCTTAAGCCTCAAGCTCTTCATCCTTTTCGTCATCCTCTTCCTATTGTTTCTCCTCACCCTCTTTTCCACAGACTATTCCTCCTTTTTCTTCTCTTCTTCTCTTCTTCTTTCTCATGCTTTTCATACGTTCTTTTTCTCGTCCGTTTCTTTTTTCCTTACGTGTTTCTCATCTTCCTTTTTACATCCTGTTCTTTTTCTTATCCTTTTCCCATTCTTTTTCTAATTTTATTTTGTCATATTTTTCATATTATTTTATCTCATCCTCATCTTCTTCTCTCTCATACTCTTTTTCTTTCTCATCATTTTTCTGTTGTTTTTCTCATCTTCCTCTTCTTTATCTCACTTTCACTCTCTAGTCTTCCACCAAAGTTTTCATATTCTTTTTTCAATTCCTCTTCCTCTTCGTTTTTCTCTTCTTTTTTCCTCATCAACTTACGTTTCTTTTCATCCTCTTCCTCTTTACTTTTGTCATCCTTTTCATATATTTTTTGCTCATTCTCTTCTTCCTCTTTTTACTCGTCTTTTCTTTTTCTCTCATCTTCATCTTCACTTTTGTCACCCTTTTTATAATTTTCCCCACTCTCCTTTTTTCTTTCACTTCCTCTCTTTTTTTCTCGCCCTCTTTACTTTTTCTCTCATCTTCATCTTCACTTCTGTCACCCTTATTGTTTTTGCCACTCCCTACTTCTTTTTTAATTCACTTCCTCTTTTCTCTTATCCTCTTTTCTTTTTCTCTCTTCCTCACCTTCACTTTTGTCACCCTTTTCTTATTTTTCCCACTCTGTACGTTTTTATGATTCACTTCCTCTTCTTTTTGTTATCGCCTTCCTCTTTTTTATTATTCTCTTTTTATCCTTCTTATTCTTCTCCTATTTGTATTCTTTTCACATCATTTTTTCTTCACTTTCGTTTCTGTCCTCCACTGTATCTTTTTTTTTTCTAACTTTCCTCATTGAATGAATTTAGAGGTAAATTTGAGAGCATGCGTTTATTAGAAAAATGTTGTTAACTTTGTATCATTATTGTAACTTAGATAAATTTGCAGAAAAATGAATACATCTCGAATGACAACACACACAGCTACTAGCATTTTATTTTCTATATTTCGTTGGCATGTGTAGACTACTTTATCGGATATATAATTTTTATATTTTCTGTCATAAATTTGAGAACCACTTCAGTATTCTAATTTCAGTTTATCATGAGTAAATCTTAATATTTTGCTATGAAGTATTAATAAGTTATACTCTTATGCTGTAGTAATTTTAGACATTAAGCTGTATATTATGTCCTTACCACGAAAACAAATAATTAGGAGTAACGTAACAATTATCGTACTGTATTTAAAACATCTTAATAGGCCTACTGAACATAGCCTACGTAGAAGTGAATATCATGGTGAAGAGAATATAGCGATATAAAATTTTCATTTAGGTTATTAAATAATTTTAAGGTTGTAATGTATTAGAAAATTACTTTACAGTTAATTAAGTTGTATTTAGTGGAGATATTTAACTCATTCATTAATGATCCATAAATGTATGAAATAATAAGTAAAATGAAGTTAAGTTTTGTTGTAATATCGAGATACGAGGTTTTATGCAGGTAGTTTTTGATATTGGAACTCATTAGATATTTTTGCACATAATATAACTATGACCATGATGGGACCTTCCGTTTCTCTGCAGCTAACCTGCACACTATGAGTGTTTGCAGATACAATAGAGGTAGGTGGGGGTTAGATGTGTGTGTATAGGGAATTTTGTGTGGTGGATAGCAATAGAACTGTGTTATCAGCAACATAACATATAGAGAGCCACACACAGGTTGCACTGCAGAGTAATCGCATCATACATCAACCCACCACCCCTTACTTTTTCCACTACCTCTCCCTCAACCATCCACCCATAATCCAATGTTAACTCGGGCGTGGTATTACCCTCTGTGTGTATCCCAAACGCGTGCACTGCTATATAGAAAACTGGGGGGTGAGGGGAAATTTCTATGTGTAGGTGGCAGGGTTGGAAAATAGAGAGAGGGGTTGAAAAGGGGGAGAGAGAGAGAGAGAGAGAGAGCGAGAGAGAGGTGTGCAGTACGAATTCGTTCGTATAATAACCCACCTCTCACTTCCTCCCATTGCTGTAATTTTGAGAACATTAATTCGCCGACCTTTAACTCCACCCCCTTGTTACCCTCTGCTGTGTCCTCTTTACCCTCTACTGTAACCCCTCATAACCTTAACCAATCTTTCTGTAGGGGGATTCCCCTTTTCCGATCACTGACATCTCTAAGTGTCGTCTTTACGCATTTTCTTCTCACTTGCTTCCTCTTCAACCCCTTATGTATGAAGTGTTAACGGGGGTTGCTGTCTATATCTAGGCGATATGATACCATTAACGTCTCTTAAGTGCACATTGCCCTCGAATTCCTACACCGTTCGCGTATGAAGTGAAGTGATTGTCATCTTTTAAATGAACAAACATTCGTGATGTTATGTATTATGGGGCAAAATTGAATTTGCTGTAGGTATTCGCTAAAAGTTGCTTGGATAAAATCTAAAGTATATTAAATTATTTTTATCAAGCTAACTAATAAGCAGGCTGTCTATATTCATAGTTTGCTACACTATTATTAGCACCTCGAGATCTTGCTCGTTATCAGCATACAAGTGGGAGGAGAGGAGAAAAAAATGGGTGTAGGTAAAGTACGTTACATCAGTCCCTCCCAGATTTTCCGGAGATATACGAGATGCCCATCCTTATCTGCGTGACGTCTTTCACTAAATAATACCGGGATTAGATCTTAAGAAGTTATGAGAAGGGAACGGATTTTAGATGCTAAAAAGAAAGATTTAGGACTTTCTATAAAATTAACAATAACATTAATGTTTTTAATTTTAGTAGAGTAAATATTCTTAAAATGAACTTTATTTAGAAAGAACTGGTGCTGATAATGAGTGCTACTGAACTGAAGACTCTTATCAGTAAAAGAGACTAATTGCTGACAGGTTAGTTTCATTTCGCATAACGAAAACTAATTTGTAAGCTCTCGCCTAACCTGAACTACCTACCATCTCTTTTATGCTAGATAGACTTTTCCAAACAAACTTCGGTTCCAGAAAATTTGGTAAAATCTTCTTCTCTCTCCTGCTAAGACCAATTTCATTTCATTCTCATTTAGTGTTCTGCCCAAGGGCAGGTCTTTCACTGCAAACCCAGCTTTCTCCAATCTTTCCTATTTTCTGCCTTCCTCTTTGTATCCTCATATGATCCATATATCTTAATGTCTATCATCTGATATCTTCTTCTACCCCGAACTCTTCTCCCGTTCGCCATTTCTTCTAGTGCATCCTTCAGTAGGCAGTTTCTTCTCAGCCAGTGACTCAACCAATTCCTTTTCCTCTTCCTGATCAGTTTTAGCATCACTCTTCTAAGACCAATATGGAACGAAATTGCCAGAGCAATGTTTTGTCTGTAAGAGAATTTGTTTACATTTTAAATATCATCTTTGTAGTTTTTAGGGCATTTTTGCATTTTAATACCGGTACTTTTATTTTAAATATAAGTGGAATATTAAAAATACACTTTTTAGGCACAAAAATAAGTTTTAAAGATTTATATGATATTATGGTTCATTTAGGCGTTTTGGATCCTATAGAATTTTAATAGAGGGATGCTGTGTACTGTACATGAAACGTAGAGATGTCTTAATAAAATAGACTACAGCCAGGGCGTAGTACCCAAAATAGGTATGAAACTAAAAATCAGTTCCCTAATTATGAGACTTTTAGTCAAAATAAATCATGTTGCAGATTTTCTTCCGAAACTTCTGTTTTTTTCTATCATTTTCATTCTACAATTGAACAGTGTGATCTAAAAAGTCGCTCTAAACTGTCTTGAAAATGTATTATTTTACCATCTCATCAATACAAATATTCCGCTAGATGGCAGTAGTATATTATGATGAACGGTTCTCGTGTTACCACTAGACCTATACAATCTTTATTGAACTCTATGAAAGACTATTTTTAGTAGTCAAGAGGACATGTTGATTCAGTTTAATTTTTATTAAAACAGTTGCATTCCACTTCAATTATCAGTATATATTAAACAATCTCTGATACGTGACTATCCATAATCTCATACAGTAGAAGCTATAACATAACATAAATAAGTTAATATAAACAAGATAAATGGTAGTAAAGTTTTAATTATAAAGAGTGATGAAATAATATGAATCATTTTGAAGGGTACAATTACTGAAAGTACAATGTTGGCAAATAAAGAAACAAGTATTAGGGAGGTGATAAAAATTGTAGGATAAACAGCCATGATGGTTGAAACACGTCGTTTCTTACCGTTTTATTGGTCGAAAGTAGTATGACGTAGTAAAAGTGTAACAGTCACAGTAACCATAACCACAGTGCAACTGTATAAGTTAAGTATTTCAGGAGCAATATTCTCTTCCAAATTATATTAAATGTTTATGGCGTCATAACTCGCAGAACAATACTCGTAACAAATTTCTTTTGTTTGTTATATAACTTATGTTTACAAGTTTTGAAGTGTCTGAGCTTTTCGTCCGAAATTTATCACCTACAAATTATGCGTTTTTTTTAAATATGTAGGTCTATAGCAAAGTATTAGATTAATGACAATGTACGCAATATGAATAGGCCTAGTTATTTTGTATGAATTTGTTTAAAGTTTGGCATACATTTACTTAAATCATATTAGGAGCCTGTGAATGATGTTAGATATATTTTTGTGATTAAAAAACACAACCATTTAGAATATTTGGAATCCAGAAAGCAGAAGTTTACCTATTTGGTTGCAAAGTATGAATGTATGAATGAATGTATGAATGTATATTTGTCTTCAAGCAATATACTTTTCGGTGGGGCGGCACTTCACATTATTAGTATACAGTGCCGACTCACCGTTTTACACGCCTTACGTACAAGTCATTTGGGAGATTACTTATTTTTAATTATTGCAATTCTTCCACTAGTCTTTTCTTGTCTGTCATCAATTCTTCCACAAGTTTACTCCAAACCCATTATTATACCAAAAATACTATAACCCCCTCCTGTATGACACATTTCCCCTCACTCTACATCTCTAATTATTTGCACTTTTCACTACTCACTTTTCCACATTGCTACTTTTTAGGTCTTAGTTTTCTTTTCTCACGATTTATTTCCCCTCCACACCATTTCCTTAAGTCATACTGTTTTTTCACCTTGTTCTTTGAATGCAAAGTAAACCATTTGCATGATTTTTAAAAAGTTAATTGTAAACAGAAATGACATTTACAATATGATAAAAAAACTAAGTATTCTTTCGAAATATGTTAACCTAATAAAAACATTTGTGACATTTCTGACTCTTTTTTTTATTTTTATTGAAGTCGTAAAAAACCACTGGGTCTTGAATATTGTTCTTTGTTATAACTGTACGGCACGTTCCATAAAAAATGCTGTACCTTTATGAGAAAGTCAAGATCGCCAGATGAGAGATGCAAACAAAATATTTGGCTCCGGGGAACTATATCACGTTTCGTCTCATCAGAATTTGAATAATTCACACATTCAACCGAATATATTTCTGTAACTTCAAGGAAAAAATAGGGATCGTATGCAGGGGTAAATATTAACTCTTAACTCTCCTCCCTACCCCTCAAAATATATTAATGCAACCTAAGCTGTGTGCGGGTATGCACAAAACAAACATTCTGCATAAACTTAGGCCCGGTAGGTTTAGCTTACCATACGACACACACACACACGGAGAGGTCTAAAATCCCTCTTATGCCGGCTTTCACACAAGCACCACCAAAAAGAGAAAATCTGCAACCAAGGGGGAAAAGAGACGGAAATACACAGAAGGTTGTGGTGTTGGATTTCGACTTCAAATCCCTTTGCGGCAAGCAAAGCGAAATGCTACTTCCTTGATCTCCTTTCGTAAGGAGGAGTTCATCCCTTATACTCACCCCCAAGCTCTCAAGCTGTTCCAGTTCTAACTGAACAGAGTGGGAGGTAAAGTCTAGCTACCTCAGACATAGCGTTTGCACGAGCTAAAATCTAATACATACCCCATGTGCGGGGTGGTGCTTTGAGGAGGATCACATATACTCCTCCCAGCCAAAGTTACATTTAAAATCCTTCCAGCTACTCCTTGCCCTCTCAAAGATTGACTAGGATGGGTTTGGAAGGTGGCTTTAGTAAATGCATAGATGATCACTTCGTAGTTTCTATTAAAGTTGTGGAAGCGAAGTTATCTTGCAGTTCATCTAGAGAAGAATTAAGGCAAGAACTAGTGGCATGCACTTCCAGAGACTCAGTGCATAAATAAGTATAAGTGAAGAGCTTTAAAAATGATCGTTATCGTTATCAACAGTGTCTTCGTCGTTGTCGCTGTCATTGTCTTCATCATCTTCATCGCTTGAAATTTATAACATTATTTTATGACATTACTAGACACATCTGAAATATAAAATGAATTGCAAAAATCTTCATCGCTGTCGTATTCATTATCATCACCGTCATCATCGACAAAATCATTATTGGCGTCGTTATAGTCGTTTGAATCATGATCTTCGCCGTAATTTTCTCAAAATCCATTGTCTTCAAATAGGAATTAAATCATCTGCTCATCTCTTACAGGTGCTTCTTACATTTCTGTCTCTACTTCTGCTTACAATTTAATTTCGGAACTTAACAAATCCGCTCTACATTGATTTATTTTTAATGTGCTCGTGCCAGAAAGCTGTGCAAACTATTTAGTTTGGTAAACAAGGACAGGAGTACGAAGCACACATCGAAGAAAATGCCAACTTCAGCGGATATAGGCTGTCAGTATCTGGAAATTAGTCTCTACTCAGGACTGAGAAGAGAGACTGACAAAGCTTGGTAGCCGTAACGAAGATAGTCACTCCAAGAAATTCTAAATGAGACAATACAGCAAGTAGACAGCTTCAAATACTTGGGGCATAGATACTATAAGCAGTAACATGAGCTGCTGCCAGGAAGTCAAAAGGAGAATAGCAATGGCCAAGTAAGCTTTTAATAGAAAAAAGAGCGTCTTCTGCAGACCTCTGGAGAAAGAACTAAGGAAAAGACAAGTGCTTTGTGTGAAGTGTAGTTTAGCTTTTTTATTTTTCTTCCTATGATCATAGTCTTCGTCTCATTTGCGTTTATTTTCATCCCGTACTGCTCACAGCTGTCTCTTAATATCACCTCCTCTTTTGCTAACAACGCCTTGTCACCAGCAAATCTTGTGCACTTTCTTCTTCTTCTTCTTCTTCTTCTTCTTCTTCTTCTTCTTCTTCTTCTTCTTCTTCTTCTTCTTCTTCCAACGATCATTCCTCCCATGTTCTGAAGACAGTTCTTCACTAAATCCTCCAAGTAGATGTTGAACAAGTTATGTGATAAAGGTCATTCTTACGTACTTCTCTCTCTCTATTTCACATCCTTCTGACATTTCTTCTCCTATCCTGACTTTTACTCGTTGTTCCATATAAAGATTACTGAACAATCTTTTTTTCGAATTATTTAGGATTCCCATCAATTTATATCAATCCATGCTGTCAAAACCCTTTTGTAGGTGAGTATATGCAGTCTAAATACAAAAGTTAATCAACAGAAGAAAAACTGGTACGGAGATATATTATTAAGAATGGAAGAAACCTCCAAACAAAAGTAGGCCTTCTATTAAAATCTGTAAAGTTTGAGGTAATACAAATGTAGACAGGACAAAAGCTAGGAAGCAATAGGCCTATGTATCCGCATGAGGACGGAACATTCCAGATCTCAGGGAGCCATTGGAAGTTGCATGCGTTCCGCAATTAGTGACGTATCAGCCAGAGGACAATTGCAAAGCCAAGAATTTCACACACAGTTTTATGAGTATACTCAACAGTAAAATGTTTAATGTTTTAACGTACAGTATATTGACAAGTACTTCACAGCGACTATTATAATTACTAGGGCTAGGATTTTGATGAAATTGCATCTTATTTCTAGTAAGCCAGAAACATAGCCGCTTCATATTTATATGTTATGTGATAAACTGAGTGTTTGAAGACATATTTGTTAGGGCATTTTTTTTTTGCATTTTTTGCCTGTTACAACTCGTAAGAGCATCTTTTGTGTTATTCGGACATTTTTTAGGCATTTTCATTTAATTTTGGCAACAAATCCCCATTATTAATATAAAATAATGTTTATTTTCTTTGATATTTTGTCTACATATTTTGTCCATTAATACCCTTTATTTTTTACTTGGTTATTTAACGACGCTTTATCAACTACGAGGTTATTTAGCGTCGATGGAGTTGATGATAGTGATATGATATTTGGTGAGATGAGGCCGAGGATTCGCCATAGATTACCTGACATTTGCCTTACGGTTGGGAAAAACCTCGGAAAAACCCAACCAGATAATCAGCCCAAGCGTGAATCGAACCCGCGCCCGAGCGCAACTCCGGATCGGCAGGCAAGCGCCTTAACCGACCGAGCTACGCCGGTGGCTAATACCCATTATTTTGTATAACATTTTAATCGTTTTTCTACACAAATACTGCCCTTTTAACGTAGTACACCCCATGTAATGGATCAGTCCAACCACTCCTTCAATATAGACTCCTCTATACCTGCTAATTCCGTATAAGAGTGGTCTTGTGGTGGACTGCATGGAAACTACATCAGGTAAAATAATTAATTAAAGTGTACCACTTAGAAAAAAAAATTGTGTAAAATTAAATAAACTTAAATGTTGGTACTAGAATTTAATTTAATTTAATTACTAGTCTAAATATTAAGTATCACAAAACTCCTTTTCCTACTAAGCCAATTTTAGAATGTAAGATCAATTTTTAGGGCATTTTTGAAAGATGTTTATGTCATAAATGCATTGTTTTAGGACATTTTTTTATGATTTATATGTCATCAAAATCCTAGCCCTAATAATTACACTACAGTGATTGTTTGAGTCACATTTCTAACGAGTTAGACCTAATTCTTTATCAGAAAAGAAGGAAGTGTCCCGAGAAAATGACAACAGACTAGCTTTTAATGATGTAGATAAAGTAAAGACCGTAAATAAATAAGAATGAAAGAAACTAAAAAGAGAGAAATATTCTGTTGTCCGTTTCCTATGAAACTAACGTCTGCAGCAATCTGGTTGAATTATCTGAGGACGCGAAGCTTTTCTATGACGGGAAGCTGGCTAAGATACCCGACGTACAAGATATAACGCTCCAAAGATTAAAGATTATTATTATTATTATTATTTCTCAGCAGTACATAAATGTTTCGTTTGTTTAAAATGATCCTTCTTAGTAAGCTAAGATAAGGAAATTCCGTACTGTCTGCTCACAGCGACCTAGACAAAGACTTCTGCTTGCATTTCATAAGGAATTGACCATAGTATGACCTTCAAGAAAATGGACATGTCATCACAAAGAAATGCAAGAAAATGCACAGAGAAACCATGCAACATCAAACACGCGCATCATTACTATGATATTACCATGTAATACCTTTCGCATGCATGAGGTAGCGACCTTGGGTAAACCGTAAAAGAGAGGTCATAAATATGCAGGTTACTTATAAGGTACGTATTACACTATATGCGAAAACTATTTGACGTCTAAATTGAAAAGAGCATTGGAATGGAGAAGTGGGTGTAGGTTCTTTCTGTAGCCTACATCTGGAGTTTTAATCCTTTGTCTTTTTGTATTTTATAGTGAAATATTCATTGCATATTCAATGATTCCGTTAATTTATCTGTTTTGAAGACATTGAATTGAAACATTCTTTACACATTCAGAACTGCATGGAGAAGCAATAAATTGAGGTAAACTGCTTCTTCTTGAGAGGGAGGTGTGTGCATAATGATCTTCAAGTAGCGATAAATATGATAGATTACGTCAAGTAGGTCTACATTAGTGTATAGTACGCGTGTATAATACCTGCACATTTAAGTTATGTGTACGCATAAGTTATTTATTGAACATACAAAACCAAAATAGATAGAGCCTACAGGCCTAAACATCTAAATTTTTCTAAATAAAATAGTTTTTCTTGTCCATGTGTTATCATTATTTTAGTCTTATATTTTTCTACTTAGACGTTTCCATTTTTCTCCTTCTCTGATTGTTACCGCTAATCTCTCTGTTCTTTATTCTGCCCTTATGCTCTATTACTTCTAATTCTCGTGTCTTACTTGTTCCAGTTAGTTTGCCTTTGCAAATGTCTTCTATTGGTTTGTTTTCTAGTAATTGCTTAAGAATTCAACCTTTGTGAATTCTAAAGGCACGTCTTTTTATTTCTTCTTTTATGTTCCATGCATCTAGAAGAGAGTTTACCTTCACCTTCGTATGTCGTAATTCTTCGCCACTTGTTGGTTTGATTTCTAATTTAACCCTTTCAGGCCTGGTGTACATTATAGTGTACATTGTTTCTTTTTATTCTTTTTTGGAATGTCTTCGATACTTTTAAATATTCTGAAAAATTCAATGTGATAGAAACGGAGAATATTATTTTTTAAACATTTCTATACCTGAATTAAAAATAAAATTAACAATTTTGGGGCCCCAAATTTTGATTTTCTGTCAAGATTTGATTTTGGATCCCCAGAATGATTATGTGACCAGTTTTTCTTTCATTTTTTTAAATATAACTTCAGATCTGAAGGGGTTAAACAATGTGAATGTGTCTGAAGTCATTTTACATTAATATTATTCATGTTAGTCCAGTTTATGTACTTGTAAAAGACTCTTTCTCCAAAATAGTTCGGGACAATTCTGATAATAACTTGACCTATAAAAATGTAAGTTATATTGAAATACGGCTTCAGCTGAACAATTTTTGAAGTCGTATCTCTTTTTTTATAGTTTCTTAGTCGGCCAATGAACGACGCTGTGTCGACTAGCTTTCTAGGTTATTTAACGCCAATAAATTGGTGATAGTGAGATGGTATTTTGAGAGATGAGGCCGAAAATTCGTCATAAAAAACCTGCCGTTCAGGATACAGTTGAGGAAAACCTCGGAAAAAATGTCAAGCAGGTTATTAGCCCTAACAGGAATCGAACCCACTCCCGAACTCAGCTCCAGATTTAATATCCGTATATTGTATTTCACAGATCCTATATCAGCATTGTAGCTTTGAAATATGAAAAAAGTCAAAAGTTACATTGAAATATACAATGCATAGCAAGCAGATCCATTCAATTTACAGGCATAAACAATTTATCAGTTGAGCAGAAGGTACTGCATGAGTATGCAGCAATTTTGTTAATTCTGTTCTGAACCCCTTCACTTGGCCCTTCAAAGCTTTAAGACAATTGGGTACGAGGCATTGCATTGAAGACTGTAATACGTGAATAGTAAACTTCGTAAGAGTTTTGATTAACAAAGGCTAGATAAAAATCTGATTTATGTCTTGTATTATAATTATGAACTTTCGTGTTAGTAAAATGTATCTTTGTTTTTACTATAAAATATCGTCGGGTAAAATGTAGGTCTTCTCACAAAGATATAGGTCAATATTTCTAAATTTTGGAAAATCCTTTTACATGGTATCCTTTTATGCATATCTATAATTCTCTTTATCAGTAGCATATCTATAATTCTCTTCATCAGTAGACAAAAGAGCTACCGCTGTGACTAGGGCTATGTCTCACATTACAAAAGCAAAAGTACGAGAATCTTGGAAAAACTACCATGTGGACGTAAGCCACTAGGAAGACCAAGACTTCCATATTTAGATAACTTAGAAAAATACATGAAGACTTAAAAAATTTGTGATTGCAAAAAATCTGTGCAGATGAATAACATTTTATTGTCAATTTAACAGCCAAGTGCTTCCATTGTATGAATAATAATAATAATAATAATAATAATAATAATAATAATAATAATTAATAATAATAACTCATTGCTGGCCTCTAGTTCCGCCAGGAGAATATTTGTTACGTCATGATGAATGAATAAATTATTATTACGAAAGTTTTTGGCAAATGCGTTTAACTTAGCTACCCGAGGTTCGTGGGATGAAACGCAAACGAGGCCGATAAACACTTTGCATAGGTTCTTCCGGAAGAGAAGTATAGGTCATTCGTTATCTCTTTGAAACCAAATGGATACGTGCACCGTAGCTTATAGTAAGAACCTTATGGTGGATGTACGTGATCTTACTATAGGCCTTATAGCTACGAGCGGAAGCATAGGGACGGAGGAAGGGAAGCTTACCAATATACTCCCTTCTTCCCCTCACGCGCAGGTAGGTTTCACGAGTTAACGAATGACCCATAAATCTTTGTCTCGTGTCTGAGATTTAATATGTCATGTAAAAGAATTTTGCCCTGGATTCTAGGCAAAAATTTGTCAGCTATTGCTCGCCTAACTTAGGTTGAATTTCGACGCCGAATAACACCTGGAGTTAAAAACATCGTTAAATAAAAACAATAGTTATTAATTTATCTTACTGGGTATCCCGATTAATATTAGATATTTTTAGATTTTAGTATTTGGTTTTATACTGATGTGACACAAAATGTTGAAGACATATTAAGTGGCATAACAGAATTGTAATACATCTCCAGAAACAAAAGAAGAGGATTAATTATTCTTCCCTCACCTAAATGATGGGACAGCTTGAAAGCATAAAATCCCCAACTTCCTCCCCCAGCTTCCTTTTCACGAGGGTCGACTGGGCCCGACTACAATGAGTTGTTGTGCACTTGTTGGTACATGTGAGTCATTTAATTTCGTCAGTCACTACTAGTAATGCTGTTGTTTTGCCTGTTGCTTTACCTTTGAGTGGCCAGATTGTACCTGAATCTTTTAAACTTTGTACCGTATGGACTGAGATTCACCTGTAATTATAGCGCGTCAACATTCATTTCATAGTGCGCAGAAATCAAATGAAGGTTTCGGAGTCATTGTGGGCTAAGCGCCATTTATTAAAAACGGAGAAAGCAAGGGTTAAAGTTAAGTGAATACCATAGTTTAATGAAGGTTGACATATAATTTAGTTTTAATGTGTATACTTTATATTACTTGCTATTACCATTGAATTATGGTAATAACTTCATTTTAATCCTTGTTTTCTATGGTTTTAGTAAATGGCGCTTGGCCCACTATGGTTTTGAACTCTTCAAATGCTCTTACCGGTCAGACTGGAATGGGGATTAGTGCTAGAACAATGTCATGCGCGAGTCGACAACGGAGGCACTATAGTTTGAATGTTTCCTGGCTATAGTAAGATATTTGTGGTGGATAAATCGGCTATGAAGCACACATTCATTGAAAATTAAGTTTCCCTTGCAAAATTGTAATTCCATAAATTGCTCTATTATGTCCATATAATTCTCTCACAAGTTATTTACGTAATGTTTTGAGTTCATGTTTTGTAAAAAAATTACTTTAAAAATTGAGAAAAAATAATTAATTGAAAAACATATTCACGATTGAAAATATGTTCTGGGCATCTGATGTGATTTATAGGCCTACTTTTTAAGTCAAGTTTACCCAGTTTACGGTACCTATAAACTTTTATACAATCATTGGAATTACTTAAATATCTACTTTTTAAATAAAGAGTAACGAAAACAACGTAACAAAACAGTTAAATAATCAAAGTTTATTACTAGCAGGCCGTCAAAACTTATCTAATTGTATTACAAAATCACAGTTTTTATTTTAGCATATCGATAAACGTTTTCGGTTTAATTAAACTATCATCAGATCTTTCGTAAACCCCTTAAAATTAATTATGAACAAGTTGTTACATTGTGAACAATCCATGAAAAGACAATGGATTACATGAAATTGTAGGTCATACTAATGGATGTAAAACACGTGCAAGTTACTATAAAATATTAAAATTATACACAAAAGATAAAATGTTAAAAAGCAAGGAATTGTTTTAATAATAGATGTAAGATTTCAATAATATGTCAGAACGACCCTCCACGCAATCGTGTAATTGAAATTGCATGATGTCTGCATACAAACGTCAGGTTGTACTGTTGCAAATGGCTGAGCAGAGTATTAGGCGAATATGAGGCATCATGTATGGTAAGCTACTAGCCTAGATCATATATGTAACAGATAACTCATCGCTATGTTAAAATCGGCAACACTTTGAAGAGAACAACCGCCAGGATCGCCACCCGTCCGCCGTAAACGAACACGAGATGGCAGTACAGTCGCTAATGCAATTCAAGTGGAAATTATGACGTGACTCCTTATGTAACAACTAGATGGCAGCGTAGTAAACCTGACAAAAGTTGTTAACCTCAAAGCCTATAAGACCGACCTATCTGGGTATATATGATCTAGGCTACTAGTAATAAACAAGCACAAAAAGTGACAAGCTGCAAGTCGCCTTTTTTAAACGCATTTCTAGAAACATCACTTGACATAATTATATATTTATATATTAAAATAAAATAAGAGTAGACAAACAAATTTTAAGAGTAATTACAAAGTCTACTTTCTTCTTGCAAATAATTCAACTCCTCCTACAAAAATAACGCTAAACATGCTCGCTACTAGTAATAAACTTTGATTACTCATACAACTTATCGGACCCAACATGATTATAAAAAAACAGTTAAGTCTATTTCGATAAAATTTTATGTCGGGATTCATTTACCTTACTAGATCTTTGACTAGGAGAAAAAAGAGAAGGTAAAGGAGAAGAAGAGCGTTTAACAATAAGTTATGTTCTACTTCTTGTAAACAGAGAATTGATTATTGATATTATCTTTTTAATACCCTTAGCACTAATGCCTTTTGCACTCAAAATTTTGTTTTGACACAGTTGAATGACTGTAACATAAGAATTTAACGAGCGTTGGGTACTTAATATGAATCATGAATGTGAGAGAATATTACGTTTTTGTAACAAGTGTACATTTTTTATACCCGTGAGGTGTAAAATGGCCTGGTATTAATAAAGTCGGTGTTATAATGAAGATGTTATAATTACTCGGTTGGAACGACAAGGCGTGGATTATGATAGAGTCGGCCTACATGTTCATTTCTCTTTTTAGTTCTTCTTTATCGCCACATTGTCCTTCCCTGGATGCTGGCAAAGTAATTTACGCGCTGCAAATTATTAGCTCGCATTGCCGCTGCAATTACACAGCAATGCTACTTGTTTTCTTTCTCGGAGCGGAATTTAGACTCGTCTTGAATTACTTCATCCTCATGTAGTTTTCTTTTTAATTATGTTAAAATTGAATCTTGAGCATAAAATTTCTTTTTATCTTACTGCTCGTCTTGTTAAGCGTATAAATATATAATTAAATTGTCATAAATTGAATATAAAAGACGTAGTATTGTCGTTATCTCGGATTTATATTAACTTTATACTTTTACTGTCTCTTTAGACATAAAGAAAAAAGTACTAAACGTTCTTTTATGTACCATACTTTAGAGTAACTTATACTCTCAGCATTTATGTAGGACCTAAAAAAGTGGCATTTCGTGTGATGTCTACCTTTATTTCTCTTTGTATAGCATTTCACCTTTCAACTATTTGTGGAATTGTCTTAGAATTTATTGTGGATGAATTAATTAAACCCGTAATTGTGAATTCAAATGTTTTTATTTTCAAATTAAACAAGGTCCTATCTATTAACGAGTTTCTGACGTAGTCTATGTATAATGCCTGGGTAGGTCTACAGCCTTACCTTCTAAACTTGGTTAGTTTTCTTTATATTTATTTAATTTATTTATTCTGGTGTAGTTAAGGCTTCCTCTTTCACACCACCAGAAGTACAAATACAATAATAGAAAAAAAAATCGAACTGTAAACGAAGTAAAACCTCACAAAACTATATGCAGGCTTCAGTCATACAAGCTTTAAATGAGTGCTTGTATTTAGTACTTGTTAATAAAGTATTTCATAATATATGCAAATATATAGGCCACATCTAGTTGGAGGATTATTGAAGAACTGTTTTCAAAGCATTGAAGGGGTGATAGTAGGAGGAAGAAGAATAAATTGTATAAGATTTGCTACTGATATGGCGTTGTTGGCAGAAGAGGAGCCGATACTAAGGGATAGGCCTATGCTACTGGAGCTAAATGACAAATGTGTGCAGTATACGATGAAGATAAATGCAAACAAGACGATGACCATGGTCATAGGAAGAAAAGTAAAGAAGTTAAACTTGTCAATTCTAAATGAGGCAGTAGCGCAAATGGACAGCTTCAAATACTTGGGGTGTACTAGGTATAAGCAGTAACATGAGCTTCTGTTAGAAAGTCAAAAGAGGATACCAATGGCAAAGAAAGGTTAGAATAAAAAAGAATCATCTTCTGCGGATCTGTGGAAAATGAACTAAGGAAGAGTCTAGTGAAGTGCTTTGTGTGAGTATGGCATTACAGTATATGGGATATATGGGACAGAAAGATGGACATTAGACGAAGTAAAGAGAAGCGAATAAAAGCATTTGAAATGTGGATATGGAGAAGAATGAAGCCTGTGAAATGGACAGACAGAATAACAAATGAAAGAATGGATGAAGAAAGAATAAAGCTGAAACTGATCAGGAAGAGGAAAGTAAATTGGCTGGGTCACTGGCTGAGAAGAAAACTGCCTACTGAAGGATGCACTGGAAGGAATGGTGAACGGGAGAGACATTTTCGGGGCAGAAAAATATATAAAGTGATAGACGACATTAAAATAATGGATTCTATGCGGAGACTAAGAGGACAGACGACATTAAAATAATGGATTCTATGCGGAGACTAAAAGGACAGACGGCATTAAAATAATGGATTCTATGCGGAGACTAAAAGGACAGACGACATTAAAATAATGGATTCTATGCGGAGACTAAAAGGACAGACGACATTAAAATAATGGATTCTATGCGGAGACTAAGAGGACAGACGACGTTAAAATAATGGATTCTATGCGGAGACTAAAAGGCAGACGACATTAAAATAATGGATTCTATGCGGAGACTAAAAGGACAGAGGACATTAAAATAATGGATTCTATGCGGAGACTAAGAGGACAGACGACATTAAAATAATGGATTCTATGCGGAGACTAAGAGGAGAGACGACATTAAAATAATGGATTCTATGCGGAGACTAAGAGGACAGACGACATTAAAATAATGGATTCTATGCGGAGACTAAGAGGAATGTTGAAAATAGGAAAAATTAGAAAATGCTGGGTTTGCAATGAGAGACCTGCCCATGTGTAGAAAACTATGATTGAATTAATACAGGCTACTAGAATGTTTGTCGCAGCCAGGTATTTTGTTAGAGGATTATTTTATTTTTTAAAATAAACGTTATAAAATAAAATCGAATGAACACCATGTATAACATATAGTTTAAAAATCCCTAATTGAAATATTTGGCTGCGTAAAAATATTTCTTCAGGCATGGGCAAGGCATATGGAAAGTTTCACATTATTTGGTTCTGTTGTTGTTTTTTTTTATTTTACAAAAAAGTACATAATTATTTTAGTTTAAGTATAAAAATTAAAAATTAAAAAAATCAAAGGAAGTGATCATAAAATTTTGAAGGAAAAAATTAGAGGCAAAGAAGTATTTGTTTCAAATCATTATACCAAATTTCAAATTCCTAACTCCAAAAAATAATGTGGAAGTTATAGCGGAGCAGCATGTGTGTAATTTTGCATCCTTCTGCCCTTAAATAGCTATATTTAACAGAAAATGTAACACAAAATTATGTTGCATCCTAATCGACTCTTGACGATTTTACGGTCAGTATTTTCAATTTAATATGTATACAATCACAGCCACAGATTAAATGTAGACCTGTGACACGTTATCTGTGCACTCCGATGACGTCAGAGCGATGCGAGTATGTCTCAGTACAACTCTAAACAAAAATATCGGTTCGAGTGAGCATGTTTAGCGTTATTTTCGTAAGAGAAGTTGAATTATTTGTAAGAGGAGAGTAGGCTTTGTAAATTACTTTATTTTTTTTGTTTGCTTTTATTTTATTTTAATATATAATTATGTCAAATGATGTTTCTGAAAATACAATTAAAATGCGACTTCCAGCTTGCCATTTTTGTGCTTGTTTCAAATAAAGACAAATTTTTACTAAAATTATTATGCCATGTTCATCATTCTCGGATAAACTTGGCACTTAGAAATACGAAGAAAATCTGCTTATTGATTTACATGAAATTCCTGTACACAAAGGAACGGCATACCGAAATCCTCTTTTCGTTGTCAGAATTTCTGAAAAGTAATATTTATACGAACCAAAATGGGTTTTCCTAGCAACAGATTACTACTTATAATACTTACAAATGGCTTTTAAGGAACCCGAAGGTTCATTGCCGCCCTCCCATAAGCCCGCCAGCGGTCCCTATCCTGTGCAAGATTAATCCAGTCTCTATCATCATACCCCACCTCCCTCAGATCCATTTTAATATTATCCTCCCATCTACGTCTCGGCCTCCCTAAAGGTCTTTTTCCCTCCGGTCTCCCAACTAACACTCTATATGCATTTCTGGATTCGCCCATACGTGCTACATGTCCTGCCCATCTCAAACGTCTGGATTTAATGTTCCTAATTATGTCAGGTGAAGAATACAATGCGTGCAGTTCTGTGTTGTGTAACTTTCTCCATTCTCCTGTAACTTCATCCCACTTAGCCCCAAATATTTTCCTTAGCACCTTATTCTCAAACACCCTGAACCTATGTTCCTCTCTCAGAGTGAGAGTCCAAGTTTCACAACCATACAGAAGAACCGGTAATATAACTGTTTTATAAATTCTAACTTTCAGATTTTTCGACAGCAGACTGGATGATAAGAGCTTCTCAACCGAATAATAACACGCATTTCCCATATTTATTCTGCGTTTAATTTCCTCCCGAGTGTCATTTATATTTGTTACTGTTGCTCCAAGATATTTGAATTTTTCCACCTCTTCGAAGGATAAATCTCCAATTTTTATATTTCCATTTCGTACAATATTCTGGTCACGAGACATAATCATATACTTTGTCTTTTCGGGATTTACTTCCAAACCGATCGCTCTACTTGCTTCAAGTAAAATTTCCGTGTTTTCCCTAATCGTTTGTGTATTTTCTCCTAACATATTCACGTCATCCGCATAGACAAGAAGCTGATGTAACCCGTTCAATTCCAAACCCTGCCTGTTATCCTGAACTTTCCTAATGGCATATTCTAGAGCGAAGTTAAAAAGTAAAGGTGATAGTGCATCTCCTTGCTTTAGCCCGCAGTGAATTGGAAAAGCATCAGATAGAAACTGACCTATACGGACTCTGCTGTACGTTTCACTGAGACACATTTTAATTAATCGAACTAGTTTCTTGGGAATACCAAATTCAATAAGAATATCATATAATACTTCCCTCTTAACCGAGTCATATGCCTTTTTGAAATCTATGAATAACTGATGTACTGTACCCTTATACTATCATTTTTTCTCCATTATCTGTCGAATACAAAAAATCTGATCAATAGTCGATCTATTACGCCGAAAACCGCACTGATGATCCCCAATAATTTCATCTACGTACGGAGTTAATCTTCTCAAAAGAATATTGGACAAAATTTTGTACGACGTCAACAAAAGTGATATTCCTCGAAAGTTACCACAGTTGGTTTTGTCCCCCTTTTTAAAAATAGGTACAATTATGGACTCCTTCCATTGTTCTGGTACAAATATGAAAGTAAAAATAGTTACGCTGTATGGTATGAAATTGTAAGATAATTCATCTAATTTAACTTGAAATACCTAGTCTATGTTATACTGTAATTTATTATATTTAGTATGTTGAAGTTTTAGTTTGAACAGCAGAAAAAGATGTGAATTTCTGTAGTTTAAGTGAAGTAATAGTGTTGATTTCATCTCATAGGATACTCGCCGCATTTTTATGGAAATTGGAATATCCTGTATATGCACACTGACTAGTTTAACAATTGGGGCTTATGCTTCTGTTCATTATTTTTTTTATTGAATTTTGAAAATAAACTTGAGGGCGTCCTGTCTTGTGTCTAAAATAATTAAGAAAAGTCTTCCTTTCCGTTACTTGATCTCTTCGTTTTGTACTTCTCACGTTTTATAATGCAGGACTATTTTTTCTCATAATTGAAAATGATAGCGTAAAAAACCTAACAAAGTAATTTAGTCTTTCCGTTGCATCCGGTAGCTCATTCACTTGAATCATGAACGTAACAAGAGGTTAACTGTTGAGGTAACATTAATTCATTAACTTTGCTTCATGATTATATAACCATTGCACTTTAAATGTTATAGAGCATATTACTCTTACTTAGAGCTTATTTTACAAACCCTGCGGTATATTAAGCTGAGGTATCCTAGAAGTCAACATTCTTTAATTAAGAAAACTCTTGAAATCGTGAGAGGCTGTAATTGTTCCACTCTAAAATTTAAATAAGAACATTTACGTAGTCTACACTCGGTTAAAAAATAAGTTTTACTTGATTTGGTGTGAAAAATAGGCTAACTTGAATGACTCGGGTTTTCTTGTAGAAGGAGTTGAAGAGCTTTTAATAATAACTGAATACTAAATAAAATTGATATAACTTAATGTTTCTTTGATGAATATGAATTTTTTACTATTACAGTAAACAATTGGTGTCTTTATAAACATCATTATCTAAAATTACATTTTTAAGTAGTTTATCAGTCATCGTTTGATGATTCCTTTCTCAGAGTCCATCTCCTGAACTTAACATTCATTGGCAAGAAAGGGAACTCTTTAACTATTCAAATAAAGTTTAATTTTAGAAAAAAAATATATTAAAAGACAACTCGACACGTGGTTTTTCTGCTCTGGTAATTTTTATAAAAGTCACTTCAATAGTATCGCTTATCTAAAATTGAGGCGAGATATTAAGTGTAATAAAAATGGGTTATATAAAATGTATAATTTGATTTTTTAAAGTTAGTGCAAGAAAAGCAGAAGACCTATGTGTTCTGAATTTGTCCAGAGGTACATAATATAATCTTAAATATATGTAGTCTATGGAAAGAAAACAGGAAAAAAAAAAGACCTTTAATAAGGATCTACAATACATGAAAAGAAAACTAGATTACTATACAGTAAATAATGTCCAGAAGCAAAGAGGCAGTGAGTGAAAAAATAAAATAAAATACTTCGTGACTCTATAATCATGCGCAGAATGTGCTTCGCGTTCTTTCAATGACAGTAGATATACGAATAAGCTAACCGCAACCAACTACACCTTATTGAAGAATCATAAATTTTCTTTTGTGTGTTTGGGAATCGAATAGAGGTCTTTTGAATTCATAGTTAATGCTAGCATTTTTTTGTAAATTTTATAATAATGTTTAAAATATGAATAGGATAAACACCAAACAAATCTGATGTGAGGAATGTATTTATATTAAACTTAAGTGCGGTCTTTTCTTCTTGCCTTTTTTGTGCCCGATACAGAAAATAACTTAATAACTTTTACCTAATATAATGTAATACTTCATGGAAATAAAGACCTGGATGAGAAATTCATTGCCTTAGGGTGGGTGCATTGTTACCTGGATGATAACTTCTTCAAATTATTGGCGTAACTTTTTATTTTGGTGACGAGGAAAATAGGCTGCATCTGCGGATTAATAACTTTCTTACTGTACATCTTGCACTTGTGCTCAGGATTGTGGTAATATTAGTGCTACTCATTATTAGAAAGAAATTACTTGACAACATTCCTTCCATCGTCTGCTATACAAGAATTAAATACCATCGAATGCTCAACAATATTATGTCGTTGTCCAATTTATCTTCATCTTTGTCTCTAATGCCGACGTCCTCATTAGCGTCTCTGATGCCAGCTTTCTCATTATCTTCGTCTCTAGAACCAGCGTTCTCATTATCTTCGTCTCTAGTTCCAATGTCCTCATTATATTCGTCCATAATACCAACTCTACATTATCTTCGTTTGTAACGCAAATGTCTGTCTTCGTCTCTAATGCCAACATCATCATTATCTTCATCTCTAGGACCTACGTCCTCATTATCTTCGTCCATAATATCAACGTTCTCATTATCTTTGTCAATAATACCAACTTCCTCATTATCTTCGTCTCTAATGCTGACTTCCTCATTATCTTCATTATCTAACGCAAACGTCTATTCGTCTCTAATGCAAACGTCCTCATTATCTTCGTCTCTAGTGCCAACATCCTCATTATCTTCGTCTTTAGTGCCAACGTCTTCATTATCTTCGTTCTAATGTGGTCATCGTTTCTCATAATTTTAATCTTCATTCCATTTTACATTTTCATCCTCATTTTTATCTTCTATCTTTTTCTCATCTTTGTCCTCCATCTTTTCATTATCTCATCTTCTGAAGTAATTATGAGTGCAGAGTGTTATATTTTATGCTAGCAATCTTACATATTTTTATTATTCTGGTAAGTTTAAAAAATGTGACTTCGTGTTAAGTAAAGGACAGGAATGCGAAAGCAAGATGATAAGGTTAAATGAAGAATGCCATGGACGAAATTTTTGTAACATAGGCTAAAGATACTTTTATTTGACTTAAGTAAACTGGGGCCAAATGGCTACGTGTCTCTCAACCTTCATTGTCTTCCCGTTATTGAATTCAAATAATTTTAAATTAAATAGCTTGAAAGGTGAATATAACCGTATACCTACAATACGTAGCAGCACCTATGTATAATGTAACTCATAGACCAGTGGCATTTTCTCTCAAAAACTCGCATGATTGTGCATAGTTTTTCTTTCAACTGTCCTTGTGTATGTCCCTGCAAGTCGTCTTTGCGTTTCCTATGATGCTGTCGTTCGACTTTGTATCATCCCATTCGCGTCTCTGTATGTTCACACATTTATTATTATCCTGCACATATTTTAACTACAAAAACACACAAACACACAGCTTCTTCAGTCTACCTGAGAAAGTTTTGAGACTTTGCTTCATTAGTAAGGAATGTATATTAAAAAAACTTACTGTCACCTTTGTTTCAAAAGAATGTTTTGTTTTCATTGAGAAGTAAAATTCTTATAATTATAATACATCCTATGCAGTGTTCTGTATCATATTCTTGTAATTAGATAATGGCATATAAAATTGTTCCTAATTATACTAATTGCTAGACGCTACCTGAAGAAAATTACAGGTGCATCGCATCCTTCCATGTTGCCCATAACAAAATTAAAATATTCATACGAGAGTATTTCGTATCCTTACCTCTCTTCATTTTAAAGGTCAAATTAAACCATTTTTATGAATTCAGGGGTGTTTTACTTAAAGTACCTTTAGATGTTATTTTCCCCCGGCAGTTAATTTGTATTTTGAATTCTCAATCCACGGCTAAACTTTATTCGGCGGTGAAGAGAGGAAAGGAAAGATTTCACCCCATTCCTTCATAAATTTCTTCCCAGGCTTCATATTCTTCAAATTTTAATATCGTTGTTTTTTTTTTTTCTTGTACCTTAGAATCTTACATGATCGTTTGCTGAAGTCCATTTCTGGATATTTCATTTACTTTCGTGTATAGGCGATCTATTTTTTTTATGTAGTTTAAATTAGGTTTGGTACAACTCTTGTTCCTGTCATTGGCACGAATAGTTCAAGATTCTTTATGGATTGATGATTTTAATACTATTCCAATCCAAGACAACGATGTAACATGCATTACTACAAATATTAGACACTGTATACGATTACATGAACACAAACTTACTAGGCACTTACCAGTAATTAAGACTCGTTCAGACATGGCTTCTTATAAATAGTTCTCTTATTCTATCACAATGTTTCAATATCCAATAATTTCATCAATATATAATTTTATTATTCTAGATTTCATTTGTACTTAAGTAAAAATATATTTCTTTGTTCTTAACTTCTAGCATAAATTGTCTAGTAAATTAATCAGGTAATTCTTCGTATTTTGGTTATTATTGTAATTGTAAATTTAATATTAATATAATTTCAACTATAATTGTAATTGTATCCTTCATATTGTAGTCGTAATCCCTTGGTAGAGGGGAAGAGAAGGCCTGATTGCCTTATCTCTACCAAGTTAAGTAAATAAATACTAAATCCACGCATATGGAGTAACGGTTAGCGCGTCTGGCGCGAAACCAGGTGGCTCGGGTTCGATTCCTGGTCGGGACAAGTCGGTTTTTTCCGGGGTTTTTCCTCAACCCAATATGAGCAAATGCTGGGTAACTTTCGGTGCTGGACCCCAGACTCATTTCACCGGCATTACCACCTTTATCTCATTCAGACGCTAAATGATATGAAGGTGATAATGCCGGTGAAATGAGTCCGGGGTCCAGCACCGAAAGTTACCCAGCAAAAATAGTGTGATAAAGAATGCGATACGATTATAGCGATATTTTTCTCTATTCAAATTTTTAGTGCTGATCAATTATATCGTATTATTGGCTACATATAAAACGATTGTGTTTTCAGCAAAAGAAAATACATAGAAAGAAAGAGGACTTCGTCATGGAAGGATGTGAGTAATCAATAATGAGTTATGACTTTCGGTGCGGAGTGACACAGAAATCTGTTTGTTTTTATATGAGCTTATATTTTACGGTTGAATGGATAATAGTTTGTTTATGTACCGCAGGTGCTTCTGGCAAAATTGATGTGCAGTGAAGAAACTTAGTGACACTTTCTGAAAAACTTTTTTAGGGGAAAGAAAAATGGTGATCTACTTCTGTATACTAAGTGTTTTGGAATTTGTCCTTCAACCACTATAACTTTTTCTGGGATTTCTTAAAATACCGCTCTTCCATAGCCCTTCGTGTGCCACACCGGATGACATAAATCAGATCCAAACATTTGAAATTGATTACAAGATCATGCAGGTAAGGGGGAGAAATCTCAAGTTGAGTCGGACTGGCCTATACATAATGACCAGTTGCGGGAACTTCGTCATGGATTCGTGTGTAGTTGCCGGGCATATATATAGGAAATAACCGGGTGTATCGGAGAGGCCGTATTTGTTGGAGGAAACTGGAGGAAGGGGGGAGGTTGTGACGCACGTATAGGGTAGGAGATTTTAATAGCTGTTATTATATTCAGAGCTCTTAGTGTAAGGTGGATCCCTGGAAGGCGTGTTGAGGTATCCACTGATGTGATGTCTTCCTCATGGCCCTGACAGCTGGTGCAGGTAATGCAGAAGTCTGCACGAACGATGAATACATAGCGCTCCTGGTGATAATTAGGATATTAAATCTAATAATGGAGACATATGTGTATAGATTAATGCTACTAACACAATAGATAATTGAAATACATGCCGCCATGGTCACCATTTCTCATTGCTCCGTTCTCCACTTTTGGTAACTTTGTTATTTTAGAGGCCTTTGTCAGAAAAGAGTGCAGAACCTTCCGTGTGTATCGAAACTCGTTGATGTAATTCGCTCAGAAGGGAACTGTGTGCCAGTGAAGAACTTACGTTCCTTGGGCTCCCCGAAGATATCCGAAGCTTTCGATATGTTCGTCAGGCGATATAATCTCACAATGATTTAGTTACTTGAGATCACTGAGACTTAACTCTTACGATGCAAGATATATCATCATGGAAGTTCGTCAGTTTGCCGCATTGGGACCGGAGTGTTGCTGTGTCCCAATGGGAAAGGTGGAGAGAAAAAAAGAACTGGTTATAAGTAGGCCTATTGCCAATCTGATAATTTTAAACAGATAGTATTAGTACCCATTATTTGTAGAATTTGCTAGTTTTATAACATTATTATTATTATTGTTATTATTATTATTATTATTATTATTATTATTATTATTGAAATATAAAACCGTCGTTTTGCACAGGCGATTAATGGTGAATAATAAACTGTTGCCCACACCTATGGAGTAACGGTCAGCGCTTCTGGCCGCGAAACCAGGTGGCCCGGGTTCGAATCCCGGTCGGGGCAAGTTACCTGGTTGAGGTTTTTTCCGGGGTTTTCCCTCAACCCAATATGAGCAAATGCTGGATAACTTTCGGTGCTGGACCCCGGACTCATTTCAGCGGTATTATCACCTTCATTTCATTCAGACGCTAAATAACCTAGATGTTGATACAGCGTCGTAAAATAATCCAATAAATAAATAAAATTGTTAATTATTTTGGTCGAAGACGAGGTAGCCGTATTAGTCACTTCCGTTCAGCTAGTCAATGATTAGATGTTGACGATCCCGTTATGTTTGAAACACAGACCTTTGACATTAACAGATCTAGTTGCAGAGGGAATGTGTACTCAGTGGTTTTCAGTTTTAATGTTCAATCAATATGTTATTCATATGCATATTCGAATCAAAAACCATGCATGGTATTCATAGTGTGGTTAATGTTGGTTAATGTTCTTCTCTAGATGTTATAAGTCCGACATTAAATTATTTTTATTGTTATTAATTCGATAAACTCACGTGAACGTTTCTCAGCCAATGAACGAACTCACTGACGCTAGAGTGACCAACGAGACTCGAATTACACTGATAGTCAAAAGCATGGTGCTCAAAATTAATAAGTGACAATTTTTTTCCTCTTACGTTCATTTGTTTCATTTGTATCGTCTCTGCTTCACAGTCTCAACATATTACAATAGTTACACAATTAATTACCATAAGTAAAAATGTTTACAGTGAAATTAAACATGTTGAAAATTATAGACGAGCAATGATAAAAGAGTTCAAAATAAAGTGTTGTTATAACCCCAAATATTCAGTTGTTTTTATTCCAAGGAGCCTTTTATTTTTATCTTCTGTTCCTGTCGCGAAGACCTTCACAGTGTGAAACATCTTCTGTTTGACCGCCCCATGATTGAAGTAAAGAGAGATGAACTATAGACACATCTCTTGGACTGTAACACGAGTACAGCATTCTACTATGTGAAGTAATTAAAAAACCATGTTGCTACAGAGAATTTATAAATTTGTTAAACTTTATCTTTAAACGACTGTAGAGTTTTTTTTACATAAAATAAGTATAATAGTGTAACTTATAGTATGTAACTAAACTAAAACCCTAGCATACCGTTTGGTAAATTAGGGTTTCCTTAATAATATTCTTATCTCTGCTTCGATTCGACTGTTTATCTGGATCTTTATTATAACCTCGAGTGTTCAGTTGTTCAAAATTACAGTTATTCTCATTGGGTGGATTATCTTTCGAATACAATTCGTGATAATACTGTACTTATCATCAGGTAATTTAATTTTGCTTTTAAACTCATGTTTGCTGTCATTAGATAGCCTAATTATTTCTCGACCTCCGGTCTCGAAATAATTATGACAGCAAACATTCGTTAAGCGCAATTAATTTACTGGAAAACTATCAGCACTCGTTGTATTATAGAAGATAATATAGTTAGAGGTATGAATTGGATTATAAACATTTTACCTACAAGAAATATTGCAAAATATAGGAAGATTATTCCAAGACGGACTGAAATCCGAACTCAGACATATTGTGTAATATTTCTCGTCGACTAAGCATCTGTGTGATATTTTCTGCGAAATAGCTTTTCCACAGTTACTTCACCATCGCCATATCAGCATTGTTTATAGTTTAAAAAGCCAACTTAAATTAAAACGGACGTGCATTACATTACAAATGAAGTGTTCAGAGCCATAGTGGGCCAAGCGCCATTTATTAAAAACGGAGGAGGCAAGGGTTAAAGTTAAGTGAATATCATAGTTTAATGAATATTGACATATCATTTAGTTTTAATGTGTATACTTTATATTACTTGATATATATTTCAATTGAATTATGGTAATAACTTCATTTTAGCCCCCGTTTTCTACGATTTTAGTAAATGGCGCTTGGCCCACTATGGTTCTGAACCCTTCAAATATTAATGGGATTGTAGATAGACGCTCAAACATACCAGAAGAATTTTCATGTTACTGGCAACATGGATCATGTGCACTGACGGAAGTGGCAGGTATACGAAGCGGAGGTCCAAAAAAACTATTAAGGCTGGCTGAGTAAAATTTTTCTCCATTCTTCAGAGGTTCAAGAGAACAAATGTAACAACTTTCTAAATTGTAAATACATACATGCTACTTACCCAGTTCAAAAGAGCTCAAAGATAAAAAGAGGAAAAAAACATTTAAGTCTGAAAAGAAGTGAAAGTTTGACCATCCCAGGAGTCGGGGGATGCGGAATTACTTTTAAAACGCCATAAAATAGGAACTCCTGTTGTAAAATTTTTGCGGTGACAGAGGGCTGTAAAGCGATGCATTTTTTTCAGGTATAGACCTAACTTAAAAAAGTAACTTTCTTCTTCCATTTAGACTGTAGAGGCCATCAACCTTTGAAAGAGCTGTTGGAGCTGCGTTCACTATTAGCTAAGTTAAGTCCATTTATTGGCTACCTATGGGTCGCGACCCAAACAAGGGTCGCCATGGCTTTCGGGATGGGTCGCCGTAGCTTCCCGAAAAAATAAAATTAAAGAAATGTTAATTAAATTACTTACTATGAAATATTACAAATCTATAGGCTTATTAATAAATAATTGCTACACTTATTTGCTTGTTTTTATCACAATAGCAATGTTTAACTTCAAAATAGGCCCATGGGTCGCGCAAGTTTATAGACCAGTTAACTTTGGGTCTTGGGCAAAAAAGGTTAAGAACTTCTGATCTATACAGTAAAGAATTTCTTACAGGCCTATTGTGAACAATAATATTTCGATGCCTGTATTATAGGTCGCGTACGAAAAAGTTTACATAATTAATTACATTCTAATATTAGGTTTACGAAGTTATGGGTTCATTACCTCATAAGCATTTACAATACCACATTTTTTTCTGGGTTTCTTTTTACTTGGTCGTTATAGTAATAATTTATTAGGTCAATATGACAAAAAATGTTTGTGTTAAATGTGTATTTACGTACGAATGACTTTCGCATTGTCATCGTCGCTGCATCACCACCACCACCACAATCTCCCATAATCCCCCTTAACAACAAAACTACTAATTGTTAATTATCTAAATATATTTTATAGAAACTATGACATCAGCTGATAATTTTCTGTTTGTGTGTTCTGACTGGACATAGAATACCTACTGTCCGTTACTCAGGAGAAGACGAGCGGAAAGAATGTGACCTTCTTGACTATCGCTGTTGATTATTATAAACATCGCTCAGATAAGCATCCCAGTAGCCAGGTTATTACTCGTGCAGGAAACATGAGTAACAATGCGTATGGGAATTAAAGCTAAGTTGAACAGAAGGAGACCTAATGTTTCCGCTTACTGCAGTACAAATATTGCACGTCTTGTCGTACGTTATCTGTTCACATCCCTTCCTCCTCAGTCCGCTCTCGTCTTCTCCTGAGTCACCGACAGTACATGAGTCTTCGACTCATACCTCTCAGTCGTGCACTGCTGAGATTGATAACAAACTGTATAATACTATAATGGCTCTCTCGCCTGAAAACATTATTCGTGTTGTGGATCCCTAATGTTTTATTTACTATTAAGAAACTTGCTTCTCTCCGTCAATTTATTTCTTTGTTATCTTGGTTCGGTTTTGTAGTTGGTTGATATTTTTTGAATTTGTAGATAAATGCTGGTATTTCTCTTGCATTATATTACCTGCATTTCTTTACTCTTTTACATATTTTAGGGAGTACATGTTTAACTTTACCACAATTTTGTTTGCTATAATAATTCATCTTCATGCGTCCTTTTCATGTCCTTAGATGTTCAATTTCTGCTGCTCGAAAGTTAAACTCTTTTAATTTTTAAACTCTCGTATCGAAATATTATTGTATACCTTACAAAAATGAAGTAGTCCTAACGTGATTTGCATTGTTTTTCTGTCGTATTTGTTATGTAGTTTATTATAATTTGAAATTTAAATTTATTTTCTTCCCGCACTCAAAGTATTTTTTTTTATATTAAGAAGCTTGTCCTAAAACTTTTTTACCAATACGTAACATATTTTTTCTGAATCGATATTGCCTTTTTTGACCTAATTGCTTGGTTTTTTTTTTTATTTTGAGCCATTCACTCAAGATCACGTCCTAATCTATGAGCGACACTCCGAAACTGTAGTTCTTTCTGCCGCCTTTGGCGTTGTCGTCGGTGCACATGGGAGGTGAACTACATAGCACCGCATGATGATTAATGGAGCAATGATGTAATTCCTGCAGGCGAAACAGGAATATCCCGCGAAAACGTAACACCAAATACCTACCATTTTTGTTCACTATAAATTCCACTTGGACCATCTTTTGGAATATTCTGTTATACTGTAGTCATTTTAATTGAAGTTTTAAAAGTATACTCTTACTTTTTTTGTAGGTTATATCACTTGACTCGTATTCATTAGATCATCTTGGAAAGCTACGACTTCTAGGCTTGCCTCTTCATTCACTATCCCCTCCTTCACCAATGGAAGGCCATTACCATAGGCGTAGTAAGTAGTGAGAAGGTTCATATCTCACCAGAATAACCACCCAGATCGTTTGAGTTGTTTTTCAACATTCATTGTATTAACTTATCGTGTGAACATAAGTATAGGTTTAGTGTCCAATGAACATGCATCTTATACCGGATATCAGACATGAACGTCACTTAAAAAAAGAAAGCATATCCGTTGGCAGAAATATACCAATACGTAACATATTTTTTCTGAATCGATATTGCCTTTTTTAACCTAATTGCTTGTTTTTTTATTTTGAGCCATTCATTCAAGATCACGTCCTAATCTATGAGCGACACTCCGAAACTGTAGTTCTTTCTGCCGCCTTTGGCGTTGTCGTCGGTGCACATGGGAGGTGAACTACATAGCACCGCGTGATGATTAATAGAGCAATGATGTAATCCCTGCAGGGGAAACAGGAATACCCCGCGAAAACGTAACACCAAATACCTACCATTTTTGTTCACTATAAATTCCACTTGGACCATCTTTTGGAATATTCAGTTATAGTCATTTTAATTAAAGTTTTAAAAGTATACTCTTACTTTTTTTGTAGGTTATATCACTTGACTCGTATTCATTAGATCATCTTGGAATGCTACGACTTCTAGGCTTGCCTCTTCATTCACTATCCCCTCCTTCACCAATGGAAGGCCATTACCATAGGCGTAGTAAGTAGTGAGAAGGTTCATATCTCACCAGAATAACCACCCAGATCGTTTGAGTTGTTTTTTAACATTCATTGTATTAACTTATCGTGTGAACATAAGTATAGGTTTAGTGTCCAATGAACATGCATCTTATACCGGATATCAGACATGAACGTCACTTAAAAAAAGAAAGCATATCCGTTGGCAGAAAATGCTTCTTTTTTTTTTAATACACAAAAAGATGATAGAAAACAGCTTAAAGAGGTGGGGCTTTGTGGCATGTACATCCTATGGATTATAGTAAACTGTTGGTGGAACTAGTGGAGGGGGGAGAAAGAGGTCTTGCAAGCAGGCTTCTCATGATATAACCATATCAGAAAGAGTGGAAACTGCGACTTGGGAGGTCTGTCGAACGCTTTTTTTTATTTTTAAATGCAGCATACTTGTCATGAAATTGTTGGATAGCTTCATCTTTTTGTTCGCATGTTTTCAAATCTTGTGTGTGTGTGTATGTGTGTGTGTTGCTTTGGTCTTGTTATTTTTTATTTTTTTCTTAACTATTATTTTATTTTTGTATTGAAAATGAAAATGGTTAGGCAGACAGCGGTGCCTTGTTATTATATATTCCTTCCCCCTTGCCCCCTTCATCTTGTCTTGTCTGTATACTTCTAGTTTTCTTCTTGAAGCTTGATCGTGGTTTAACTTCACATGTCTGTTATACTTGCTGCCCTGCTGCTTGTTGCCTTCTTTATATTTTATTTTAAATTGAGGGCGTGGTGATGCTAGTACTGTCTAGAAAATAATGTCCGATAGACTCGCAGCAAGTTTCATTGTATTAGCAATCTGGTCGAATAAAAGAAAATTTAGATTGTAATATTCTGATATGCAGTTAAAAAGTAGTATTCATTTCATTTTAAGTTAACAAAATATAAACACGAAAAAGATGTTAATGTACTGTAGACTGTAAAAGAAAAGATCTCTTAAAACGAAAATATGTTACAAATCAATACTTAAAATAATACCGGGTAGACATGAAACTTTTCTGTTCCTTACAAAATGTGACAGATTTTGTGGCGTAAACTATTGCAATGGGCAAAGGAGAAGTATACTTGGCTTTTAAGGAACCCGGAGGTTTATTGCCGCCCTCACATAATCCCGCCATCGGTCTCTAACCTGTGCAAGATTAATCCACTCTCTATCATTGTATCCCACCTCCCTCAAATCGTTTTCAATAAGGAGAAGTATTAAGAACGTAATCATTATCCCCTTTTTTGCTTATAATTAAAATTTATGTAACAGTAATTTGACACGATTTTTTATATAAATTACGAAGAAAACATACTATGGGAATATTTGTTTTCGTCTAGTATTTTTCATGTAACTTGTTTAAAAAGGAGATTTTTCATAACTCATGTACTAATAATAATAATAATAATAATAATAATAATAATAATAATAATAATAATAATAATAATAATAAGAGGGATGAAGTTACAGGATAATGGAGGAAGTTACACAACACAGAACTGCACGCATTGTATTCTTCGCCTGACATAATTAGGAACATTAAATCCAGACGTTTGAGATGGGCAGGGCATGTAGCAAGTATGGGCGAATACAGAAATGCATTTAGAGGGAAAAAGACTTTTGGGGAGGCCGAGACGTAGATGGGAAGATAATATTAAAATGGATTTGAGGGAGGTGGGATATGATGATAGAGATTGAATTAATCTTGCTCAGGATAGGGACCAGTGGCGGGCTTATGTGTGGGCGGAAATGAACCTCCGGGTTCGTTAAAAGTAATAATAATAATAATAATAATAATAATAATATAATAATATTAATAATAATAAGAGGGATGAAGTTACAGGAGAATGGAGAAAGTTACACAACACAGAACTGCACGCATTGTATTCTTCACCTGACATAATTAGGAACATTAAATCCAGACGTTTGAGATGGGCAGGGCATGTAGCACGTATGGGGGGAATACAGAAATGCATTTAGAGGGAAAAAGGCTTTTGGGGAGGCCGAGACGTAGATGGGAAGATAATATTAAAATGGATTTGAGGGAGGTGGGATATGATGATAAAGATTGGATTAATCTTGCTCAGGATAGGGACCAGTGGCGGGCTTATGTGATGGCGGAAATGAACCTCCGGGTTCGTTAAAAGTAAGTCATAATAATAATAATAATAATAATAATAATAATAATAATAATCATGATAATAATAGTTATAATAATAATAATGATAATATTAATAATAATCTGGGACTTACGGACGCAGTTGGTATAGCGCTAGCCTTCTATGCTCGAGGTTGCGGGTTCGATCCCGGCCGAGGTCGATGGCATTTAAGTGTGTTTAAATGCGACAGGCTCGTGTCAATAGATTTACTGGCGTGTAAAAGAACTCCTGCGCTGCGGGCTTATGTGAGGGCTTATGTGAGGGCGGAAATGAACCTCCGGGTTCCTTAAAAGCCAGTAAGTAAGTAAGTAATAATAATAATAATAATAATAATAATAATAATAATAATAATCTGGGACTTCTGGTCGCAGTTGGTATAGCGGTGGCCTTCTATGCTCGAGGTTGCGGGTTCGATCCCGGCCGAGGTCGATGGCATTTAAGTGTGTTTAAATGCGACAGGCTCATGTCAATAGATTTACTGGCATGTAAAAGAACTCCTGCGGGACAAAAATTCCGGCACACCGGCGACGCTGATAAAATCTCTATAGTTGCGAGCGTCGTTAAATAAACCATAATTTGAATTTTTGGGACTTCTTTCTGTATCCTGTTCTTCAGATCCTGGATACAGTGTCGTTTGATTTGAAATACCCTTTCCCCATAGGAAAAAATCAGGAACTGTAAGGTCTGGTGATGTAGCCGGCCAGTTTATGACGCCAAACCGAGAAATTCACCCGTGCTCGTGTAAAGGGGGTTAAGTCAAAATGTAAGATATGTAAACTTTTCTCCTTTGGTACACAACTTAACGCCATGGTCACAAAATAAGGAGTACTGTAACTGCATCATCGACGGAAGAATGACTTAATCCCTTGAACACAAGGAAGAAGTAATCGTGGGGTGTTCAAATCTGTACTTATCTCATTTTTGGCTATCATACACGAGCACCCGCGAATGATGCGTCAAGAAAAAGATTACTCTAAAATGGCAGTCTGTATCTGTCAGTATGGGCTATAGCTCTCGTCTTATTGAAACCAAATGCAATCACTGTTTAGTACGTCTTTGAACAATGTAACATTTGCCGATACTTTCACTATTCACTGTAATAACAAATAACACTCATTTTCATCTTGAAAAACGGGACCAACGATGGCTGTAGCAAAAACAGCACACCATACTATCACATTTTCACTGTTTATGGTCCGTTTATGCAGTATCTAGACAACGTTCAATGCTGCTCTCATTTTATATTAGGCCTACAGTTCTGCCAAACTCATCAGAACTAACGTGTTATGAATAATTTCCGGGTAAGACTGCAACAAACTGTAAGATATCGAGGGGATCACTTGAAATTTGTCGTTTAAAAAAATAATAATGACATGTCAATAAATTTGATTGGTTTCTTCAGCAATATCCTGTGTTATTTTGATATAGGGCTATCTAAACCTTAGGCCCTATAGTCATTGCTGAAATTCGTCAGAACCAACTTCCAGATCCTGTAGGTCTACATACACTGGAACACTAAAATATTTTCGCTTTCGACTTGAAAGAGTTTAAAGTCGGGTAGTCTATATTGGTAGTAATAGTAACAGCAATAGGGAATAGATACCACCTTTCGAAAGTGCTATATACCGATATTTCTTTTCAAAATGTGTTGGAAAACCACGAGAAGCCTCAATTAAAATGCTCGAGGAGTCGATTACCAGTTCTCTAGGATATTAAAATAGAACGCTACCTCGAGAGTTCATTAGGAAATAGGAACATTGTCTTATAATCAGGAGATCGCAGAACAAAGAACATCGTTTAATTGGTTGTAATATTATTGCAAAGATATGCATATGAATGCACAATAGAATGACAATTCTCCGCCCACCGAAACTATCGTCCCGATGGTTTACTCCACGGAAGTCCCTCTCATGAAAGGCAATATCTCGCCCATATTAATGATGCCCATACATGGGACGCAGGTCTCGCCTTCTACGTCACGAAAAGTACATAACGCAAGAACTCACCCGATCACGGCAGACGCCCTCATACATAAGCCATTGGTTTGTATCAACCGTTGACATAATTAATCTCAGACTTAAATGTGCAAAGTATTGCAACCATGTGTTACTTTGTACGTACAGTATAAAGATTAATAGCATCAGGCAGAATTCAATGAAGAGAAAGGCCGTCCTTTACAAGCAATTTTGAAGAAATATTTAAATATTTGACTTCTTTCTTATTTTAAATACGTAATAATAATAATAATAATAATAATAATAATAATAATAATAATAATAATAAAATTATATATTTGGTATTAGTAGGCCAATAGGCTACCATGCAATGAAGTATTAACGTAGGAGATAACAATAATATATTTTACAATAAAAATATCGTAGTAAATAATTAGTAAATAATAAGAGGTTAAACATTTTTTTTTATTTTAAAGTGTTAAAATATTTATAATTAATACTGTACGAGTTGGCCATTTTAATGGATCTGAAATCAGGAAAAGAGATTTATAATTTTTCTTTTAAAAAAGGATTGATTTCGCATGCCTAACAGGTACAGAATATAAGCTAACATTGGTTCGTGTAAGATTAAAAAAAAAAAAAAACTTTTATTGAAAAGGGGTGTTCCGGAATATAAATTATGACACTTGAAGAAATCACTGTTCATAATTGTTCGTGGAGTACTAGATCGAAAATATTTGTGAGCATACAGTAAGTTTATTGGTATGAATTTCCGTTGTGTGATTTTTACTTTCGTCGAATCAGTTGTTACAACATACGCTAAATTTCAAACTGCAGAAGGCATATTATTCTAATTTCAATCTTACGAATTAGTTGTGTCTATAAATGGTATTCATATGTTAAGGAAAATATTCTTGAACTGCCAAAGAATTATACTCCAAGATTCTTGACAGTGTCGACTTTCTTTTAATATGATTGTGATATAAATTCTAATTGAATTTAAGTGCTGTAGTTTCCATAGTGAGGCCGAGATGTGGGTGGGGGATAATATTAAAATGGATTTGAAGGAGATGGGATATGATGCTAGGGACTGGATTAAGCTTCCTCAGGATACAGACATATGGCGAGCTTATGTGAGGGCAGCAATAAACCTCCTGGTTCCTTAAAAGCCATTTGTAAGTAAGTTTCCATAGTAAATATTATAGCATTCGTTTTCGAAACACTTCTTTTCATGATATTCTCATTAGAGCGTCGTGCAATATAATTAGAATTTGTGTGTCACATTGAAGAAATTGAGTCAGCAATCAGTCTATTTTCATTGTACGTAAGATATAGTAATAATAATAATAATAATAATAATAATAATAATAATAATAATAATGCCGGTAATAATAATATAAATAACTTAAGTTAGGTAACGACACTCTTTTCCGGTTAACTACACGTGTTACCAAATGCTTGTTAGAGTACAACTGCAGGATAGAACATTATTTTCAGATCGCATTTGTGTGCGGTTAGATGCATAAAGATTCCGTAAAACGAGTGTGGGGAGAAGTTGCAGTCCTGCCACATTAATACAAACCCACGTGCATAATACGGTATGACAACTCTATATGCTGAGCGAGCACTAAAGACGTAAGTGGCCATCCTTACATAAGTTCAGTTTGTAATCCTGTTTAAATAACGATGTCAGCCTTAAGACAAGAGTAACATAGCACGGTTACCCTCTCTTCTAATTTCCAAACAGTAATTTATCCTTGCACGCAATCCTATGTCACTCTTGCGTCTTAATCTCAAAAGACTTATTTTAAAAATGCTGTTTAAAATTATTGTCTGAATGAATATACATGAATTCATATTGCATACAATAGCAACATGTGTTATTACGTAAAGACGTTTTGCATCTTACGTAATTATGTTGATGCTCATTTTTTCTCATCGTAATCGTTACTTCAGACATCTGTCTGCGATTTAATTTGTTAGGACCCCTCCCACTACAGACGGCAGACAGTCATACGAACCTAGACCTACTGAGCATGTGGGTTGAGTCATTGTAGTATTAGATGTAAGAACTGTACAGAAACTACGAAGAAAGCATTTACAGACATCCAATTATTGCAATTTAAATGTCGATGTAGCAACATCATTATCTTCGTCTTACTTCTCGTCATAATGTTTCTCATCATTATCATCGTACACATCGTTATCATCTTCATTTTTATTATCCTCGTCATTATTCTTATCATTATCGTAATCCTTGTCATTATTGTGACGCTTGTTATCTTCGCCATTATTGTGATCCTCATCATCATTATGTTACACATCTTCGTTATCATTTTTGTTGTTATAATCGTCATTATAAACCTAGTCATAGTCATTATTATCTTTAGCTTAATTGTCGTTACCTTTGTCGTTATTGTGATTCTCGTCATCGTCGTAATTGCTGTTATCCTCATAATCGTCGCCATATAAGCCTACGTCATTGCGATCTTCGTCGTCATTATTATCTTTAGCTTTTTTGTAGTTCTCATTATCGTGGTTCGTTCATTATTTCTGTCTCGTAATCGTCGTCATATAGACCTACGTCGCTATTGTGATCCTCGCCGCCGCTATTGCTATAATCATCGTCTTCATTATTGTTATCTTCGTCATCATTGTGTGTCACCATCATTATTGTTATCTTCGTCATCATTGTGTGTCACCATCATTATTGTTATCCTAGTAATCTTGCCATATTCGTCATTATTGTGATCCTCGTCATAGTATTAATTTTTCATCATCTTTATTGTATTTATATTCGTCATTTTGATTCTATTATATTCGTCATTATTGTGATCGTCGTTGTCATTACTTGTATCTTCGTCTTTATTGTCGTATTCGTCATTTTAGTGATCCTCGTTATCGTCGTTATTATTGTTATTTTCATCGTCTCCATTAATGCTATCTTCTACATTTTTATGGCTCTTGCCATCGTCATTATTGATACCCTCGTCATCGTATTTTTTATCGTTATCTTCATTACTGTGATTCCCGTGATCACAATTATAATGTTCCTTGTTATCGCCGTTATTATTGCAATCGTCATGGGTATTAAATTACCATCCTTACAATCGTCATTGTTCGTTATTATTCTCGCCATTGTTGCCTTTGTCATCGCCATCACTATTGTCATCGTCATTATTGTTATCCTTGTTGATACATATATAGGAGCCTACAATTTCAAGTACACATTTCAAGGTTTTACTGCTGTTTATTTTTGCTAGTCAATTGGTTGCTAGATGGTTTCGTTGTATAAGCAGATTTAAGAAATAAAGCAAATGTGTAAATATTTTAGTGAAGAGTTCATTCATTCATTTATTCATTCATACACAGTTTTCTGCCCATCTGATATCTTCTTCTGCCCAAATTTGTCTCCAGTTCATTGTTTCCAGTGCATCTTTCAGTAGGCACTGTCTTCTTAGCCAATGACTCAGCCAATTTTTCTCTTCCTGCTTAGTTTCAGCATTATTCTTTCTTCGCCCACTCATTCTAGCTATTAATACATAATTGGCAATGAGGATAAAAATATTAGGCCTAAACATTAACTTTGACATTGAAACATCTGCAAACAATGTTTTCTGGAGCAAAATGGACAACGAAAAGAATTCCTACTTCCATGGTAATCACCTGAACCATGGTAACTTATAGCATATATAACTTCTGGACCATTTTGTCTTCGTTATTGTTCGTGCTTATAGAAAATGGTTGGAAGTTTTTCAAACAGAAATAAGTTCTGATTGGTAGGCCTACATTAAATTTAATAGTATTTTTTACTTTTGGAATATCCTAGGTAATTGATGTCTGATTATGGATATCAATTCATCTCAACTACATTTCAAACTTTTCTTTGTATTCATATCATAACCTTAGTCATGCATGAAAGATTGGCTCTGTACCATCCAGCTACGAACGGTCAAGCAGAACGTTGCGTACAAACAATAAAATTTAAAAAATCGTTAAAATCTATGATAAATGAAAAAGAAATATACCACTTGTCTTCGGCCACATTGTGACACTTGTCATCTCTTTGTGATCGTCGTCACTATTGTGAACCTAGACATCTTCGTCACTGTTGTGATTCTTCTCATCGTCGTCGCTATTGTGATTCTCGTCATTGTCATTATTTTGTTCCTTCTCGTCCTCTATACTATTGTAATCCTAATCGCCGTCACTGTTCTGATTCTCGTCATTTTCGTCATTATTGTGATTCTTGTCATCTTCGCCACTATTAATTATGATCTTATCATCTTTACTATTTTGATTATCGTCATTATTGTGATCCTTTTCATCGTCGTCAGTATTGTATTCCTCGTTATTTTCGTCACTATTGTAATCCTTCTCATTTTTGTCACTGTTGTGATCCTCGTCTTCGTCATTATTCTGGTCCTTATCATCACCGTCAAGGAAAATAGAATATTTCTCTTGATCGCCGTCATCATTGTGATTCTCGTTATCGTTGTCATTATTATGATCCTTATCCCTGTGATAATTGTCATCTCCTTTATAGTCGTCATTAACCATGGTTCTAATGATTTTCACCATAATTATCGTCCTCTGTTGTCATTGTAGTCATGATTTTTTTTCCAAGAACTGGGCGTTCTAACTCGTTCTTTCTTCCTCGTACATATCATGCAGAATCTACCTGGGATCGAATCTCGAACCTCCTGATGCGAAGTTGACTAAGCTACTGCTGAATCGTGTAGGCTATATGTTTGGTGGAGTGTGTAATTCTAGAGAGACCTTCTCTGTTTTGAACGGAATGTATTCTCTGTCACGAAAAGTTATAAATGGTAATTCCTCTCTTTCTGCTCCGGACATTATATTCTCCACTCACGTGGGCGACATTTATTAGTTTTCGATAGGCCCTTGCTCTCTGTATGGCTGCTGCCTTATAGGTGGGGACCCTCTATAAAGCTGTCACAAGTATGCTACCACTGAAGTGGAAAGAAGAGAAGGGGCACAGTTTTTGAAGTATCTGTTGTATAGCTGGAATAATGGAAGAAGTTCTAGAGCCTCAAGACTACGTAACGGTAATATGTGATAACAACGAAGAAAAGCGGAGCCTTGGAACAGTTAGTCTTTTCAATGGAGGAACGAATACTACTTGATATCTTCGGCGGAATTTATGTTTTAATGTTGAAGAAATTTAGAAAACTGAAACAAAACGAAGATGTATTATTTAGACCTATTTGGATAATAGGAATTCATTGCATGATTTAACTTTTAATATTATGTACAGCACTAATAATAATAATAATAATAATAATAATAATAATAATAATAATAATAATAATAATAATAATAATAATAGGCCTAATAATAATAATAATTATAATAATAATAATAATAATAATAATAATAATAATGACAATAATCAAACTAGACATTGCTGTATAAATCCAAGAAATATAACTGTATCATAATCATTGCTCTTTTTTTTATAACTTATTCAAACAAGACAGAAGATATTAAAATTACGGAATATCAAGCACTTATAAAATTGAAATTGAGATTGCTGGTAAAATTCATGTTCTGGGAATAATAAGTTAATTAAGTAGTAAAATATCATTGCACCCGAAAAGTATTTGGAATAAATTTGAATAAAGAACAAAAAAAAGTTTCCTTCCCAAGCAGGATTCGAACCACGAAAGTCTTAGTTACCAGTCTATCGTGCTCTGGAGTGAACAAGGCTCTAAAATCAGCTACAATGGTCGGTCCGGTTTTTTTTTGCCACTACTGTACATAGGCCTATAGCTAAATGCTTTGGCAACACATGATACTGTCGTTTATGATTTTATATTAGTCTAGTAATCCTTTCCTGTCCAAATAACGAAAACCATGCATAAAGTAATGTATAATTTTATTTAAATATTTATTTATTATTTAAATTTAAATATACAGAATACAGAATATAATTACAAATATAGAAATAGAAATAAAATAATACAATCTATATATAAAAAAGGAGATACAGTAATATTAACAAAATTTGAGGACCGAATGAGCAGCGCTCGTGTTCGGTCGCAGTTCAGATATATTATTAATAGGCCTATAAGAGAATATACAAAATAAAATAGGAACTAACTAGTTTCTGGCAATCTCGTTATTTTGACATTTGGGTGATTCCCTGCTCGTACAGTCATATAATATTGTTAGAATCCCATATGGCAGACTTGAATAATGTACAAAGAAAATAACGACGAATTGTTCCATTATTTTGAATTTAAGGGAAGATTTTCACTTACAAAATGGAAGGCGTTACATGGGGCATAAACATCTATTTCCCTCTAATACAATTACAATTTTAGGGAAGGTTAGAGGGGACCCTAAGTGGGGTCAGATGTTGGATGAGGGTCCTTTTCAACTATATACAACTGAAGGTTATAATTTTTATTGGTTTGTGATTGGTGCTTGTCTGGGTGAAGAATTAGGGCGGAGCCAATGAGCGTGAATTTTGTTAAAGACAGTTTTGGAAACCCCAGAGATGTAGCTTGGTGAGTTAGGCTCCTGGAAACTGCTCTCATAACCGTACGCCATATGTTGCAGTGGGGAACAATGGACGTTTGGTAAAATTGAATTTTTCTTCCTTCCATTTTGAAGATCGTGTAAGACAGGCAGATGCTGGGTGAAATATATTGATGTTGAAAATTTATTACGTCCAACATATATCTTCTCCAGTTGTCAGGAAAAAAAAAAATCTTCTTTCAAAACATTGTTATAAATGTGGTGCGTGAGGATCCGAATATTTTTCAGGTAAAACTTTAAGAAGCATTAAGATTACTCTTCTTCCGTGTATTTCTCATAGTAGATCTCACGGTTAACTTGTAAACTATCCCAGATTTAGGTACCTCTTTTTACATAATTGGAACCATCATTCACTTGACCAATTTCTGAATAATCTTTAGCCTCATACTGTCTAACAGTAGGTTCGTTAGCTGACCGATCTTGAATTGACTTGAATGTGATTTTTGGAAAAATTGTGATCTTTAAACCGAAGAAAGAGGTGTAGCATCAGATATTCTCTAGATATGTCGTTTTCTTTTCTTTTATTTTTTTGTAATGTTAAGAAATGTAGTCTGCAGTAATTTATCATCCTGATATAGTCTATGTGTTCTTAAGTTCACTTAAAAATTATCCAAGTTCTTCCAATATACAGCGTATTCCGGCGTGCAAAATGTGGTCAGCAGGACTTGTACTGTACCTCGCTTAGATAGCTACTTTTTCCGTAAGCTCCAAGATGTCTTGTAAGAATGAGATATTCCGCGTTCATGTTAGATTTTGTCTTCCTAATTTTCCCTTTTTTACACTCAGTTTACTCGTTTATTCATTTACCCACTTTCCATTCATTAAGTCACTTGTTAATTCGTTACATCACTCTTGCATTTATTAGATCACTCACTTTTGCATTCATTGGGTCGCTAAATTTTACATTCATTAGGTCACTCACTTTTACATTCATTGGGTCACTCACTTTTACATTCATTGGGTCACTGACTTTTACATTCATTAGGTCACTAAATTTTACATTCATTATGTTACTTTTACATTCATTGGGTCACTCACTTTTACATTCATTGGGTCACTCAATTTTACATTCATTGGATCACTCAATTTTACATTCATTAGGTCACTCACTTTTACTTTCATTATATCACTAAATTTTACATTCATTAGGTCACTCACTTTTACATTCATTGGGTCACTAAATTTTACATTCATTAGGTCACTCACTTTTACATTCATTGGATCACTAAATTTTACATTCATTAGGTCACTCACTTTTACTTTCATTATATCACTAAATTTTACATTCATTAGGTCACTCACTTTTACATTCATTGGGTCACTAAATTTTACATTCATTAGGTCACTCACTTTTACATTCATTGGATCACTAAATTTTACATTCATTAGGTCACTCACTTTTACTTTCATTATATCACTAAATTTTACATTCATTGGGTCACTCACTTTTACATCCATTGGGTCATTCACTTTTACATTCATTGGGTTATTCACTTTTACATTCATTGGGTCACTCACTTTTACATTCATTGGGTCACTCACTTTTACATTCATTGGGTCACTAAATTTTACATTCATTAGGCCACTCACTTTTACATTCATTGGGTCACTCACTTCTACATTCATTGGGTCACTAAATTTTACATTCATTAGGCCACTCACTTTTACATTCATTGGGTCACTCACTTCTACATTCATTGGGTCACTAAATTTTACATTCATTAGGCCACTCACTTTTACATTCATTGGGTCACTCACTTCTACATTCATTGAGTCACTCACTTTTATATTCATTGGGTCACTAAATTTTACATTCATTAGGTCACTCACTTTTACATTCATTGGGTCACTCACTTTTACATTCATTGGATCACTGACTTTTACATTCATTAGGTCACTAAATTTTACATTCATTATGTTACTTTTACATTCATTGGGTCACTCACTTTTACATTCATTGGGTCACTCAATTTTACATTCATTAGGTCACTCACTTTTACATTCATTAGGTCACTCACTTTTACATTCATTAGGTCACTCACTTTTACATTCATTGGGTTACTCGCTCTTACATTCATTGACTCACTCGTTCTTACATTCATTTAGTCACTCTTATATAGACTGAATCATTGAGTCACTCTTACACTCGTTGAGTCACACAACGTTACACTCAAGCAGTGTTACATTCATTGTCATGGAGTGTTACATTCATTGAGTCATACACTCTCACGTTCATTGAGTCACTCTCTTACTTTCATTGAGTCGCTCAGTCTTACATTCAATGAATCACACAATGGCCACTCGACCGCAATTACGAGGCCATCCAGAAAATGATTTTCCCTGGGGTCGTTTACAGAAAAAAAGCATAATTGCATGGAAAAATTTATTGAAACAGCTACAGTAATTGTTGATCAATTTTTGTATCCTTATCGATCCCATGATATGGCAAATGTCTCAATTCCAGTGGAGAATATGTTGAAAAATAGCTCAACAGTTTATTGCTGTGTCTGTTCCGATAAATTTTTCCAATTAATCTTTCTGTTAACGGCCCCTAGCGAACTTATTTTTACGGCCCTCGTAATTACGGTCGAGTGGCCAAAATTTGTATATTAAGCACTTCTTTTGGCATTATTAACATGGGGGAAAAAAATAACTTTTTTTATCTGCCCCCATCAGAATGTTTGCTTGTAAGAGGAAGGCGGCAAATAGGGAAGATGGAAGAATTTTGTTTGCAATGAAAGACCTGCCTTTGGGCAGAAAAACCATGAATCAAATGAACGAATTGAAAAGAGATTTTAAATAAACAATTACATTGCGTTGCATTTCAGTCCGGATTACATTTAATCGCGTTTCCTGTTCGGCACTTTTATGCGGAGTGGACTGTACAGCCTCACCTTTGAATCATATAATTCCATCATTGTCAATAGAGTCACATGCAGCTCAGAGGCTTTCAATACTGGCGCAGCCAGCCAATGGGCTGCAGAGAGCGAGCGATATGTACAACTCGTACAATCCTACCTGCTTCCCATTGTTTGCCACAATTCGCACACCCTGTCTCCCGATCTGTATAACAATACCCCTGTCTACCGTGCGATGCTCCACAGGGACAAAACAAAACAATTCTGGCACACAAACAGAGCTCTGAGGGGGGTGAGAGGAGGGTGAGTGCGTTCACCAATCCTGACCCCCTTCTCCCAAAAATAAGCCCACCCCATCTCTCTCACACCCTTTCAATAGTTATAACATCCTCACGCCTGTCAGCCCTCCCCCCCCTAAAAACCACCCCCAGCTTTTTTAAATCTCCTCTGAACCATACACCCTTCCTGCGATTTTTTTTTTCCTTTTTCTCTTCCATACACACACGCGGCGGTTCAGTACACGTTCGGGAATTTCGGAAGTTGAAAACTCTATGGATAAAGCTCGTATGTCATGTCTAGCATTTTTTTTTATTATTATTGTGCCTTTATATGTGCCAGGAGTAGTTTTTGGAAAAGTTTTTGACAGGCCAACTACTCATGCAGACAATAATCTGCTTCCAGAATACATTTACATATGTCGGTTTTGATTCCATCTTCTATTATTTCGGTACAGTGTCGTATGCTTTTTTTACATACAACTTCCCCTGTTGTAATGCTAGACTACTACATGCGCAAGTAGGTTATGTCATTTTAAAATGATATTCTATCTTTGCTCTTTATAAACTGTAAAGTTTATGCAACTTAGACTCCCCTTTTTTCAGGATTTAAAGCAAACCGATCACTTCAGTGTTTAATATTAACCTGGGCCATGTTTCTTTTTCCTGTTGGTTTATATAAATTTGTCTGTTGTAGAGAGCGGTTTTTACATTTTCTCATATGCATTCATTTGTGACTGTTACTTTCTATCCTCGGAAGTAGGCCTGCATAACATGGTAGGCCTAGTGCTATTTCATATTAAATATATGTCTTAATTTTACGTTTATGTCTTGTAGAAATGCCCTAAAAGTTGTCTAAATTTAATTCAAAGACTCTATTCTTATATACGGAACTGTAAGCTCCACATTTAAAATTAATGTTAAATACTGTAACTGGTAAACTTAGGTCTATATGCTTGGTCTTCTAAAATGTTACTGTACTTATTTCAATTCTATAATATCTCTTAGAACTTCGACGGTTACTATTTTTGTTATGATTTTAACTTCTATAATAAATATTGCAATGCTGAACGAGAGTAACTTACAGTTTAATTTGTAAGTTGTTCTAAACTCACGACTTGCAACATTCATAATTTAAACTTAGCCTTATAATAATATAATAATAATAATAATAATAATAATAATAATAATAATAATAATAGGCCTAACTGTTAAAAGAAACCGCGGAGAAAATCGGTCTCCAGATGCCCGTAGAAAAAACAGAATACATTACCTGTAACAAAAAGCACCTAAATATATGAAAACCAAATATGACAAAATTTAAAAAAGTTCCACAATTTAAATACGTCGATTCAGAAGAATGCAATTGAAACAAAAGCGAACGAAATTAGATGCTAAAAAATGGAGACAGCATATCGGCTCATTCACAATATTTACAATAAAAAGTTCATATCCAAACATACAAAATTAGGAAATTTTAACACTGTCATTAAACTAGAATGTCTCTATGGAGCAGAAACGTTAATTTTGAATAGGAAAAGATATAGAAAACATTGAGAAAAAAGAATGCAAAATAATAAGGAAAATTTTAGGTCCAAAAGTCAGATGAACAGTACAGACTCAGAAGTTAACAAGGAAAAAAAAAAAAAAAAAAAAAACACAGACATTCATAATGACAGTAGAAAACGAAGGTTAAAATTTTACGGACGCATCAAAGTAATGAACCCCGACATACTCACAAAACAAATATGCTAGTAGTTGAATTTTATGAAAATAAGAATAAAACACAAACAGATAACTTACTATAAAATGGATTGGTGAAATAAAAAAATGGCAAAATTGGCAGAAATCACACAAGACATATTAAACAGACAGATCTTTAGAATCAAACTTCATAAATGGCAAGTTGACAAAGAGGAAAAACCGAAGAAAAAGACTGGAACAACGTGGACTGAAGAGAGAAAAGAAGCCCACCAGCCAAAGAATGAGAGAATAATTATAGGTAAAAGGAAAGGCAAAGAAACGCCTCTAAGTACTTTATGTAGTTCTAAATGGGCTTATTCACAACTAAAATAATAATAATTACAATAATAATAATTACAATAATAATAATAATAATAATAATAATAATAATAATAATAATAATAGAATGTATGATAATCATTATTTAAATCAAAGTTACTCCAGTTTACATAGCTAATTATCTGTTCTTTCAGCTGTTGGCAACGTCTGCAACATATAGGATTTGTTCCAGAAACCCAAAAATTTCACACTACAGAGAAATTTCTTCAATAGGCCTACAGATAGGATCAGAACAGGAGCTAATTTTCCAAATAAAAACAAAAGTAAAATGATGGTCTAATAATAATATCATTATATAAAATAAAATTATATAATCCTAGTGAGATGGATGAGTAGTCATTAGTCAAACACCAGACTCGCATTTGGGAGGTCCAAGATTCGGGGCAATCTGATGGATTTTAGTTGTTCACTCGAGCATAAGTAACTAAGCTTAATAGGAATCTAATTACTTCAAAGGCAAATTACTGATTTCCATTTATAATACAAACAAAAATGCAAATATTGTTTCACAAGACAAAAATTCATAATCTTAGTTGTATACTGTGGATATATCTGCAGAATAGCTTCTCAGAGTTGATGACTAAATGGAAAAATAAAGAGTGTTTCATGAGCTGTAATGTCGGGTAGGCCCTACATGCCGGTATACGTAAACGGACTGGCCGGTAGATGGCAGCAAAAATGGAAATCAAGTAGCCTATATCAACAATATAGTCTACCATTCCGAACTGAGAGTCGCGATATGACCTTGCAATTAAAATTGCTATAAAAAAACCTACTATATCTTACTGCAGTAGTGTCAGAGTTGTAAGCTCCAAAAGCAGCTGTGGAGCTAGAGTCGGAGCTTGAACTTGCTTATGTTGTGGAAGCACCGGAGCTCGGAACAGGCATAGTGGAGCGCTCCGCTCCGTTTAGGCTGTGTCTGACAACGCTGTCTTAATGTATAGGCTACAGTTATTAGATGTAATGATAAATTGAGGGGCGTTCTCACAAAACTCGTTACCTACAATTTTTTTAATTTTTAGTGGTAAGTGATCTGTACTGTATTTTGCTTTATCTTTTAGGACCTTAGGAATCGATTGGTTTATTCAGATTTAAGCAAATCTTGTTAAGTAATTTAAACCTGGAGTTTTCTTAAAACTATCTATCTACAAATGTGAGGTTTTCGCAAGAGTTACCTGCTTGTCCAAGCTGCAACCAGCAAAAGAAGTGAACCAATATCATCTTGCACATAATGCAGTGTGTCTGATATTAAAACTTATGTTTATGAAAAAGAAAACGGGCTTTATAATTTAAAATATACTTACAAATTATACAAGACAAAATTTATTGATTCTAAGATAAATAGGGGCCTAGTCTTTAGAACATTAGGCCTACAATAATTACAGAATAATAAATAATGCTTCATGAGTTAAACCTGAGAAATGCACGCTTTAGATAAGAAGTTTTGAGAAAACGTAAAATGATGCATCGCAGGTTATAAAACTCTAATGTTTCTTAAATAAGTATTTTTTAAATTTCTTAAATATCAAATAACATAGTAATTTAAAAACTCATTTCCTGAAAAATTTAATCTTTGCATATAGCGAGTTTTGTAAAAATGTCCTTCACCTATTAAAGATTTTCGAAGAATCCTACGCTCCACAAATGTTGTCACGATGATTTTCACCCAAACTACAAACTTCTCCAAACTTAAATTAAATTATTTGACATTGTAAGGTAGGCCTATGATATAGCCTATTCGTATGGTATGGTGTACCTAGTAAGTTTTATGATGTATCAATTTTACCACAGTAGAGTTCCACAGTTCATTTGCATTCGTTCCTTCAGGATGAAAGACTGGCATTGTTTTGTATACATTTTTAGAAATTGTCTGCAACTTGAAAGGCCTAGCAAGTTTATGAAGGAATCTTAGCCTAGACCTATTAGAGTTGGTGAGAACAACGCAAGTGCATCTCGCCCTCTCCAGTAAGGGTGTTTCTGAGGCCAAGTTATTATTGCTGGAAACCTGTGAAAATAGAATAGAGCGAGATTCGTGAGAAGGTGTAACAGAATTGCGGGCGGGAGTGACCTGGACCTCTACCGTAGACCATCTGGTCACTTGGCGCTTCCACGCCCGACTTTTTATTACCCTCCAAGCGGCGTGAAAACGTTTGAAGAGCTTCGTGTGGCAGATGGACCGAGAATTCATAAAAGTGAGAGGGTGAGTGGATGACCACAAGAAATTAAATTAAAGACAGTAGTCTGGACCTTCCACAGGGGGTGAATGTGCGCACGCACGAATTCGTACGCACATATCCCTATGATAAGATATGTGTTACACTTCCTTCGAACTGAAATCGAAATTTACGATTTGCTTTTAGTAGGCTACTAACATTTGAACAATTTGTGGATTATGGTGATGGTGATATCACAACTTTCATAAATTAATAAAAATGAAAGACATGTATCGCCATGCTTAAAACTATGTTTTCACAATGATTTTTGTAAAACATTGGAATGCCTGCGCAAATTTCGAGTTCGATGTTTTTTTCTGTAGGCCTATTATAGACCGACAGTAACAATGTTCCTTCATCATTCGTGTAAAATATATTAGTCTATATACAATTTATCGTCAATAAGCAATAGGCTATAAGTTACTATTGCTCTTATGAAATAAATTAAGACCAGTAGTAGGCCTGTAGGCTATGTAGTATGTAAAGGTTGCAGCTGAATGAGTTTTACACACATACGCACACACACAGAGGAACTTTCAAGGAGATAAGGAAAGACAAAATTGTTGTTTATATGGTTTTTAAAACATTATTTTCCGACTAATAACTTTATGGAATTACAATGACTTACTTCAGCTGAAGGTAAGTATGCTCGTTCAGTGTTACGAGTATTTAATTGCATTGTTTTATATACAGGGTGGAAGTGAAATAGTCTTGCATATTTTCAGAGGGAATAGCTCATGTTGTATGTAACAAAAAACTATAATATCATATTGGTGGAAAGTTCATAGTTCCCCCCCCCTCAAATGTTTAACAACCTCTCATTCGGTAACTATTGCAAGTAGGATCATGATTTTTATGCATATCGATAGGAAATCTAATAAAGAATAATTTACCACTCTGGCATATTTCAATAGCGTGGATGGTTTTCGTGCACATTTAATTTTAAAAACCTCTAATTTCAAGCCACTGCACAATGCGAAAAGGTTGCAACGTCGAGACAGAAAGCAGCTCACCTACCGAGACACACCGAGTCTGTTGACCTCGTACATTTATATCACGACTAGAGTGTGTTAGCGACGAAGTTGCCTGCTTAATTTTCTAATTAACCGTGCATTTAATCATAAAGCGTAATTTAGGTTTTCTATTCATTTATGTGTATCATATCGTCCCTTTCAGAATGAAAGTATATACAGTGTATATATTATATAGGCCTAACAGAAAAGCGAGAAATGGAAGGGAGACAGTCTAGGTATGAGAAAAAATAGAAGGTATATAGAGAAGGATAAACTTAGCAATCAATTAGGCCTAAAACAACAGAATAGGAAGTAATCAGGAAATACTTGGCAAATTAATTAATATACACTATCTACCAAAAAGTAATTGGGCACTCAGGATTTTACGTGCTAGATGCCATGTTTCGGTGGCTACTATGCAATGGTATGCAAACAATAATGTTCACCGGTTGGACTGACCTGCACAGAGTCCTGGTCTCAATCATATTGAGCACATTTGAGACGAATTGGACCGGCGATTGAGGTTTCGGGAAATTCGGCCAACTTCCAATTGTCCAACTGAGTGCCATATTGCAAGAGGAATGGCGACGCATTCCAGTGGATATCCTACACAAACTAGTGGAGAACATGCCTGACGGGGTGGCTGCTGTTATAGCAACAAGAGGTGGTACCACGAGGTTCTAAAGGGGCAAAAAACAGTGCCCAATTACTTTTTGGTAGATAGTGTATTTACATAAAAGGGAGTGTATGTGTAGCTTATATACTTATTAAAGAGATGGTGGATCGAAAATCAGAAATGTAAAAGTCCGCCATATCTATGAATTGTAAAGTCGGCTGACAAATATCAATATCAGTTTAATATAATAGTTTATCATTATTCTATTTATGTGTTGACAAAAGCTATTGGAAAAATAATACTGAACTAGCGATATCAAAGCAAGTATGGCAGTGATATACCATATTTTGATGACAATACTTACTTACAGCTACTTACAGCACTTTCACTGAACAGAACTATAAAATACCAATTAATTTATTGTGTTTACAGCATTGCAATAATCTGGTTTCTACTTAATATGTACAATATTTGTCAGTTTGATCAACATAACTTCATGTAAAGTCACTTTCGGTTACAAGAATGATTCGAAGTAGTGTCCCGCAATATTCGAACATGAGAGAGGCGACCAACACATTACAAATTTCGTCTTATTTCATATGAAATACTAATCGCAAGATCTGGCCTAAAATTCTTAAGCGGTTAAAACATGAAGGGATGGAAGTGAAGGACAGTAAATATTTTTAAAACAAGATGGAACAAACACGACAGGCTGAGCGAACATCGCGAACTTCGCCATACTCGACAAACTTGAACTGAACATAGCGCCTGTAATGCACGACACTAATTCAGACTAATGTAGGCTAGGTAATATATATATTTTATTTTTGTATCCCTTATTCTAGAGTGTGTAAAATAATTTTGATTACACCCTGTACAAACGTATAGTAAGTTTAGATCTGTGCGACTTACAACTCTAAAAAAAAAAAGAAAAAAAAAACTCGATCAGAGATTTCTTTATTTATTCTCTCTTCGACTCCACATGGATGGACAGGACTACGATGATAAGGAGTCAACAATTGTTGATACAGTCTAGAGTATTTCTCAGAATTATAGGTCTTAAACCTCTCAAAAATTTATGTGAACTTTTTTTCACTTCGAAATCTGCCTGCTCTACGTAATCTTTTTGAGAGTTTGTTCAAGATCTTGATCTTCACATAGCTAGGCCTACTGTGCCAAATAGTTTGCATGATATAGGTCGAAATGTTTCTAACATTCTTTTATGTATTGTTAACATAAAGTTTTGTATGTCTATTAATGTTAAATAATTTATTTTCCAAACTCAACTTCTGTAATCTAAGAAAATACTTTGAAATGTAATTCTGTTACTTGAAATAGAAAAAAAATTAAAGACATGTCATTTGTAGCTTTATATTCCTTTATAATTCTTTATTAACTTTTAATAATAGTACGATTCTTGGAATATTTTTGTTGTGTAATATTTATTTCATGGCCCTCAACTTCTCTTGCATCGACTTTCGAGGTCGCCGGTATATCTTGCTACTATGTTACAGAAATTAATTGAAGCTAATTTCAAAAACATGTACAGAATATAATTACCATCACAAAAAATTCTCGTCGGAGTAAAAATAAAATAAAAAGCAGGACGTCTGAAAAGTCGACACTTTACAAAAGGAAGAAACTGCGTTCATATTATGTTGATAATAAAATACGACATGGGATTGTAATTTAGAGCGAATCATGTTTATGCATGAGCTGATCGTCCGTATACTTCATACAGACTTGTACGCCGACGCAAAATGTGTTTCAGATTATTGGATTCCGTCCCGTAATGACGTCATGTAATTTTACCTCCTAATAGGCGGAGTTGTAATAATAAATTGTAACTTTTTGTTCGTCTGGATACTAATAGTAATGTGAGAATCCAGTGCGGAGAGATAGAGAATGTGTTAAAATAAAGATTTGTAGGTTGTGGCTTTTTTCTCAGCTGATGCAAGATAAAACAGATTGCTGTAGAAATAAATTCCAATTACGGAAGAGAGATTCTGGGAGAAAAAAATTACAATATTGTGGCTTTCAGAGATATTTTTTCTGTAGAGTTACACAAGTGGGTACTTGAAAGTTTTATATTCTTTTTTTATGTTTATAAAGTCTTATCAGTCTATTATTTTTATAATCTTTTAGATATTTTATTTTATCGTCTTATTAACCGATTCCCATTACATTTGAAATTTAATATTTTGTTCTGTTATTTAGTCTGTAATATGTACCAGGTGGGAGTAATAAAACTGTCCTTGGATAAAATAAAAATCCTAATAAATCCTAATACCATATTAGTCTCTAATGAAAAATTTTCTTAGAAAAAAAAATCCCTAAATATTAACACTGTTTAACTTGTTAAATAGGCCTACTATCCGTATGTTTCTGATTTTTACTCGTATCATTAGAAAAATTGATAGGAAATGGTTTATCTCTTTGTACTTTTCAAAAAAAATGGACGGTATTCTTGCCAATTAAATGAAAAGACTAATATATATTGTTCTTTCCTGCCATTAGGAAGTCTGGCAACCCTACTGCAGTGACTAAGGAACGGAAATCTACTGTTCAGACCGAGTGTATGTGTGTTTTCGTACGTGAGCCGACGATGCGCTGTTGCCAAACTATTCAGACTTTCAGCCTAACTTTCTAATTAATCGTGCACTTAATTTATTATAAAACGCATTTGTTCTTATTTACTTTAATATATTCAATTGTCCCCATAAATATGCACAATTAAATCACTTCCGCTGTGTATTGAAGTTCCAGATATGTAGGCAATAAACTGTCCACATTAAAAAAATAACCGGTACGATAAAAGTAAACTTATCTGGAAAAGTAAGAAAAGTTAGTGTGATGAAATTATGTAAGACAGTGACACTGTCGACCTTGATTTACGGCCCAGAGACAAAAGGCCATATTCATAGACATTCTTAGCGTGGGCTTCTGGTGGATGATCAGCGAACTAACGTTTTTTGTATTCATAAACCAGTGTTAGCGATATGATATGATATAGGCCTATATGATATGATATATAATGTGATATGATATGATATATGATATAATATGATATGATATGATATGATATGATATGATATGATATGATATGATTCCCGTACAAGTAACCAGTCGATAGCCGGGGCTAGTTTAGCACGCTCGTAGCGCGGGCTAACGAAATGTCTATGAATAGCACCCATAGAGTTTAACAGCAAGAGAAAAATAATTGCGTCAGAAATGAAATTTCTCATATTAATAGCCGGTATAATTTAAATGATCATTGCAACTAAAAGAATCTACCTAATTCTCTCCTTCTCTTCCCCTTAATTTTTTTTCTTTTCATCATTTTTCTTCATTTATATCCTTTTTTTCTTCTCTTTCTCATACCTATTCTTTTCTTGCTCTTTGTCTTCTTCATCTTCTTTCCCATTCCATTTCTTTTCCTCTTCACCTCTTCTTCCTACTGTTTCTCATTTTTCTTTATGCTCATCTCTTCTCTCTTTGCTTATTTTCCTTCCTGTGTGTCCAGGTTTCATAGCCCAATTGTATGCGCCTTCCTTTAGAGTAGGCCTGTCCACCCGTATAGCCCACTTATTTTCAAAGAAATTTCGACTTAATTATTGGTTTATTTGTAAGACTGCCTTGTAATACCAGTTTCTGTTCTGATTATATCTAAAATATATTTTCCAACTAGACCCATACTGATACCTCGGAGTAAGAAGATGGACATAGACGGACTTTTAAAATAACCAAATGCATTTTAATCCTCTAGAACTTCACGCTAAAACAAAATTAACATAGTGACTCTAGTGTGAAAGGTTAAGAACCTGATGTAATTGCCTTACGCAATGCACGCGAATTATTTCATAATGCACAATATGATATAAAGGTCTCTTATCGGATAGAAGTTGAGAGAACAAAAGCTATTTACTTGGACAGGAATAAATCTCTGCAGGGGGACATGACGGCAGCCACCGTGATGTACACCACCTGGTATCTTAAAAGTAATAAAAAGAAAACAGTCAGCATTAGACGTTGAAGATTTATTGCTAATGTCGCCATTGTTCATCTCGACAATGGAAGTGGTAAAGCCCCAGTGATGCTCTTAAAGTAGGTCAGAGATATGGCACGCTCTAACATTGTCTGTTTTCTATACTTTTAGTTGCCTCAGCCTTTCCTTGGAATTTGTTGATGCCGATGTATTGCCGGGTAGTATAGAATTCTAACGTAGTCTTTATTCAGGAGACATGAGGCTTCGCGCCAATTTCAGACTAATTTAGATTTTACGCTGTAGGTCTAAGTGATAAGTACGGTTGTTTAGTCAACTGTTCAAAGATAGGTCTGGACCCCACAAGTGACACAAGGAAGGTCTCACTTATGAGGCAACTAGGCCAGGAGATAATGGGGTAGGATGGCCAGTTCCTTTCCCTCTCCATTGCATACATCGCCAATTAACTACATATTACAGTGATCAGACTTCAGATGCATACAAACAATTGTTCTTCCTCTGACACATAAGATATCTTCAAGTGAGATGTACTGCTGATAATAGATGTAGGCCTATATATCAGACAGAACCTCAATTAGAGGACATATGTAGAGTAAAGTTACCTAAATTCGTGATACTCCCAATCCTGGGATGCGTTTGCTTCATTGAATGTCACGGGATTGAGTATCTTGCTAGGAAGTTCACCGATATCTCAAAAGTAGGCGAAAGATGCACTCTTTCGAGGAAGATGTATGGCGCTACGATCGAACGGAAATGTTTTGATTGACATTCAATTTAAAAAAATCTATCACCGGATTAGAGGTATCACGGATTTAAGTAACTTTACCCATTAGGTAGGCTATTGCAGCCCGAAAGAGCAGAAGCTTGTGCTCGGACGCATTTCAGTTTGTTATAACTTAATTACGAAATATTTGACAAAATTGAAGTGTTCACTCAGCATAATAATATGGTAAAATGCAGGGTAATACGACTGTTTTAATTCGTTGCTATTTTTTGCCTATCACTACCATAGTTTCAGTCTTTTCACACGAAATTTTCATATTATTCTTCATAATGTTATTAAATTTCTCTGATTGAGATTCTGGCTGATATGTAAAGTCTTAGAAAAATTGTTTTGTCGCACAGATACTTTACAAGTCCCAGAAAGGAGGCAGTGCACATGATCAGACATACAACGAAACAAAACTAATTTTATTACCTCAACTAGTCCTCTTGTGAACCAAGTCGCTCGTCCTCTGATCATGCGCACTGCCTCCTTTCTGGGACTTGTAAAGTATCTGTGCTACAAAACATTTTTCTAAGACTGTACGTGTATTATCAAGCAATAAGTTACATCTCACTTGACGATATGTGTCAGAGGAAGAACAAATTGTTTGTATGCATCTGAAGTCTGATTATTGTAATAGGCCTATGTAGCGATGAATGCAATTGTTGGGGGGAAGGAACTGACCACTCTACCCTATTATCTCCTAGCTTAGTTGCCTCATAAGTGGTGCGTTGTTGGTATCACTTGTGAGGCTCAGACCTGTCTTCGGACAGTTGGCTATATAACAAGAATGTTATTGAGGTGATTAATAGATTTTTGTAAGACGTTTTCAGTTTCTGCTATAAATATCTTTATTATCCGCAAACAGTAAGTTAGGGTTACAGTTTGAATGATATAACTTAATTCTTACCTAGCGTTATTCCTTTAGTTGACTTAATCTTGTTTGTATAGCTAGGCCTACAACATCGGAGGTAGATCACATCCTTGTTTCAAGCCTTGATTTATTTTTGGATTTGTTTTTCTTTTACTAAAGCCGCTCATATTGGCATGTAGTCATTTGCGCCTCTGCCTACTTTTTGGCGAGTAGACTATGATGAATTCTGTTCTCGGGTTGAGGGACCCATTAGGTCGTACTCTGTGAACCCCATGTGATAGGATGGCATATAGCCTATGTGTGGAAGTAGGCAGAATGGATGAAGATTGTGATAATGATGGCGAAATGAACCTAGAGTCCGGAGCCAAAACTTATCCAGCATTTGATCTTAAAGGGGCGAGGAAAAACCTCGGCTAGACAACTTATCTCAACTAGGATTCGATCTCGGGTCCGCTAATTTCGCAGCTACACTGACCACTAAACCAAAGCAGCGTGTAATGTATTTAATAGGTTTAACTAGAAAAAAAAATTAAATTTTTCACAACTTTATTGCTTTGAAATTTATCAGCTAATTTCCTTCCTGTCAGTATGAAAATATATTAACTGTTTTCATAAATATATTCTTTCTGTTAATGTTAAGCCAGTATTTTAATAACTTACAGACCTCATTTATTTCTACCTAATATTCTTACATAATTTAATAATTTTAGTATTTATTATTCTTACGTTCCTATACTTAGGATCTGATATGAGGAGGATAACTTAATATTAGCTTGTTTAATGAATTCATTAGTACAACTTGTCATGTATCAACTAAGTATACAATTCGCATGACACCAGAGCATGAAAAATGTTTATTTCTTAAATTGGGAGACATAAAAAAATTAACACGCACGTCTCAACTTCCAGAACATCCGATGTTGATAAGCTTCATGATTACACATTTTAAAGTATACGATGTAAGGTTAGATGGTTTAGTGGTTTGTATGTTTTACTCAAAGTACAGTATGTGCCAAATAGTACAGGATGAACAGACCGCCCACATACTTCTAACGTTACAGGACTCGGTAGTAGGGGCAGGGCGGTGGAGGAGGAGGGAAGTAGCATCCTGAGTGTACGAGGTGGTTTTAAAACTTTTAGTTTTAGTTCTGGCATGTATAATAGGCCATGCAATTAACAACAATGGCTCTCTGGAAGGCGTGTCTCGGAAGTTGCTCATAAATTAGATCCCCACTGCTGGTTGGCACGCGCTTTTGTCCCTCTTCTTCCGTTGTCCAACGTGTTGTTGGAGAAGGACGGTGTCTTCTTATCCCGGGCTGACCAAGCAAGTGCGTCGAACAGATTTATACAAGTGTTTTGGTAGATAACGTCAAACTAAAGGGATTTTATGTGTGTCTAAATTTCAAGTGTTGCACGATTCACTCCTCCATCGACAACTTTTGTGTAATTAAGTGTGGATCCGTATTTAATTAACCTAATTGTTTGCGAGATTCAAATTACCTCTTAAAATATGGGTTTCTTTTCTTATATACATACAGAATTTGCTTCGCTTTTAGACTTTGTTTTGTCACTTGCTGTTGCATGATTTATTGTCTTGTTTATGCCAGAGGGACTATTTTAAACTTAGCTTTCTTTTGTAGCCTATAGTCTATAATTACAGTACAAAGATGTATGTAAACCTACAAGATTGGTATGAAGCAGTGAGTGCTATGTGAATATGTAAACAGACTAAAGTACATTGTTCTAAATTTATTTATTTATCAAGGTACACAGATTAAATGCCCATCAAAGTATCATCTTCACATAAATATGTGAACAATTTAACTTATCATGCAAATCTGGATTTCCCTGTGAAGCAGACTTGAATAATTTCAAGCGAAAAATTGTTCCAGAGCCAGGTATCGATCCGGGAACAATTTTTCCCTTATCATTATTGATAGCAATATACAACTCATTAACAATAGAAATAAAATAAATGAAAATGTAAAACAGATATATGCTTTACAATGAGTCACTATTGGCAAAACATCAGAAATGATAAATTTTGATAAATATTAATAATGATTTATTTAATCTGTCAGTGCTAATAATAATAATTCCAGGACTAAAACAAGGAAAAAAATTAGTTATTCCAGGAAAAATAAAACAGTGTGCTATGACATGAATAACATAGGAGGTCTAGCCTACGTTTTTTAAATATAAATTTGACCTCTGAATCTTCTGAATAACTTCACTGTACCATAAACCGAACAAGTTGGCTCATACGTCTCGTATGGGACTCGCATTCGGGAGGCCCGTTGTTCGAATCCTGGACCGACCAACCTGTGGTTTTTTCGTGGTTTTTCACAGTAACTTAGGCAAATGCCGAGTTGGAATTTCCATTGCCACTGTCCGTTTCCCTTCCCCTCCCGTCAATACCGATTGTGATGGAAGGATTAGTGAACAGAAAGAGAGGCGAAACTGAGAATACTGAAGAAAAAGAATTAAAACAAATGAAAGAAATAAAGAGAATAAGAAGATTGAGAAATGTATAGGGAGGGAAAGGAGATTGATTCAAAGTGGGGACAGAAGGAGAGACAGGGAGAAAGAAGAAAATGAAGAATAAAATGAAAACGAAAATGAGAATAAGGTAGTAGAGGAATGAGAGAAGACCGAAAAGAATAATAATAAATTATTTATTTAATCTGGCAGAGCTAAGGCCAGTAGGCCTTCTCTTCCGCCCAGCCAGACTCTAATTCTAATTGAATACAATTGCTTACATAATTATTACATTAATATCTAGACCATAAAACAACATGAAAGTAAATAATGAAAGTTGGATAAGTAATGTTAGTGTGACAATAATAAACATTGGTAAGAAATAATAATAATAATAATAATAATAATAATAATAATAATAATAATAATAATAATAATAATAATGAGATAATTTAGATATTTATCTGTGATATATATAACCATTAAACATTGAGAAACCTAAAACAGCTATTATTGTTAACAAGAATTGCTAGAAAAATATTTAGTTAGTCTATTCTTAAATTGATTTGATGTCTGACGGTCACTGACATTACTCGGTAGGGAATTCCAAAGCCGAGGAACAGCCACAGTGAAAGAAGATTAATATGAGGATGTTCGGTGGGTGGGAATGGATAAAATTGAGGAGTGTTGTGATCGTGTATCTAGGTTATGATGGGTGGATAAATTTTGAAAACGAGACGCAAGATAGACAGGAGTGGAGAAATGCAATACGGTAAGTTATGTGAAAGAGAAGGGAAAGGCAGTGGATTTTCCTACGATCTTCTAGACGGAGCCAGGACAACATTTCGAGGGATTGTGTTACGTGATCAGCCCGGCGAATATTGCAGACGAAACGGACGCACATATTATGACACGTTGTAGTCTCTGCGCCGAAGTAACGCTTAGGTCAGTAAGCAGAATATCACAGTAATCGAAGTGGGACATCACGAGTGTTTGCACTAACATTTTTTTCATGGAAAAGGGTAGAAAATTCTTCAATCCCCTAAACGAGTGAAGGGAAAGAAGGTGGAGTAGAATTTACAGTAACGGAAATATCTGCTTCATCTGCGTAAGGCATTTCGTATCTAACGCGAAACCAAAGTAAGAAGGAAATAAAACTCATTTGGATCTGATAAAGCATTGTTCTTCTATTTCACTCCTGTACAGACGTACGACTTGAAAGTAAGGGGGAGAAACTTCCGAAAAGACTTAAAAAAGATAGCAGATCTCATCTTGAAGGAAGTGTGCGTGTCTTAAAATGTTTGTTGACCTTACTTTTTTTTCCTTTTTGCACACGGAAATCTCTGTTTTTATCTCCTGATGAAGCGCCTGATGATCCAGAAAACTACTGTATGACCTCATCTCATCCGACGGCCGCCATCGCAGCGCAGTATATCTCATCACGCCTCCTTGGGTCGCTGATGAACTGAGTCACGTAGCACGTTGATACGTTACAACTGTAAGACTTGTAATTTTCCGGATACCCCTCCATCCCGATATTTCGTGACCGCGTAACAAATTGTATGGGTCTATAAATAAATCTATAGGCTACTAATAATAAATCTGTAGCCGAAATTTTTCCGGTAATTTTCGATTTTCCAAAAATAATTGGTCCTAACATATATAATTAACCACCCTGAAACCGAAAATCGCTTTTTTGAAATTTTTGTTTGTATGTCTGTCTGTCTGTATGTTTGTTACCTTTTCACGCGATAATGGCTGAACCGATTTCGATGAAAATTGGAATATAAATTAAGTTCGTTGTAACTTAGATTTTAGGCTATATGGAATTCAAAATACTTTATTTAAAAGGGGGGTTATAAGGGGGTCTGAATTAAATCGAAATATCTCGCTTATTATTTATTTTTGTGAAAAATGTTACATAACAAATATTTCTTTAAAAATCATTTCCGATAAGTTTAACTCTTTGAAAAATTTTAATAGGACTGATATTTAATGAGATAAATGAGTTTCAAAATTAAAATAACTGCCATCTAAGGCGGTGTAATGAAATAAACAAATGAATTCGTCTATAAGGGGGGCCTTGGTCAACAACAATCGAAAGCTATGAATCATAGCCTACAGAGAATGTTTCTGTGTTTGTATGAAGTAATAGCGGAAGCTAAATTAACCGATTTGTGTAATTAATTATTATTTCACCATTGGAAAGTGTAGTCTCTATATGGACATAATGGTATAATGTTATTACAGTAACTTCGGAGTGAATTGAGGACAGGTAAGATTAAAATAGCTTCTTATGCACAAACAACTTGATAGGCTATTCTGTGTATTCGTTTCCTGTATTTCTTAAAATAATGTTTATCTCAGAAAATTAACGAACCACAAGAGTGTATTGATTTAGTATGCAGTAATAATATGTTAGCTTAGCATTCCATTATTTTATAATCCAAATTTTAACTATGCTCAATTGAATCGTGTTAAAATACATAAAATACATATGCATTAAATGCAATGCAAAAAAATTGGGTAATGAGCCAAGCAGATTATGTTGCGCTGTTGTAAAATAAAATTTGTTCCTCCTGAGATTCAAGAGCCCCCATAACAAATTAAAAACTTACTTATCGGTGTACATCCGTTATCAACACATCTTTTATATAATATAATATAATATAATATAATATAATATAATATAATATAATATAATATAATATAATATAATATAATATAATATAATATAATTTAAGTTATTTGAAGGGTTCAGAACCATAGTGGGCCAAGCGCCATTTTCGGAATACTTAGAAAACAAGGGTTAAAATTAAGTTATTAACATAATTCAATGGAAACATATAGCAAGTAAAATAAAGTATAAGTTACACATTAAATCTAAATGATATGCCAGTCTTCATTAAAGTATGGATGCATGTAATAAAAATTAAGAAACATGTTAAAAGAATTGTCATTGCAGCAACTGAGTGGTCTCTGGACCAAAATGATCGCATTTTAATTATTTAAATACAATTTAAATTAAGTAACATATTAAACGATTTATCCTTCTATCAAACACGAATCTTCCCTGGATCAAATGTCCTATTTTAATTATGTAATTACTTTATATTTATTTCTAACGGGTGCAGCGGAGCGCACGGGTACGGCTAGTAGATAATAAAATAATGCTATAGTTTACGTCCAAATAATTTTGGTGGCCAAATTTCCTGGTATTCGCTATGTTAACTATGTTACACCTAATAGCTTTCACCAAACGGAACCAAGTTCGAAACTAGGCATGTCATGTCAGTAGATCTATACAAGCAAGGATGCTGCGAAGGGATATATTACAGGGCTTTCATTTCAAAACTTCCCAGTCTAAATAACTATTTAAATTGAATTCAATTTAAACAAAAAAACACGTCAATTTAGATACTTAGGGGGAAGTCTGAAATCAGGCTTAATTGCATTTTAGATTTCACCCCCAGCCACTCTCATTCAAATGACACCCCTATATTTTTATACTTGAATATGAACGGTGGAATAAGCTTACCTAAAAAAAAACCTAATTCTGATCAGGCTACAACTTATTTGGCACACATAAGACAAATCCGGTAGTGATGCCGAGTCGGAATAGTTGCCGCATTTTCGAGTTCTGATGGTTCAGGTCATTTTCGGTAGAAGACAGCATATTATCACAGTCTAGTATATACAGTCACGAAGCTCAATACGTAGTAAATATGCATCCATAGATAGTTGCTAACCACTAGGATCGCTACTATCGCCTCATTTCAGACAATGTGAAATAGTACCGGCACAGTCTATTGTTCCTAGCACCCTCACAACTCAAGCTTCGTGACTGCATATACTGGACTAGACTGTGATATTATGTTGTTCAGTCAGTTAAAGCAAGCACTGTGAGTGGATGTGTTGAATATTTGTGATGATTTACGTGAGTTACAACTGATTAAATGCTGCAAATTTCTTAAATGTAGCGTTAAAGTTTTTGTTATCTTTCATATAAAGTGCCTGAAGTAACTTACTTTCTATCGTAGTACCCGTGAGATTAGACTGCATTAAAGGTTTCTAGCAGTCTTCCTCTTGATCTCACGTGATGTTGCCTGTTACCTGAAGTTTGGTAGAGATGCCGCAGTATAAAAAATTGAGTATTTGTTTTTATAAATTACCTTTGGGAAGGCCGAGACGTAGATGGGAAGATAATATTAAAATGGATTTGAGGGAGGTGGGATATGATGATAGAGACTGGATTAATCTTGCTCAGGATTGGGACCAATGGCGGGCTTATGTGAGGGCGGAAATTAAACCTCCGGGTTCCTTAAAAGCCAGTAGGCCTAAGTAAGTAAGTAATAAATATAGCCAATCTACCTTAAAGGTTATTCAGTAAATATCTTTACATATTATTTCATCTCGCTACTAAGTCGATCATTATTTATAAAAATGGTGATGGAATTTAGACTTGAGTAGATCTGATTACAACACAAAATGCCTACTGAATATAAAAGAAAGGCCAAATTGTAGAAAACGGTTTCATGTGCCTTGTTCTTCACACGGAGACAAAATATTTGTCGATTGTGATTTGAAAAAAAAAAAAAACAAAAACAAAAAAAAAAAAACACGGGAGTTAAACCGCTCGAATAAAAGTCAATCTTTTCAACGCTAATAAACTAAGTAGTAGCCTACACATCCAAATTGAGAACCTTACCTACCTGTAGTCTGCTTAGTAAATAGGGGTATTTGTAATAAATTAAACATATTATAATTTCATTTACTTGTGTTTTTATATTTTATTCACAGCGCGGCGTCTCACCCTGAACAGACGCGGCAACTCTACCGGCATACCTGAATCCAGATTTTTAAATTGTCCTTATATCCACGAAACGTTATTTTCTACGCCTGTTCTACCCATATGTCAAATATATTTCTCCTGACGTTTTGAGTCTTTTCGGGAGAAGTTATAAACATAATTTTAAAAAGTGTGGCATCACTACTGGATATGCTCTCTGTGCCCTAATCAAATATGTGATTATATCTCACGCTATCAGGAAATTTGTATTAGGATCTGTCACGAAAATAAAGGTGTACACGATGTTGTCTGATTTAGCCTATACTTAGTTTAGATGTAGTTTTACTTAATTTAATAGTAGTTTTAGGCTATAGAGAAACAACTGTGTTTTAAGTTACGGAATTTTTACGTGAACTCTTGTCTTGATGGTACACCTGCAACACTTAGTAAATCTTGAGATGTAGTGCAATTACAGTTAATCGATCATCCGACGGCATGTGTCCGTTACCTACCTTCAGCCGGCTTCATGGAAATGTATTTGTATTCATGCCTCATGGTCTCTCTACCTAGAATTAGTTGCATTGAATTGAATAACTGCACCGGATAAAAGCATCAGAATGCAGATGTAATGGAGGTTCTAGCAAAAATTATTCCATACCACGGATTGTCTGGTATTTTGAAATAATTAAACGTAAGATATATTCCAGTCTGCTATTAGAACATCTTCAAACATTCATTGTACGTTTCCATTACTTTAGAGTTACGCTTTTAGTAATCTTTATAATCTGTGTTACATTGTAGTTAAAAGAAAGTATGTGATGATGTACAAATTGAATGAAGATATTTTCATAGAAAAAAGTTTTGAGTCGTTTATAACGAAAAAGTGGTTATGATATGCCCGACCTTCCATTCATACGATCATTAATGCACAGTCTTTTCTCTTAAATTAATACCACTACTGTTACCACCATCACCATCACCACCACCACCACCACCACCACCACCACCACCACCACCACCACCACCACCACCACCACGTATTGGTCTCAGTAGACTGCCAATGCATTTTTCCTTTTATTCCATGGTTCGTCTTTCTTCAGTATGTTTATAAGTCGTTGCATTCTTTGATAGGCCTAGTCCTGTTCTTCATGCTATTTCAATATTATCTTTCCTGTTGAACATGTGTATTAGGTAAAGATAAAGATACAAAGATACGTATTATCCCGCGCCATAGCGTCGTGGTCTAAAGCATCATACCTAGGACTCGCGTTACGGAATGCGCGCTGGTTCCAGTCCTCATGGTGGAAGAAAATTCTCTTGAAATTCCGGCGAGTGTATGGGACCGGTCCCCACCCAGCATCGTGATGAATTTAGGGAGCTACGATAGGTAGCGAAGTCCGGTTACGACAACCAGCTATAACGGCCCGGAGAATCATCGTAATAATTGCATGCTACCTCTCCGTTGTGGTTGGATGATCGTTCACCTCTGCGGAGGCATGTGGATGTGAGACCAGCATTCGGCTGATCGGCCCTGGTCCTTAATTGGCTGTTGTCCCGCCGATTTATTTATTTTACAGATACAAAGCCTGTTTAGCAAGACTTGATGGCGGTTATGTTTCAGATAGGCCTATGGCCACTAGATGGCAACATATGTTTGCGGACTGCCAAATATATGATAGCAAAATGGAAATGTAATACTGTATACCATTTCTATAAGATGCTCACGATATGATCTAGCGATTAAACCCATTGCAAATTGCACCTTAATTAAAAACAAATATTTGAAGTTACAGGTACACAGACTTTGTATTTACATAGCATTCGTTGTTTCGTCAATGCATAGCCCATCGTCGCAGTTATAAGTCCCATTTCAGATAGTTTCAGTCGTTTGAAGATGTTTTATAATATATAATATGCTCTAACTTGACGCTAGTAACCGCATTTCAAATCGTGATGCGTCCAAGTGAATTTTGTGTTGGCCAGAGACTGTTCTTGGTGTTAGTTTTTCGCAGATCGCTCCCGTTTCCCCTAACGGCGCATTCCATCATTTCTTCATTAATGATTAGGGCCTATCGTTATCATGTGTGGTGTTATGTAGTTTGCCTTCCATGATACACGGAGGATAACTCCTAAAACTGAAAAAATAATTAAATGTTTGGAGCGTTGCTCATAGATGGGATTATTTGAGTGAATCAATTACACGCCATTGCATAAATGAATTATCATTGTGGCCGTCTGTGAACGGTTTTAGAGATATCCATACGAATAAAAGCGAACAAACGGTAAAATTGCAACACGTGTTCACGTAACAGTAGCGGTTGAGTCGCAGAATGATGTGAGTCTACGTCACTGCATGAAAGGTTGATTAAACTAACGTGTCACAGAGGGACATTGGCGGCTGTGCATTTACTCCTCGCTTAAATCCTGCTTCCGACTTGCTTCTACCGTCATTGAATGCCCTGTTGCCACGTCTCTTGTCACACTTTTTTTTACTGGTCTCCAATGAAATAACAGCCAAATCGTCAAACAAACCAATAAGGACACATTTATTAGCATTTGCTCTACAAAACGTTTCCCGTTTTCCTAGAACACGCCTTCCAAAATTCAACTAAAATAATTATACTACTTTCCCAGTTCGTATATAAGGCAACAATGATACGTACTAGATTCTTATTTAACTCTCTGCCATGATTCATCTCTCAAAAAGATTGTATTTAGTTTTTTTTTTTATTTTATTGGGTTATTTTACGACGCTGTATAAACATCTAGGTTATTTAGCGTCTGAATGATATGAAGGTGATAATGCCGGTGAAATGAGTCCGGGGTCCAGCACCGAAAGTTACCCAGCATTTGCTCGTATTGGGTTGAGGGAAAACCCCGGAAAAAACCTCAACCAGGTAACTTGCCCCGACCGGGATTCGAACCCGGGCCACCTGGTTTCGCGGCCAGACGCGCTGACCGTTACTCCACAGGTGTGGACTTTGTATTTAGTCCCCTTCCATCCTGTATATTTTTTTTAGGCTTTTACATAGATTGCACAGCATTCCAGTAGTAGTTTTACTAATTCAAAAATTGACAGAATAAATCGAATTACATCTGGAGAGACATTTCCTAATTTTTATCTAATCTTGAGACAGACTAGACAAGCGACATTCATTTCTTCCGCGTGTTTTTTTCTCCCGGAATGCGCAGCGACATTTCCATATTCATGTAGGCCTGCTTTCTACTTGTTGTTTTCTGAAGGATAGTATTAGAAACTCTAATATGAAAGCTTGTTACCTGGTTACACATTCTTATTTTATTGGTTAGCAACAGACTTTAAAATAGAATTCCTTAATACCTTATTGGCCGGTAACAGACTCTTAAAGTAGATTAGAATTCCTTAATGCATTTTAGATGTAGTGAGTACACACCCTCTCCTAACCCCCCGCCTAACCCTTGAGAAAACGTGCAGTGGTTGCACTCGTAAGAATCATTGGAAGTAAAGTGAGAGGCCTAATTATACATACGGGTAAACCGCTTTGAAATCGGGTAATTAATTAGGGACGAGGTGGAAAAAGAGAATGACTCGAGATAAACAAGGACAGAAAGGGTATTTCAAAATATTTTTATTGCAATTCCAATCACACATCTGTTCTGTTGTGTTGCAAGTTATTCTCTTGGCAAGCTTTTGTATGTGAGAAAAGTTTTCTTTTGCCTTCCGTTCGCTTTAATTATTATAGCTGAAGTCAAGAAATCTACACACACACTTGTTCATTAGCAGCAAATTATGTATTCTGTTTGGTCACGAACCTACATACAGATGAAATGAAATGATCATAACGGTCTTAGAATAAGAAGAGACAGGAACGTGTTTGAGATCTGTTGCCTTATACTGTGCTAGTTTCTCCTTTTAAAACATGTTATCTCTTTGTTTTGAGTTTTGGTACAACAACAAGGAATTTAACTTGATTCCTTAATACGTATTTTCTATAAATTTACACGTTATTTTCATGCGACTAACTAACTTGGCAAGCACAATGCGGATATTTCTACATCCTCAGTAAGTTTTAACAGATCTACCCAATAATTAGTAAAACTTGTGGGCTAATACAAACTGTAACATACTCGCAAGTACAGTCGATCTGATTTTATTAATTCCCCTTTTTTAATTCTAATTTTAATTAGGCTACTTGTGTAAAATGCGAAATGTCTTTCGGTTGTCAAAATTTTAAACAATGAAAATATACAAAATTTAGTATCTTGAACAAAACCAAGTAATAAAACAGAATTAAAACCGGAATCTTTAATGCATTAAAGTTGAGATTACTCATCATGTATCGGGTCGCGAGCGAACCCGGGTGATCCCGTGAAGGCATATTCACAGCATACTTCTGGTGGAAAGCACCAGTCCCCTCCTAACACTTATATCTAATTCTAATTTTAACTTAAGGACAACAGAAACACCCAGACCATATCCACATATCAAGGAACACTTCCTAACTAAAGGAAACAAACCCTTGACGGAGTTGGGAATCGAACTCGAAACCTCCTGGTTAGGAGCTAGCTAACAGCTATACCAAGAGGCTGACCAAAATGTTAACAGTTCACACAAATTAAAGAAAGTAGAAATTACTATTAAATAAATAAGTTAATTCTGAGATCAAAATAGTAGGTACGTAGAAATTGTAATATATGTAGCTATATATGCCTACTTGTGCAGGATCTGAACCATCACCAAATATTATATAATGAATTTAAAGATAAATAAAAGAATGTCACCATTGAATCCTTACAGACACACACAAACACGAATGCGCACTTACAGATCTACAGGATGTTAAAAATCATCTTCCAAGGACAGCACTGTAGTAGATAGACAACATAATACTGATTAATTTCAGTATAGAAAACAACATTCTACGACTACCCGTTACGAAGATATCGTAGATAGTAGGCTATTTGTCAATAAATTGAGCTACGTTGTCGAAGCACGTGAAAAAAGTTAAATTTGGATAGATGAGGTTACCTGAAACTCGTATCATATCTTATCATATCATATATATAGTGTACATATCATCATATATCATATCATAACTTATATCATATATTTACTGCATTTATTTATTTTTATTTCATATCATATCATATCATATCATATCATATCATATCATATCATATCATATCATATATCATATCATATCATGTCATATCATATCATATCATATCATATCATATATCATATCAAATGAAGAGGACAAGAGAAAAATCTGATGTCACGATTTAGTATTTTTATAGGAGAGTAAGTTAAAAGTTTCAAGTCCCATTATATTCTATTGTCTTTGGATTATCATTCTTCAAATTTCTTTGGACTAATGAGTTGTTATTAAACCACACAAATCCACACTGCTTGAGCTATTACATGACATCTAAAATAGAAAATCGATCATTTTGGTCTTATCAAGTTTTTCTCCTGTGCCGTTCATATCTCATATCATATATCATATCATATCATCATATATCATATCATCATATCATATCATATATCATATCATATCATATCATATCACATCACATCACATCACATCACATCACATCACATCACATCACATCACATCACATCACATCACATCACATCACATCATATCATATATCATATCATATCATATCATATCATATCATATCATATCATATCATATCATATCATATCATATCATATATCATATCATATCTCATATTATAATAGAGCCTACCATTTATTTACAGTTGGAGAAAACTTGGAAAAAGATTCAACCAAATAATCACCCTAAATGGGACTGGAATCGACGCACGACTGCAATCTCGGTTTACGATTCCAGATCGTTAACCCTGAACTAGACTGACGACTATTCATGATTATTATATAACTATGCGTATTATACTCGTAATTATATTTTGCACATTTGCGACTTAGGTTCTTCGAAGACCACGGCAGATCCCTACAGTTAATAATAACCGGAAACCTGTGAAGTAGTGGACTCTGATCACGTGACACAAGACCATCGCTGTAAAACAACATAGAACAGAAGAACCAGAGAGACACATTTAGGCCTATATCTTATGGAAAGGACATGATGTTATGCAATTTAACTTTGGCTACAAATAAAACAAAATTTAATTTAATGCTTCGCCAGTTCTCTTAAGCTGTTAAATCAAGTTGTTAGTCATGACAATTTTCAAAATAGAGCTAGCTAAAGCGAGGAAAAATATGAAATTTCCTAGCGATAAGTGGCTATCGTGTAGGTCTCGTCAAATCTCTATAGTTAACAATAACCCGAAACAATTTCTTATTTACTTACAATAATGGCCTTTAAGAAACGCGGAGGTTCACTGCCCGCTATCGGTCCCTGTCCTGAACAAGATTAAGCGAGTCCCCATCATCATATCCCACCTCCCTCAAATCTGTTTTAATATTAATCTTCCATCTACATCTCGGCCTCCCCAAAGGTCTTTTTCCCTCAGGTTTTCCAACTAACATTCTGTTTACATTTCTGGATTCACCTATAAGTGCTATATGCCCTGCCCGTCTCAAACATCTGGATTTAATGTTCCTAATTATGTTAGGTGAAGAGTACAATACATGCAGTTCTGCGTTGTATAACTTTCTCCATTCTCCTGTAGGCTAACTTCATCACTCTTAGCCCCAAACATTTTCCTAAGCATCTTTATTCTCGGACGCTCTTAACCTCTGTTCCTCTCTCAAAGTGAGAATCCAAGTTGCACCTATAGAACAACAGGTGATATACTTAACTGCTTTATAAATTCTAACTTTCGGATTTTTTGACAGCAGACTGGATGATAAAAGCTTCTTAACCGAATAATAACAGACATTTCCCATATTTATTGTGGGTTTAATTTCTTCTCGAGAGTTATTTATATTTGTTCCTATTGCTCTAAGGTACTTGAATTTTTCCCCCTTTTCAAAGGACGAATTTCCATTTTTATATTTCCATTTCGTACTAAGACTTATGTTCTGGTCACGAGACATAATCATTGTACTTCGTCTTTTCGGAGTTTACTTCCAAACCTGTCTCTTTACTTGCTTCAAGTAAAATTTTCGTATTCTCTTGATAGTTTGAGGATTTTCTCCTAACCGTATTCACATCATCCGCATAAACAAGCAGTTGATGTAACCTGTTCAATTCCAAACCTTATTTGACTTCCTGGACTTTCCTAATGGGATTTTCTAGAGTAAAGTTAAAAAGTAAAGGTAATAGTACATCTCGTTGGTAAACAATACAATTTAGTACAAATTCAAGGTCATGTGGTTAGCGTGGCTCAATGCAGTTCCTTTGTGATAACACAGGATAGATAGGTTAAGAATACACATTTAGTTTCTGTGGGAGCAAATAATATTGTATAATTTCACTTGAACTAGAAATAAAAACTCTAACGTTTAATTGAAACCTTGGCCAGCTCATTTAAGTTGCTAAGCTGTCGTTTTTAGTCATGACAATTTCAGAATATCTGAAATGTGTACAGAAAACATTTGTAACTATGGTTTAATCAACACAGTACTGTATGTTCCTGAATGACGATGCTTAATTCAGGAAACTGTTGATTAACGTTTATACCTTGTTTACAACGATAATCATCGCAACTCCCTCTCTCTCGCTCCCTCTCTCTGTCTGTCTGTGAATCTGCTCATAATCAAGTTTCATAGCATTCATATCGCATATAGATGATAGCATTAACGTTGTAGTGAAATCTATACTGTGTGCGCTATTATGTTGGTAGTGCGTGTGTGGACTGCGGTGCAATACATCAGAGGGGAATGCACAGGAAATTATCTGCTATTGTGCGGACATCATTCAGGAACTGGGAGTAGAAATTTTAGATTATCTCTTGCTTCAGTTCATGTTAATTAGGAAGTGATACACAGTATCGGAACCATTTTTTAGGCATTTCGTCAACTTTAGAGAAATTTTCATTCAAGTATCGAAATATATATCAAAATTAGTCTGCATTCCGGACGTTATAATGTATTGACTGTTAATTATTTGTGTGTCGAACTTTATTAATTCGACGACATAATGCAGTTAATAAATTTTGGGTAAATATCAGCTCGTTTGTTGCTGTAAATAGCGGCTATAAATCTGAAATCGTGCTTCATTTTTGTATCGATACAACTTCAAAAATTCTGCCACTATTTGTGCAACTGTTAAGGCGTCGTTTCCACGCCATGAATGTGAGTTTTATTGCTGCTCAGGACATCCATATTTCTCTGTTATCAATGCGATTTCCTTATCTGTCTTAAGTGAAGTTACGGGATTCTCAGTCCGTTTTCTGTATATGGTTAAAATGAAATAGTAAACAGCTTCAACTCAAAGTCTTCGAAGATTTTATTTAAAGACAACGGCGGGTAGATGAAAATTTTATAGAGAGTTTAGGGAGAGAGAAAGACGTACACTATTAATAAATACATTGTATTTATTCTGGCCTTCTCTTCCACACCACTAGAAATATATATATATATATATATATATATATATATATATATATATATATATATTTATTTATTTATTTATTTATTTATTTTGGTGTAGTTAAGGCCATCAGCCCTTCTCTTCCACACCACCAGAAATACAAATACAATAATAGAAATAAAAAGAAACAAAATACACTATAAACAAAGTAAAGCCACACAAAAATATACACAGGTTGCAGTCACACAAACTTTAAATAAGTGATTAAGTATCATAATTAATTGTATCCTAACTAATTAACTAACATAAACAAGAAACTTGCAATTTTAATCTAGAGTAAAAAAAAACAAATCAACATCTCTAGCAATACCTAAAAAGCATTAAATAAGACAAAATTTTCCAATCTGATTTTGAATTGTGATAAAGTCCGGCAGTCCCTGACGTCGTTAAGTACCGAATTCCAGAGGCGAGGTATTTCTATAGTAGGTATAGGAGGATGAGTATAAAGACGTTCTATGATGAGAGATAGAAAGACTACTAATTATACATTACAGCGAAAAAAACAGATTGATAATGTTCATACAAACAAAACAAGAACGATTACAATTACAGTAACACAAAACAAAAAAGATGATGCAAAAACATTACATTTTAAATTTATATACCGTACTATTAAAGCTTAAGATCTATATTAACTACTGTATTATTATTATTATTATTATTATTATTATTATTATTATTATTAATAATATAAGAAACAATGTAATTAGAGAAAAAATTAGGTTCAAAATTCAATAGGTCTGATAAATTTCTTAACAAACAAGAAGGCTAAAATGGTATGGACACATGAAAAGGATGGCAGAGAATAGATTTTCAAAGAAAATATTAGAAAAGGTTCCATCTGATACGAAGAAGACATGAAAGGATGGAATTTTCAGCAGCATGTAGGAGAAAGCAGGCTTGTAATTGGATTGATGGTGAGATGTAGTAGCAGTAGCAGGAGCAGCAGCAGCAGCAGCAGTTTATTTAACCTGGCAGAGTTAAGGCGATAGAGTCTTCTCTAAACCTTAACCAGGAATATAGGTCTACTTCTATACAAAGAACATAACAATAATTAAGTGTACCAAATACTACAGTAGTCTAAACAAAGAATTAAAAAAGATTTGACAGTCAACGTTGAAGAAGAGAGACAGAACTTTAATTAGGCGCGGGAAGATGTTTTCAACATCGTAAAACATGCCAAGTAAATTATTATGATGATGATTATTATTATTATTATTATTATTGCGTTTGGAATTGAAGGGTTACATCAGCTGCTTGTCTATTCGGATGACGTGAATATGTTAGGAGAAAATCCACAAACGATTAGGGAAAATACGGGAATTTTACTTGAAGCAAGTAAAGAGATAGGTTTGGAAGTAAATCCCGAAAAGGCAAAGTATATGATTATGTCTCGTGACAAGAATATTGTACGAAATGGAAATATAAAAATTGGAAATTTATCCTTTGAAGAGGTGGAAAAATTCAAATACCAGGGAGCAACAGTAGCAAATATAAATGATACTCGGGAAGAAATTAAACGCAGAATAAATATGGAAAATGCCTGTTATTATTCGGTTGAGAAGCTTTTATCATCCAGTCTGTTGTCAAAAAATCTGAAAGTTAGAATTTATAAAACAGTTATATTACCGGTTGTTCTTTATGGTTGTGAAACTTGGACTCTCACTAACTTATGAGAGAGGAACATAGGTTAAGGGTGTTTGAGAATAAGGTGCTTAGGAAAATATTTGGGGCTAAGAGGGATGAAGTTACAGGAAAATGGAGAAACTTACACAACACAGAACTGCACGCATTGTATTCTTCACCTGACATAATTAGGAACATTAAATCCAGACGTTTGAGTTGGGCAGGACATGTAGCACGTATGGGCGAATCTAGAAATCCATATAGAGTGTTAGTTGGGAGGCCGGAGGGAAAAAGACCTTTGGGGAGGCTGAGACGTAGATGGGAGGATAATTTTAAAATGGATTTGAGGGGGGTGGGATATGATGATAGAGATTAAATTGGTCTTGCTCAGGATAGGGACCTATGGCGGGCTTATGTCAGAGCGGCAATGAACCTCCGGGCTCCTTAAAAGCCAGTGAGTAGCCTAAGTAAGTATTATTATTATTATTATTACTATTATTACTACTATTATTATTATTATTATTTTTATTGTAGGTAGGTCTATATGAGGAGTATAAAAAGAGACAAAAGTTGAGGTTAGAACTGAAATATTAAAATCGATATAGGTTTAGGTTTATACTGTATAAAATAAAGACTATAGAAGTGATTGAGAAAAATTAATAATGGTAATTGATAGTCTAGTCTAATGTCTATTACTAAAATAGTCACTGATATTATTATAACCTTGTCTGCTGAAACGGTGCTTGTAAATTCTTTTGTAGGAGAATATCTACAGTAGATTAATCTGTTTCATGTAAGTTACAAGTCGATGACAGAGCTTAAAAATGCCTTAATAATTTAGTCGCAAATATTGTCGGTTAACAAGAGCCAATTAGTAATTTGCTCAGCTCCGTCTCTAATATTTTATTTTCTATCTTTGGAAAGCTAATCGCTTGTTCGAGCAGAGTGTATTTTACCATGAAGTACGTACATCACAGTGAGAATGATACGTATCTCTTTAAGGAATCAAACGAAAGTCTGTAATGCAAGTAAAACTAGGATCGTCTGTTCAGCTACGTTCACCTCTTATATAAACAGGTAACGCAAGCCCCATAAACAAATTTAAACTGTATTCTTCACAGCAAATAAATCCGGCAATTTCCTCCTCCCCTCTCTGCCTCTCACAACATAAGCCTTTTGAAGGCAACTCACTGCTTTCCCCCCTTACCTCTTCCACCTCTTAGAACCAATATAATTTGTCAACATAAACAAGCAAGCTTGCTTGGTACAGGTATGCCGTTTGGTTGACGGCAACGGTTGCGTAATATATATGTATTTCTGTGGTGTAAAATAGAATACTGACTCGTCAACGAACTTGTCCAATTGAGCTGTCTATGTAAGCAAAGTAGTTGATGATGTCGAACATATTACTGTATATTAAGGATTAAACTCTGAATAAATTGCGAATATTATAATATAATAACTTATAGTAATTAAATTAGTCATGGATGTAGTCTACAAGGAGGAGTTGAGTTATGACATGACATTTTTAATTTGAAATATAATAATAATAATTTTGTTTATTTATTTATTTATTTATTTATTTATTTATTTATTAACTTACATTTAATGTGCTGTACAACAGCCAGAGGCCAATTACAGTTCACAAACAATATAACAAAAACATTAGCAATAATTTACAATAAAAGTACAAAGAAATAATTAAATTAATGGCAATTAATTAAAATGATAATTACAAATGAAATAATGGAATCATAAATGAAGAATGGAATCATATAAAATAGTATTACAAAGATATACAAGATTATAATACAACGACAATAATGACAATGAATGGACGGGATAAAATGGATGACTAAACTACATAGCATAATGAGATATAAATGAAAACTGATATAAAACTTCAAAGTATATACTACACATTAAATGGATCCAAGTTTGATCCATGCAAATTAGCATATTTTATACATCTGCAGACCGGAGAGAGAGATTTAGAATTTCTATTGTAAAACATTTTATGATATCTTAAACCCTTAGCAAGAATACGAAGACTGATATTGCTTAGGAAAGATTCACAATCAATATCACTCTTAAGAACTTTACAAAAAAATATGTAATCAAGATCTTGAAGTCTGGCAAATAAACTACAGCAATTAAAATATTTGCATTTAATCTCATTTTTATAATCATCAGAATTAGGTAAAAATCTATAAGAACACAGGGAAATAAATTTTCTTTGAATGTTGTCAAGCTTAGCCGAGTCAGTGGAAGTAATAGAGTTCCATACTACAGATGCATATTCAAGCTTGGATCTGACCAATGTATAGTACATATAAAATTAATAAACACATAGGAGTAGAAAAAGAATAAGTTATAGATCTAATTAGACCAAGCATTCTTAATGAATGGGTATAAATATATTGCACATGATCATGGAAATATAATTTAGAATCAAGTAAGACACCAAGATCTCTAATAGTATCTTTTCTAGTGATTATGACATTATTAAGAGTATAATTAAATTTTTGGGAGGTTGTTTTACGTGTGAAAGAAATAGCAAAAGTTTTGGATTGATTAATTTTCATTCCGTTTTCAACAGTCCAAAGTGCAGTTGAATTGATATCCTTTTGAAGAATTTGACAATCAGCCAAACTACTAATTTTGAGAAAGATTTTGAGATCATCCGCAAATAAAAGAAAGCTAGAACTTATTCTTTTACTTATGTCATTTATAAATAATAAAAATAAGAGAGGCCCCAAAGTAGATCCTTGAGGGACTCCACATAAACTATTAAATGGATCCGAGAGAGAATTACCTAGTCTAACACAAGATTGTCTATCTGTTAAATAGTTTTCAAACCAATTCACATAGTTCGTGGAGAGACCAAAATTACTTAATTTGCTTAATAAAATTTTGTGATGAACATCAAATGCTTTGCTAAAATCAAAATAAATTGAGTCAATTTGACCTTGAGTTTCGACAACAGGCATAATGAGATTGAGATAGGAAACTAAATTAGTAGTTGTAGATTTCCCTTTAGTAAAACCATGTTGGGCTGAAGTGATCTTATTTTTGACAAAATGAAATGTGTTTGTGTATAATTTTTTAAAAAAATTTAGAAAAATTGTTCAGGATAGAAATAGTTCTATAATTAGTAACATTGTTTTTATTACCATTTTTAAAAACAGGAATAATAGATGCTTCTTTCCATAGTGAAGGATACATTTCTGTTTTTAAACTAAGATTGAATAAATAAGTTAAAACAGGTATGAGAATATCAGAGCATCCCTTAATTATAAAATTAGGAATGTTATCAGTACCTTTAGATTTATTAGGCTTCATCTTTTTTATGGCTTTAGTTACATCAGCGATTGTTATTTTAGGTAGGGGCAAACAGTCAGTAATATTAGAAACGTAAATAATGAAATTAGAGTTATAATTTTGTTGAACAGATTTAAATTGACTAGCAAATGCATTAACAATTTCAATTTGATCCGTGATGTGAACCCCATTTATTAATAATTCTGTAGGATAATTATTAGTTTTACGAAAAGACGCAACGTATTTCCAAATTTATTTGGTTCATTCTTTAAATTATCATCAATCGATTGTAACCATTTAAATTTGTCCAATTTAATCATAGCTTTGACTTGTTTTCTAAGATTAGAAAAAATTTGATAATGGTGATCGGTTTTGTGATAATAATAATAATAATAATAATAATAATAATAATAATAATAATAATAATAATAATAATAATAATAATTTTTATTTCAAGTATTTATTTTAAAATTTTTATTATCGTGGTAAATAAAAACAACCGAGCAGCAAGATGATTCAGTGGTAACGCATTGGATTCGCATTCTCAAGATCCCGGGTTTGATCTCTGTTGCCGACTAACCTGGTACAGGATTTTTCCGTGGTTTTCCTCGATTGAATATAGGCCTAACTAATTTTCAATTCAATAAAGGCGACTGCTGGATTGAATTCCGATTACCACGAAATAATAGACAATACAAGAACAACAAGCATTTCCAGCATTAAACCTACAGGCATGTCGCGATATGACCTAGAAGTTAAAGCGACTATAAATAAATAAAGGTAAGAAAAAGCGAAAGTTGGTCAAGACTAGCTCAAGATTATAATAGTTATATAAGTTAGTGAATGATTTTGTTTGTTTATTTATTTATTTATTTATTTATATTATTGTGCTATCCAACAGCGATTAGACACTAGTAATTTAGGACAAGGATAAATAGGAATTATCATAATTTAATTCGAGAAAAATTCGTTCCGGCACCGGGAATCGAACCCGGGACCTCTCGGCTCTGCGCGCTGGGTGCTCTTTCCAACTGAACTATGCCGGGACACGATCCACGGTGCCGGCCGAACTCCTCAGCGCGCAGAGCTGAGAGGTCCCGGGTTCGATTCCCGGTGCCGGAAAGAATTTTTCTCGAATTAAATGATGATAATACACATTGGCTACTTCATAGTAGTCGTGTAATATTCAATGAGGTAGGCAAGACCTCATATATAATGAATATGTGATGTATAAATAGGAATGTTTGACACGAATGTTGGAAACTGCGTCAAATACAGTAGAATAAATGTCTCACAAATAAAATTTATACTATCCTTGTCAGGTGCGACACTGAGGGATACTATAAAAAGCGAACTTTTGGGGCAACATTGGAAAACAGAAGAGATGATAGACGAAGTCAATAAATACCAACAGAAATGGAAACAGCATGTTCTTAGGATGCCACAATACCTTCTGCGTTTTAAGATATTACATTAGGTAGGCCTATGGGCCTACTCCTCTAGGACGTTGGGACTTAGGACGACCACTCCACACATGGACTGATCAACTCTCTTATGTAGTCGCAGAACGGGAATAGTATCCATGCTGCAGTTGGAAGAAGAAGAAGAAGAAGAAGAAGAAGAAGAAAATAACGCATATTATGGAAAATACATCATTTTACAAATAGGCCTATTCAAATTTAAATTAATAGGCAAATGGATCAAATTTGTTGCTGTAGGGCGTACACGTTGCCACTTTTAACGCATCAGGAGACAGGCAAAAGAGATTTAGAATGTCTGTTGTAGGGAAAATTGTGACTTCTCGTGTCTTGCATAGGAACACGAAAGCTTAATTTCTTTCTTTAGGAAAGATTCACAGATTGTATTGCTTTTCACTGGACACCCCTTGTTGGTTTCTTTTTAGGTACACGGATGATACAGCGTACAAAAGGAAAGCATTGTCGTCCCATTTTGCTGAAGGAAATTGTAATTAAACAGTGTAAATAATAAGATCTTGGATTAGTGTGAATTATTTTAGTGCTTTTGTTGCTTTATATGAATATTTTATGTTAGCCTACCAAGGAAACTTTCGTGGTACTGTGTGTTATTTATGTTTAAAATGACGTGATAGAAAAAAACGGATTTTTCCATTGAATTCAGTACCCCAAAACTAGGTAACACCACCCATTTACAAACCAAATACAGGAAAAAAAAAAAGTTTAAATTTGTTAACTATTAGAATTTCCGTCGTACTATTCTTGTAGTCGTTAGGCAGAAATCTATGCGAACTAATATTATGAATTTGCGTTGGATACTTTTTAGTTTAGGCCTATTACAATTCCAGATTACATAATTGTGTATATTCAAGTTTCTCTCTTACCACATGTGATGCAGATCTATTAAAACAAAACTTTCTTAATACGAAATATTTATTTTCAGTCAATGACTTTACTTTCTATATATGTGAGGTGCGAATCCTTACATTAGCCTACATAATTTTAATATTGTATGAACGTTTTCGTCGGTTTCATACCAGCATCATCAGATACAACATTTTATACAGCAATATCATCTCTAATAAGTACATATGTCTCTACAATATGTACATATGTACTTATTAGAGATGATATTGCTGTATAAAATGTTATATCTGATGATGTTGGCATGAAACCGACGAAAACGTTCATACAATATTAAAATTATGTAATGTAAGGATTCGCACCTCACATATATAGAAAGTAAAGTCATTGACTGAAAATTAATCAAAATTTTATTGCAAAACTTTCTTAGTTTCTTCTCTTATCAGTAAGAATTTTAAGTACAGTAACTGTCTGAGTTTCATTAAACATAAGTTGTTACATATAGGCTTATTTCAAATCGGAAAGGTCTTTTATGGGATCCCTGTATAACTTTATACGCAAGCATCGAATGAAAAATTGTTTCATAGAAAAGATGTACAACTGAAAGAGGGGAAATAACACTGATGGGAAGGCAACCTTGTAGCGTTATTTATTAATAAGATACGAGTACTGACATTGTTTCTTTAAATGACACTATGTGTTAACTTCCCATCAGTATTATTTTCCCCTTTTCGTTGTACACCTTCTGTATGAAACCTTTTTCATATATATTTTATGCAGATCCCAAATTGTACTTGTGAATGCAATATGCTCATATATTTTATTGTTTTGGTCTGATTTTTTCTCCAAATTTTACAGTAATAGCCTAATAGCGCCTAGCTTCACCGCCATTTTGATAATTCTTTTTGAAACAGTCTGCAAAAGTCAGAGAGCTAGAACTGACATCCAGAACCGTGCCGATATAACAAGTAAAACTAGTTTTCTTCAATGAAACTTCGATTTTTGCTACGTTAATGATTTATATAGTTTGTTACTGCCGTCACAAATATCTCCGGGTCGGATGTCGGTGCAGGGTATTGTTTCTGATGATCGGAAATATCAAAGAGCAATTGATAAATTGTTCTTTCTGTAAACTTGCAATTCAACATAAATTATTGCACAATTTCGCAGCCTTTGTTGTTGCGGCAGCACAGCGACTTTGTGCGTTCCACTAAAATCGTAACAAAAGATTTTTTTATTAAAATATAAATAACCTTTACATTAACGATCTTTTTGCGTCTGAATTGCTACTGGAGTGTACCTGAATGTTGCGTCCAATTACTATAGTCCAGTACGCACGAACTTAGATGTGCAAAGGTTCACACACATGAAGACATTTACCAAATTTGGATATAGTAATGTATATTATATATCTGGGTTATCAATCAGACAGCGAAGATAAAATTAAGGAGTCTGAGCGGGACGGAATTCAACTAAAGTCGAACCTGAAAGTACATAATAGAATGCAACCGATGGTCAGACTCTCACAGTTAACCTTATTGATACCATACGTAGTTTTGTTCTTCCTGTTCTAATGTCTTCTTTCTCTCTCTCTCCTCGTCTCTTTTTCCTTTTTGCACGTGCAAGAAAATGTTGTTTGGCTGTTGGCTGATTCTAAAAACTTCTCGTGCTGGTTTCACCAACATCCAATTAGAGGGGTTGCCATCTGCACCATTATAGAAGCAAGCCTCGACGGCGATCACTAGGCCTGGAACTGCATACAACTCTGATCACGTGACCATTGATCAAGCATGAATATCTTGACGGTCTGCCTACTTACATTTCAACAATCGGACGTTCATTTCAAATATAAATTTATGGAGTTGTCATTGTTTTATTTTGCTACTTATTAAATTCCGAATCTATTTATCAGTTTATTCTGACAGTAATTGGACTCGAGAACTGTCATTTATTACAGTCTATAATCTGATCCAAGGATATGTGCATCATTTTGTGATAAAAAATATATGTGCTTCGTTTCTGTAAGTAAGACTTTGTAAAAGAGGCAAATACATAAAACACTAATAGTAAAAGTCGTTAAAATACTATAATTTTCTTTTTCTACCTTCTAATCATTGTTAAAACATTTCCTCACATCATCTTCAACTTTTCCTCTCCTCAATTATCTTCCTCTCTATCATTCTCAATCATCTCTTTCCTTATTGTCATCGTCAGTCACATTCCCCTCCCTCTCATAATAATTTATTCTTAGTCAGCCTTTTCTAATCTTGAACCATTTTCTCATCCTGGATAATCTTATTCAGACTAATCTTCTTATTCTGACTCATCTTGAATCGCCTTGTCATGAATCACAATTTGCTGATCTAATCATTTTCTCATCTTGAATAAGTTAATTTCCTTCTCATTGTGACATATCTTCTAATTCCGTTTCATTTGCTCATTCTCACACATCTTCTGCTCTTTTTGACTCATCTTCTTATTCTAGGTAATCTTTTATCATTCTAAATCATTTCTTTCTGATCTTGAATCACTTTTTTATCACGAATAATCTCACTCTCAGTCATCCTCTTCTCATTCTGACTCTTTAATTCCGACACATCTTCTCACTCACACTCATCATCGTCTCATTCAGACTCATCTTCTCAGTCTGACTCATTATCTTCTCATTCTAACATTCTAACTCATCTATTCATTCTGATCTTCTCATTCTTACTCATATTCTTCTCGTCTTCCTCTCACCCTAAGTCTTCGACTTATCATTCTGAGCTGTAGACTTCTCTTCATCCTGTGCCATCGCATTATCATTATCCTGAGTCATAGTCATCTCATCATCCTGAGTCATAGTCATCTCATCATCCTGAGTCGTAGTCATCTCATCATCATGAGTCAATGCCATCACATCATTCTGAGTCATAATCATGTCATCATTCTGAGTCATAATCATGTCATCATTCTGAGTCATCATCATCTCATCATTATGATTCACAATCATCTCAACTTCTGGAGCCGTAATCATCTCATCATTCTGAATTATTGTCTTCCCATCATCTCCAATCATCTTCCTTTTATCGCCATACTAAATCGTGTTTCTTGTACTAATCGTTAATTTACTAATCATTTTCTTTTTATAATCCTCAATCATCTTATTCATCATCTTCAGTAATCTTCCTTTTCCTCCTCCTCCTCCTCTTTATCATCATTATCATCATCGTGCATAAATATCTTCTTCTTTTTATCGTTACTGTCAATCATCCAGCTCCTCTTCTTCATCACCTTCCTCAGTCTTTTCTTTACCTTCATTTTTATTTTCCCCCTCATTCACAGTTCTTATCGTTCGCAATCGTCTTCTTTCTCTTTCCTATCACAATCTTCCTCAATTCCCTTTTATCTTATCGTCATCTCTCCTCATGAACCTCAATTTCTCTTCTTCTTCCTCATCATGGACCTCAGTTCTCTTTCTTTTCAATATAATTTATCTTCCTCTTTTCTATTGTCATTATCATTATCTTTCTCATAATTTTCAATCGCTGTCAATTATAATCATTTTATCATACCTACTGAATTTAAGAGAGAAATTTGTGTTCCGTCATCGGCATGTCATCTCTGACAAGAATTACCACTGTCTTTTCTTCAGTTGATTTAAGATAGACTAACGAGAAAACTTATTTCGGTAATGTTTAATGCATATTACTTTCAAGCGATTAGCTCATTGAATTTTGTAGGACTTACTTTGTGTTATTTTAAACCGTTCCTAAGAATTTGAACGCTATCTGGACATTGCCCGTTGTCAGTACCTTGTCCTATGTCTTATTAGGTGGAGACTCGGCGGTGTAGCGACTCCCATTAGACAGGAATGCCACCGTGTTGCCGTCCAGAGTCTTGGGTCGTAAAATACAGAAATCGGGCGTGTTGTATGTAAAACTCAGTAACGGTTAGAAACCTATTGATAGACAGTTCGTTGACGTTAATGAATTTTGAACTAAACGTGTGGAAAAAATAGTTAACTTTCTGCTAAAGAGACCGATGTTTGAAATCGAGTAGGTTCAGTAACATTTGTGGATAAGTTTTTCTGCATTTAATTGCTCAGTTTATTCTTTCATTGTCTTTAAACCTTTCCTTCATTATTCTGTATAATCTGATCTCTAATTATGTACTTAAATGGAATTTTATAAAGACTGCCAATTGAGTCGGTTAGAGTCATAACTCACATGCTCCAAAAAAATGAAAAATTGAGATACTGTTATATTCCCATGCAGTTATCTTCGTAGAACACGATTCAGGGGTTCATTTTTCACATTTCTTACATGATGCTTGTGTAAATAAGCGACAAACTTCCCGGTTTCTGTCAAAAGTCTCATGATCCACTGGGTCTTGTGAGTTCTGTTGTATAGCGCTTCTCGACCAATCACCAATCAGCATTTCCCTCCCGCTTCTCCACTTCTTGTTGTGTAGAATAGGGTTGTGGATGAGTATCTTGCATGTGCCTTGTTTTTTTATAAATACCAGTGAATTTAGCGGCTGTAATTGAGCATTTTGTAAGCGTAATATTATGGAAGAGAACGTATCACCGGTCGGAGAGAGAGGACGACCACGGAATGTATAGCAGCTCCAGAAATAACGAAAAGAAACCAGGCCAAATTAGCAAGGTTAATATTCTTTTCTGATTCTGCTTAGCTCCTACTGATGTATTGGTAAATTAAGCAGGGCCTAGTGTTTTATCACAATTGTAATATATTCAAATTCTACATGTATATCATTGATGATGCCGTGAATAATAATCAACTGGACAATACTGAACATAAGTTAGCCTATATGCGAATTGATGGAAGAAGATTCTGGTCTTGTAGTAACGAAAATTTGCTTTTCAATAAAATTTACAATCAGTATTTCTTTTATAGGTTGTAAATTGAGGCGTTGACTCAAATAAGGGGAGAACCCACTTTTATAAGAAAATGTAGTTTTCTCGTCTCTAAAATATTGTGTCACAATTGCAATAACTCTGGCAATAGCTTAGCTCACTGGACTTTAAATTTCCACCATAAATTCTCAGACTGTTCTGAGGATACTTAATTTCCCTATTCCAAGATTAGTGACTTATCTTTCTCTCTGACTGGACCCCTCAGTTTACATTGTACTATATTATTTTGTAAAATGTACTCAATTGAAAAATTTAATAATTGGACACCTATTCTTTTACATTGAATTTAAAAATATGCTTGAGGTAATGTTATTGTGTAATATTTCAATTTGTTATTGTCAAATCTCACATGATCTCAACTGGTCATTATCTAAACTCACATGTTCCAAATGGAGCACTCTCATGATCCAAAGGTCATTGTCAAAACTCGTATGATCCATAATTTAAAGCTAAATAACTTTTACTCCTGTAGGTCTATAAATAAATAGGTGAGAGTCGGGTAGTATCGGACATCGGGTAGTATCGGACATTGCGTTTCTTTCATCTACTACCATATGGTAGTACCTGATTGATATGGTTACGTTTCTCTATGCGACATCACAGAAACGTAACCATGTCAATCAGGTACTATCATCGTGTGATAGATGAAAGAAACTCACTGTCCGATATTACCCGATGTCCGATACTACCCGACTCTCCCCTACGGTTACAAATCTGAATAGTAGTTTTTAATCATTGCTCTTTCATTTATTAACCTTCATTGTGAAGTAAATGAGCTCCAAGTATTACAAATATGTTTTCTCTCATTTGTGAAAATTTTCATTTCTGGAACATGTGAGTTATGACTCTAACCGACTCAATTGTATTTAGGTACTGAAGATAAAAGTGGCATACGACTGTGGGGCAATTTACTTAGTCTGTTTCTGTTTTTTCAGTTATTTTCTTTCCATCGTTACTCCTATATCGACATTATTATCTCATTTTCTCTGTGGTTAAAAAGAGATGAAATTGATATACATTGAAGTCTTGAAGAATGTTTCAATTTGAATTGAAAAAGACTTTACGCATCCGTCGAACAGCCGTGGTACAGGGCACGAGTAAGCATGTATATCAGCAATTCTTAAGTTAGTCTTAACATTGTAACGTTGTACTTGCAGGTACCTTCGTGTTGTTTTTTTTAACCAAACCTCTCTCACTCTCCTCCGTCTCCTCTACCACTACACGTGCTCTGATCTCAATGCAAGTGACCTGGGAATGTAGTTATGTTGACTTAAACATGTAGGATGGGAAACAGGAGGAAAAAAAAAGTCTTCTTAAGGTGGTGCTATGCAACGTAATGGTTCTGCTTCTCATAGTAACAGACTCCATCTTGATGACATGAGGGTTTTAAGGGCAGGTGCACTTACTCGTTGAAAATGTTAGCTAAGTGAAGTTAAACTTCAGAGTATTTTGCCCATTTAAGGAGACTGCTGACCAACAACGTTATAAATTGTGTGGCCTGTCCTTTATAGAACCTTGTTACTTCTACCAGCTTCTCTTGTCAATCAAAAAACTCTGTTTATTAAAATACTTTACGTTACTAGCAGTTTTTATTTTAGACTCGCAGTTAGCCGAAAGGTTAGGAGTCGGCTTTCCACACCGATGAGCTAGGTTTAAGTCACTGCTAGTTTAAGTCTGAATTTGTGGTAGACAAAGACGGTTTTTGGAGCAGGTTTTCGCGAGATACTTCTGTTTTTTTTTTCTGCCGGAATTGTAACATTTCCTTTATCATCTCTCAATAATTCTCTATACAGATGATCGAATATTTCTAAATCGAAAGATGTTTTATGACGAACGGTACACAATCTTTTTAAAATTATGTTCAGCTTTCGGAATTATTATTAGGTCTACAATAGACGAAAAAAAAATTGTGACTATAAGAGTAAACTGACATAATTGTCTCAAATTGTCACTGATAGCAAAATAATAAAGCAGCTTAATTTACTTGATGTGCTTTGTGTGGAGTGTAGATTTGTATGGGGCAGAAACATGGACATTACGACAAAGTGAAGAGAAGCGACTAGAAACATTTGAAATGTGGATATGGAGAAGGATGGAGCGTGTGAAATGGACAGACAGAATAAGAAACGAAGCTGTGTCGGAAAAAGTGGATGAAGAAAGAATGATGCTGAAACTGATCAGAAAGAGAAAAAGGAATTGTCTGGGCGACTAGTTGAGAAAAAAAACTGCCTTCTGAAGGATGCACTGGAAGGAATGGTAAACGGGAGAAGAGTTCGGGGTAGAAGATATCAGATGATAGACGACATTAAGATATATGGGTCATATGAAGAGACAGAGAGGAAGTCGTAAATAGGGAAGACTGGAGAATGCTGGGTTTGCAGTGAAAGACCTGCCCTTGGGCAGAACGCTATGAATGAATTAATGATCTTTCTAATTCAGTTTCATCCACTAGATCACATAATAAGGATTAAACAATTAGAAATAGCATTATGAAAAGCTATTTTGGAAAAGTTATTTAAAAAAGGCTGTGTAGAATTACGTCCAAACCAACCCCACTTCGTGCATCAGACCTGGGCCATACAGAACGAAGGGAGATAAACAGTTTAGAAGCCTAATACATGTAATTTCTTGGGCCACCAGTGAGTGGTCCTCTCCAGAAGTAGAGTTTGTCACAAATTAATTTATGCTGATCCTTTATTTGTGAGTGTTTAACATTACTTGAATAATTTTTTGAAGAATAGAATTGTAAAAAACAATACGTAGTCTGCATTCCGAAGAAGAGGTACAAAGAGAGATAGTAATCATGGTTTCATTAATTGCTTTACGTGCAATGTTTTTTGTTTGGTTATATTTGGTATGGAATATAGGCCTATATATATATATTTTAGCCATAATGTGTGTTTTTACAACTTCTGCTGTTTAATTTATATGGTCCTGACACGGTTTTCATGTAATTATTGTTCTTACCATCAAATTCTCTGTAAATCGTTACACAGTTTCACAGTGATTTTTTTTTCTATCTTGTCCACAGTTTCTCAATTGGGTTGATATGGTGATTGCAAGCCAATCGACTTTCTCGATTTAACTTTCGTTGCAGCAGTTAATTGTAGAGGAGATGCCGTCCAAATATGGAGAGTAGCTGCGAATATTATTCAATAAGCAGTCGCGGACAGTCGATAAGGGGTGGTCCTCCAGTTTGGTGGTTTGGTGAAGAGCTAGCAACCCATCATCGGAAAAGAAGCTTGTTACGAAACCCAACATAAGGCTTTAAAAAAACTTAAAGTTAGAACATACAAAACAATTATATTAGTCTACCTGTTGTTCTGTATGGTTGTGAAACTTGGACTCTCTATTTTAGAGAGGAACAGAGGTTAAGAGTGTTCGAGAATAAAGTGCGCAGGAAAATATTTGGGACTAATAGGGATGAAGTTACAGGAGAATGGAGAAAGTTACACAACGCAGAACTGAAAACATTTTATTCTTCAACTAACACAATTTATTAGTAACATTAAATCAAGACGTTTGAGATGGGCAGGACATGTAGCACGTATGGATGAATCCAGTAATGCGTATAGAGTGTTAGTTGGAAGATCTGAGGGAAAAAGATCTTTGGGGAGGCAGAGACATAGATGGGAGGATAATAGCTATTAAAATGGATTTGAGGAAGATGGGATATAATGATAGGGACTGGATTGATCTTGCTCAGAATAGGGACCGATGGCGAGCTTATGTGAGGGCGGCAATGAACATCCATGTTCTCTAAAAGCTATTTGTAAGTATGTCAGTAAGTACAGAAGTTAATTACTGAACTGTGGCAGGATGCAAAACCTACCCAGAGGATGCCATCTCCCTATGAAAACTTTGCTTCCTATAGTAGTAGTATTTTGTCTTACAGAATCTGAAAATCAGGAAATCTTGGAACTTCACATTTCCAACGTTTCCGAACTACATATCTACAGGTTCCATCATCAGAGAGGTCTCCTACTCTGTTGACCTCGTTATTTCTGGCTACTTCTTTGGTCATACCGTATCCTACCTTTCTGTCCTATTGAAAAAAAACATATAGAATCTGAAAATATATGCCACTCTTCACCGCTTTAGTAGTAAATATTATTTCATATAGCCTACTTTGACAGCAAATCGACCGTTGAAATTGTCTTAGTAGTATGTTTTCCGGATTGTTCATTCTGTAATTAAACATTTTTATATTCATTTGCGTACTATTTAAGATTTTTTTCTTTATTTAATTCTCGGATGTTCACTTCATCCAGAAAGATGGCAAGACTACTTAAATTTTATATGCGCCTATAAAAGTTTGTTGTTCGTATCCACTATGGCTTTAAAACATCTTCTGGATTTTCGGTTTTTATATGAACATAGGCCTCTGTAAATATTTGTAGCATACCTATTGTGGGCACAAACTCGACAAAACCTCGTGTCTCGTTTCTTGGTATTTAAAAGTCTCACAGTTGTGTAATTTAAAAGAAAGCAATCTTTCATCTTTGCACGAAGTTTGGCCTCTTACAATCTGTAGGTCAAAGCAGGATGAGGCAGGGAATGAGATCTTCCTGCCTGATTGAGAATCCTGAGCACAAGTGGTTCGTAATTAAAGCTAATGAACAGACTCTTCTCCGTTCGCGCGTTTGATAACTGTGCTTGCCGCTTTCTAGCACTGTGCATAGGGATCTCTCATTACAACACCCCGACGACGCTTCACTGATATAAGGTGTTCCGAAAACTGAGATACTTGTTAGCTATCCTAGTAATTTGGTAGTTTTTTAGTCTATATACGTAGATGTTTTCGGAGTCAATTAGATTATGACAGGACGATAAAAGAATAAAAGAATAGTGATAGTATGAAGAAGATACTTAACCGTAGCCGTTTTCCTGACCAATATGTTACAAAATTTCACCGGTACCGAATTGTGGGCCCCTGAAATGAGAAGTTCATAGATTATTGAGCTTAATCTACCCAAAATAGCCACCTCCAGTATTCGATCAGTTAATTAGCAGTTGTAGAATCTGTTCAGCTTTCTCGTGTACAGTTTGGTCACTTTTTTGAACGCCCACTTTAACAGATTTCAGATTTCCTTCACACACTACTACCATTCACATGCTGCACGATTGCCACATTCCTAGGGACCTTCTACTCTATCAATGATTGCCACTTCAGTTTATTCATAGATATGGCAACTATATATGCACGTTGAGACGTTGGAAAGTAGTGTGTTTTTCTAAATGAGGATTGTGATTGATTATTAATATGCCAAGACAAGATTCTGTCGCAGTAAAGAATGACGCCATTTAATATGTTCTGTACGTAGGCCTACCAGCAAACAAGTTTGTGAATTTTTCGTAGAAACAAAGTGACGCTGCATAATCAGACAGAAAAGGGAAATTTCTTACAAACTTAGAGAACATTATTGATAGTAAAATATAGTTATCCAATAAACTTTGTATTAGCTTGAAATGAAAAAGGTTCCACTAACAGTGGATCTATAGGCTAAGTAAGAAATAGGTAAGCCTAATGAAAACTTCTCTCTCCGGGATTGTTTAAAATGTTCTGTATTGTATGTTTATTCTTCAACTTAAAACTTAAATTGGAAGTTAAATTGTCATACGGTAAAATGAGACAAACTTCCGTATTCTAAAACTTTTTTTTCCATTTTTATTTGTCGGTGATCTATGTTAATGACCATTTTTCGAAAGAACTTTGATAGGCGCTTATAATAGTTTTGACTCTACGCATACACGTCCACACGAACATATACAATCGTACACACGTTACATTTGGTAAAGTTCAATACAAATCATTAATTAAGGTGTGTCTACAGATTCTTCTAAATAGTCTACCGCCATATCCATTAAATAAAATCTTTGAATTGTTATTTTGTTTATTTTTCCACCATTTTATGGATTATCTTGTTACCGAAAATGTAATTCTTAGAATAGGGTCTACGTATCTTACAAGTAAGGTAATAGTGTGAACTAATAGTTATACAAAATTAAATCCCCATTAGCGCTTATTTTACATAGGCCTATAAGAAATCTTCCTGAGTAACATATGTTACCCTATGAGGTGCCTTACCAAAAGACACATCACTAAGCGAGTTTAGGAATTAAATCGTCTTAAAAATAATTGCTTGATTCTCAATGTTGTTAGGTCGCTTTAGAATTATTACAACTAGCACGACTACTGATATCACTGTCACTACAGTACATTATCATAATCAACATCATTTTTATATTCTCTCAAGCACCACTCCTTTTTTACATTCTTTTTCCACTTTATGAGACAGCGGTATATTCTTCATTATGTGATTCAACGTATCTCGAGAATGCTGCTTAAAGCTTGGTCCACAATAAACCGGAAAAGGAAACGACAACGAGAACGGAAATAATGTTAAATGTATTCAAATGTGAGTATTTACAACAGTTAATTGTGAATGCCTACATTTAAATACATTTATTTTAGCAATATTTCCATTCTCGTTCTCGTTGTCGTTTCCGTTATCGGTTTATTGTGAGCCAGCCTTTAGACAATTGTACAATACCGTCCCAAGAACCGAACTCGAGTCCACTAGATTCTCGTACTGACACAACAATGCGCGTTACTAAATAATTCAATTAATACCCTTAATATTGTCAGGTATTTCACAGCATGGAGTCCAAATTCTCCAATGAATGAAGCGAGAAAACAGTTTTATTTGAAGTGTGAGCAAATGTGTTTAGCACGAATAGTAGCCAATAACGAGTTTTAGTGATCATACTTAATTCATTTCAACATTCAATAAGCTCGGATAGATTGTTTATAATATGACTAATTCCACGCGCTAATGGTGTGCTAGTTGGAAAATATTGTCTGAAATCCTTCAGTAAATCATTCAACGATAAAGATCTAAATTCTCTTAAAGTTATTATTTATAAATGCAAGTTATTTAGTAGCAAGTTAAATTTAAATTGATAGAGAACGAAGTACGGTTTGGTAGTAAAACAGTATTAATTTGTTGGGTCTTGTTCATCTTTCATTTGTAACACAAAACTCGTAAAGTTTAACATGTCTGTAGCATTTACGAAACAGGCTGTAGTCCTTTTCGAACAAGGTACAGAAGTAGATGTTATCGTTTATGCAAAAGTCTCTAAGGCTTACTCTTAAACGAATGGATGGACGGACAATGCAATAATTAGCGTAAGTGCTGGTTACCTGGTAACAGGGAGAACAGCCCGTAACTTGGTGAGACCAGCACGTTTCATCGTCATCTTGATTTGAGTGATGGTCTCTGCGCCCCTCCCCCTGGAAAGAAAACCCCATCGTTAATACCGCACACTGCAGTAATAATGCTTGTTAAGACCATGAAAGTAATACGACAGCTCCCTTCATTGCATACTGGGATCTTGCAAAAAGAAGCTTGCAGTAGTTAGGACAATGACTTTGTCGATTAGAAGTGTGAGATGTCTTGTTTTTCTTTTAATAGAATAGAAATGTTGAAATGTTTAATACCAGTAAACTTGTAAACTAATTTCTGTAGTAGCTACATTACCTTAGAAGCCTATAATCATAAATAAGATTTGTATACAAACTTAGACATCTTGTTCGCCTGACTTCGCTTTGTATTTATACCTAATAATATATATCTTTAATGAGAAGGTCAAATGTGTTACAAAAGAGAAAAGCTTATTTCCATTTTATACAATTTCCTTCTTCGTCACAACAGTACAGTCTTAGAAAAAAAGTTTTATTGCACAGTCCCAAAAAGGAGGCATTGCACTTGATCAGACTTACAACGAAACAAAACTAATTTTATTACCTCGATTGGTCGTTCTCTTGTGAACCAGTCTCTCGTTCTTTGATCATGTGCATTGCCTCCTTTCTGGGATTTATAAAGTATCTATGTGACAAAACATTTTTTCGAAGACTGTAAATCATCATTTTCAGTATACGGTTGTGTCTTAATTTTGACATAGTTCTTTTGCTAGTAGACCACAAAAGTGAAACAAAAGTAGGAAGTCGCTGAAATTTGTTTAGGACGTTAGACTAGTAGTGGTGCATCGTACTTTATTTCTGGTCCTTTCTCTAAAAAAAGTTACTGTTGGAAGAGTATTTTTCGAGTTGTCTACAATGTTGAAGGTTTTCCACGTTTCATTATAAGGTCAGATATTGATATTTGAAATTTTGCTTAGCAGTAAAAATTACTTGCGATGATTGTTACAATTTGATTTCGTTTCTGTAGTAAAGTTGTAAGCATGGACCTCTTGAGTAGGCCTATATTGTAGTGAAGGGACAAGACTTAATTAGGAATCCTCTAAAATGTTCTTTTAAACTAGCAGTACTGATAATTAAAGTCAGTTTTGTTCCATGACATCCATGTCTTCGGTACATTCCATGTTAGAACCATGTCTTCGGTACATTCCATGTTAGAATGACCTATTTTAGAAAAGTAACTGGAAATTTATATTATTTTGTAAATATTTCTAAAGAAAATATGGCAATGACTGTGCCTGACAGCAGCTTTTATTAAATAACGAGTGTCCACGAATTAGGTTCATCGAGCAGTGTTTTGCTATCGGCAAAACGCTGCACCACTTGAATGTTGGTTATTATTTTCATAACTTACTTTACCGAACTACTTAATTTGCTTAATAGGCCTACTCACATAGTTCTGACCATTACATCACACGATTGAAGTGGTTACCCTCTACTAAAATGTGTCAATTCTGTTGAAAAGATCGCAGAAAACAGCGTGAAGTTAGTTTTGTAGTCGGTACGCTGGTTGTCAAGTTTTTCCTCTGTTGAAACAGTGTTGGGCTATTGTCTATGCGAATGCTATGTGTTCGCATTTTTTCACTAACTTAAAAACATTTTGTGATCATGAAATGTGTATCCAGAGATAATTAGAACAAAATATATTTTCCCACGTATTGTAAGAATATTTTTAGTATAACTGTCGTAATTAAATAGCCTCTCCTTTTTTATAAATTATATCGAATTCTCACTATAGGCTTATTACACAATAAACCGCATATAGAGTAATAAACTTGTCAAACTTGCACCACACAACTCAACTACGTAGACTACTAAAGCGTTTGTAAATAACATGACTCTCGGAGGTCGACCTTGACTACGTTTCTAATCAACCTAACTCGCTGACATTCTATATTTTAGAATAGAAATAAGAAATTCTCAGAAATCAATGTATGATCACCAGTCATTCAAATCGTGACGAAATATAACTTACTATAGCGTAGAGTTACAGACTACATATAGATCTACACATACATATAGTACATTTGAATATCTGTTCAGTGCCATATCGTTGCGTTCCACACGAAGATAACTCAAATACGTCAGTTTTAGAGATACGCTGGTTTTAAATAAATCCATATGTAGTTTACCTCGGTATGTAAACTACATGCAGATGTAGGCCTATCTCTAAAATATGCTTTTTTTACGTCTCTTAGTGTGGAAAGCGACATCATAACACGTTGTTTGATAGTGGTAAAATGTAGGTTTCTCTATAGGTAGATTCTATAATTTAATTTGTTTAAATTTTATTTCTTACATCAACCAAAGAATAGGCCTACCTTCATTTTTCTGTTTCATTTCCTCACAATTCACGACAATAATTGGAATGTTAGGCGTAATAAAAATCATAAGATAAAGCGTACTAATCAGAAGTAAGTAGTTCATCATATAACCTTCTATAAATATACATTTTGATCTCTCAGAACTTCTTCAGAGATCGATACAGAAGTTAATTAGAAACGTATTCTATATTCATTCTACAGCTGTTGCTGCAACTGAGGCAAGCAGTTCTGTTACATCTAAAATGATTGCAACAGAACGGCTATGAGGTCAGTGAGAAAGAAGTATCTGTGCATTTCACACAGAAGAGGTATCACCTCTTACATCAATGAGCAATACGGACTGCCATTATAATGATGTTATGCTTTGTAGAGTAAATCATTGTTAGTAACTTGAAAATTGTTTATATCTTGTTTAAGTTCATCGGTTACGCTTTATAATTTATTCATTTATTTTGTTAGTTTATGTTTTCTTAACAATTGTCCGTATTATGAAGTTGTTACCTACGTTATACAGGGAGATTATTGTACTGCGGGACTCCACTCAGCGGCTCGGGCTGCATTCGCCGGTAGATTATCAGCGTCTGCCTTGCATTTCATACGCGCTCCGTTCCACAGCGTAATAACTAATAACCTCCCGTTACCTATGTTTATTGAATGCAAGTTCTTCTTGTAGATCTGTGACAATTTTTGGCGAAAGTCCATAATTTTAAGGATCGGTACGATACTTCTTAGTAAAGAAGTTTCTTGTATGATATTTCCTTTTTAGACTAACTTATGTCTGATCTTTTCATGAGGCAATAAGTTTGTATGTTTTCTTTTTTTGTTTTAGAGAGTGCCATATTTCGTTAGACAATTTTAAATTGCTCATTAAATTTACAACTTTAATAATAATCCGGTGCGCTACAGCCCATGAAGGGCCAAGCCCGACCAGCCGGCTGCTGGTCTCACGACCACATGCCGAAGCAGAGGTGGACGATCATCCAACAAGAATGGAGGTATCATGTGGTTAGCACGATGAGCCCCCCAGCCGTTATAGCTGGTTTGCGTAACCGGATTTCGCTACCTATCGTAGCTTTTCAAGTGCATCACGATTCTGGGTGGGCACCGGTCCCATACTCTGGCCGACATTTTATGAGAAAATTTCTTCCCCCATGAGGACTCGAACCAGCGCGCATTCCGTAACGCGAGTCCTAGGCAGGATGCCTTAGACCACGATGCCACGGCGCGGGACAAATTTACAACCTTACTGTGTTAATATTTAGGATTTATTTTAGCTGACTAGTTTCGAAGTTTTGTCCTTCATTGTCTGCACTAGGCACTAGGCTTTGCACAATGAAAAACAAGGCTTCGAAACTAGTCAACTAAGGTAAATCCTAAATATTAATACAATAAGGAAGTTGGAAATTTAATCAGTGATATATACATATAAGTGTTAAAGTGTATAAGTAAAATTATAGAAAAATTAAAATTTTAAATTGATTGAAAATCATTTTAAAACATACATCACCCGATTCTTACCTAATATTTCGCACCAAAAGGCTTTTTTTTTAACCCTTAATATCCTGTGCCATAGTCGAACCCATGACCGTTGTCTAATGCATCCTGTTGATATGTAAATTAAAAGCATTAATCCCCTTATATGTTATTGCGTGTTCGATACATTACAATTTATTTTCAAGTCTCCCTCTCCCATTAAAAACTAGGTAGACTGCATGTCAAAATATCTCCAAAATTTCTAACAAAACGAAATGAACTGTAGGCTAAGTTTAGAAACAAGTTTCAAAACCATCAATTATGTAGGAAAAGTATAAGAGAAGATTGATGGTTGGGTAGAAGGCATTTATATAAAAAAGGAGGTCTTGAGTGGACGGACAACAAAGGAAAACCGCACAAACCGCAGTGCGTAGAGTGCAAAGAGACGGGGAGAAAGAGATCAGGGATAGACGAAGATTGGCTGCACGTCAGTCTTGTTCGTCCTTCTTCATCTTCTGTGCTTGTGATGCCCACCGGGCTTCAGTCTAACACGTCAGCGTAATGGCGATCCCAGTCGCCATTGCTTTCAAACCGTTGCGTTGCATTGTTCCCGACGCGACGTGCTGTTTCGCGCACATACATGCAGCGTAGTAATAATAAAAATGAAAATAATAATAATAATAATAATAATAATAATAATAATAATAATAATCATCATCATCATCATCATAATATGAATAATTCTTTATTAAACTTATGTTTCAAAGATTAAAGCCCGGTTGCAATAAAAACTGAGCAGATATGATGAACGATCAAGGAGGATTTGATTGGTCATCAGTTTTATTTTCGTTGCAGAAAGAGCAATCAGTCTTTGATAGGAAACCAATCTTCCACTAGATTTAATCAACAGATTTTTGCTCATTAGTGACTTATGATTGATATAGTGTAGGCCTATGTTGTTTATAGTTTTGTTATAGTAATTTATATAGGAAATATTTAAAGTCTGTAGTTACATTGTTTAGAAATGACCCAATAGATTCTTATGATGAAGAAATTTTCAAACAATATCAATTGAATATTTGATAAATATTCATAAGCGATGTCTGATATCATATGATGAATGACGTCTTGATTTCCGACCGACCGAAAAATTGTGTCTTTTTTTCTACTTCACCGAAACACCATCTGTGTTCTTGTATTCTGTTACATTCGTAAAGCCTTCCTTGATGTTTAATAAGAGGGTCTGTTATTATTAGGCTAATTTTGCTCCTCACTTTTTTACTTCGGTTCATTTATTTTATTTTGTTCTGTAGTCTATAGATACAGATGGAATCCGCCTGTAATACAAAAAACAACAAAATGGCAATGCATTCATTTCGTTTTCTTGATCAGCGCCCAGTTGAAGCATTCGTTTCTCCCTCTTAAAGAGCATCAAATTGGCCGTGGTTGCTAAATAGCGCTGATGCCAAATGCATTTCTTTCTCAAATCAACAATGAAGTTATTAAGCCGAGAGAAAATTTGACTGGAGATTCACTTTGGTGCAACCACAGTCTATTATATACAGTCACGAAGCTTGAGTTGTGAGGGTGCTAGGAACAATAGACTGCCTGTGCTATTTCGCATTGTCTGTAATGAGGCGATAATAGCGATCCTAGTGGTTAGCAACTATCTATGGATGCATATTTACTACGTATTGAGCTTCGTGACTATATATATACTATACTGTGGTACAATGCAATGAACAATGAAATAAATCACACTTCAACTAATTGGTGATCAGGGACTGATATGATTTGCGTTTCTGCAACCGGGCCTAAGAATCTGTAAGGGCAAGGACAGAATTGGAAGTACACAAGAAACTGTAGATTTGCCTTATCATTTTGTATAACAAGTCTTAGGATTCAATATCATAACCTTTCAGTTTTTGAGTTATCACAAGTTTGATTAGTTTTATTTCTTTAGCTCTCTGACCCATCTCTACTGACCCATCGATGTAACTTAGGTATATTTACATAACGTCAAAAATGTCAGAATGAATTGTAAACTATAAAAGCAGTTTCCAAGAGTGGCGTAATACCTGCATTTGAGTAACCTTTTTGTAAGGCTTTCGGGTTTGGGTTTAGTTCTCCTTGCTCCTTGGCATCTTGTCACGTAGGTCTGTACAAAAATGAAGTTCTGCCTTCGATATCTTTATCATACTGGATTACTATTGGCGAAGAGAGTGGAGAACGCTACGCTAAGTTGTATTTATTTATTTATTTTTTTTTTGCAATTTATTTTTGATTGATTTTCAGAAAAGTCTGTAATATATATTAGGAATATTTATTTTTCAATCACTGACTTTACTGCAATATATGTAAGATACAAAACCTTTACGTTACATGTTTTAAAAATCGTATGAACGTTTTCATTGGATTATGCCAACATCATCAGATACGACATTCATTCTAGCAATATCATTCATTAGTCTCTACAACTACAATACATATTAAATAGCATACAGAGTAATAAAACCATACTAAAAACCAACATAATTAGGATACAAAATGTTATTCTTGTGTGACTGCCCTTATTATCAAATAGTTAAAAGTACACATGTAAGTTACAATATATATATATATATATATATATATATATATATATATATATATATATATATATATATTTATATCTTCTGACTTTGTATGGGCAGCTATATATTTGTAGGTTACTAAATTTCTTACAGAATGTACAAACTTTCAAAAGGGGTTTAGACATGATGTTCCAAAAATTACCAGATTGTTTCTAATGGGTTATTTAAGGGCACTCTATCAACTAGCGCTTATCCAACATTGATGGTATTAGTGATAAGTGATAACAAGAAGAGTTCGGGGATTCACAATGAAATATCCTGACTTTCGACTTTTAGATAATCAGTAGCTACAACTCATGTTACAGTCGGTGTCCTTAGAAAGATCGAGATTGGACTCACTGAGATTTGAAAAACGATTGCAGTTCTCTCAATGATGGAGGATTCAGAGATGTGAAAGTTATGAAGAAAATGCCGCCGCCGACATCATCATATCATCGACTCTTTGTGTCCTAGCCTTTCCTTGAAGTTTCCGCCAGCCTTCTCTGTGTTTTGCTAAGGGCTTCCAATTAGATTTACGAAGGAGTTTTCTGAATTCTAAACTGAATATCGAGAAATCACAAACGCGGCTAGGATATCTTGAGGTGATCTTCATCTGGAAAGTTAATCATACGTCAGAAGAATGCAGAACCAACTGGAAACAACATGATTTACGGATGAAGTTCCATGTAAGACGTTCAATTACAGATCCCCAGCGAGGAGAAAGTGCACGTCTAAGGAAATGATGAGTATGACACAGTAAACAAATAATAGGGTCCACGGGAAGAACATGCTAAGTCACTTTTCTTAACTTTTTTCAGAGGAGCATTTCTTAACTTTAATGCATTCATAAGACGTTACGAATTTACATCTAATTTAGTTCAATTTACCACGTTAGAATGCAGGCTTTTTGCCATTCTGATTTACAAGAAAGATAGTTCACTTTATGAACTAGCAGATGGGACCAAAAAAAAAAAACAACAAAAAGTGACAGTACGTTCTTTCGTGGACACGTCTAATAACTTCTTTGCAATGGGAATGGGCCACTGTACTAATCCCTATCATTTTATGACTACGACTACGACTACGACTACGACTACGACGACTACGACGACTACTACTACTACTACTACTACTACTACTACTACTACTACTACTACTACTACTACTACTGCCCCTGCTCCTGCTGCTACAAATTTTGTTAATTGTTTTAAATTTTTCCTTCTGAGACTTGAAAACTTCAAGAAAATTATGCTTAAGCTTAATCCATTGAAGACTGCAATACACGAGTAGTGAATTTACTTGTTCTAACAGCTGAGACTAGAACGGGGTAGATGGGGATCTGATTTCTGTCTCGTAGGGATTAATAAAATTACGAATGTTCTGTTTAGTAGGTCCACTTGAAGTATTTTGATTTTTTAACATAAAATAACATCGGGGAGAGAATGTACGGTAGAGCTGCTGTCGAGGTAAAAATCAGTATTTCTAAATTTTGAAAAATATTTTTATAGGATCTCTTTACAGTACATGCACATCAGTCATTATTATTAGCTTCAGATAAGTTATTAGAGGATATTAATACATATTTCATTATACAGGGTGAAAAGTAATTTAACCAACAAACTCCGAGAGATTGTATGGGACACCAAAACAAACGATTTCCTCAGAGGCTTTATTAAACCGGCAGAAGGCGTATGCGTTCTTCACTTCATGAGGACTCAACAAATTCACATTTTGTTGTACGTCTTCACCCAGTGCAGTGCTTTATTAAACTGGTCTGGTGGCTCGGATATTTGCTGCAGCAGGGAAAATAATCCTGAAGTCTTTCACCGCGTTAGACAATCCATGTCCCGCCGATGTAACCTTTGTGTACAGGCTAATGGTAGTATTTTGAACATCTTTTGCAGTGATTTTGGTGTATAAATGTTTTATAAGAGACTCAAGCAATAAAGCATGGAAATGGTTTGTGTTATATACATTAAGATCTGGCGTCCTCGCGAAATAGTGCCTCACAGCACAATATGACATTTAATAAAAGTGTTTGCATTGGTGTCCCTTACAACCCCCCGGAGTTTGTTGGTTTAATTACTTTTCACCCTGTAGAATGTAAGTAGACTATATACCTATACAAAGTACGTATGTCTTTTTAGGAGTTTTGTATCGCCGGGAATGAATGAGGATCTTAATGCACAATAAGCATGACTAAATTTATGAGCAATATAGGCCTACAGTATTTATTTAGCTAATTATGTTTTCCAGTTCAAGTGATAGTTAGTCTAATTCCAAACAAAGAAACTTCATGATTTTAGATTCTTTGAGATCAGTTTAATTTTATCTAACAAAGAAGGGAAACTGAGCACTATTAATTTACGTGTATACAAATTTAATTAAATTACCTGGTATGAATATTTATAGTTGTGACTGAACTATTAATACTTACTTACTTACTTACTTACTGGTTTTTAAGGAACCCGAAGGTTCATTGCCGCCCTTACATAAGCCCGCCATTGGTCCCTATACTGAGCAAGATTAATCCAGTCTCTATCATATCCCACCTCCCTCAAATCCATTTTAATATTATCTTCTCATCTACGTCTCGGCCTCCCAACTAACACTCTATATGCATTTCTGGATTCGCCCATACGCGCTACATGCCCTGCCCATCTCATAACTTACGTCTCTATTTAATGTTCCTAATTATGTCAGGTGAGGAATACAATGCGTGTAGTTCTGTGTTGTGTAACTTTCTCCATTTTCCTTTAACTTCATCCCCCTTAGCCCCATGAACTATTAACATAAACTAGAAAAAAAAGATCTCATTCACCATTATGCCCCTCCAAAGCGTTACTGAAATGATAACCGCTACAACTAAGATAAAAGAAAAATATTTATTCCAAGTTGATTAATTCCAGTCCAAAATGCATTAAAATTCAATCCCAGTCTTGCTTTGTGATAATGCAGCCTCAAAACTTCTTTATTTTACGATTGGGAGACACAGTATAAGCAAGAAAACCAGTAAGATGCACATCCAGTCGAGAAAACAGAGTGGAAGAAACTTCTGAAAGAGAGTAGAAATAAATCAAGACAGAGGGCCGACTTGAATTGTCAAGTATGGGACAGACTGCAGCTGCTGCCGCTGCCGTTTCACAGACAGCGCCAAGGCGGCAGTCCTTGGAACTATGGTGTCTTGTCAGCCATTTTGGCGGCACTGACTTCACTTCGTTAAGTTAAGTTATAGACCTTTTCAATCTTTTTTTTTCCTCCTTTCCTTTTCTTCCCGTTTTCTCCCTTATGCATTCGCGCATGGTATTCTATCTCTAATTAGTTACATATGTGCTTCTTGTGGCCCCGTATGTATAGAGAGTGCGGTATAATACAGAGGAACTTTGTGTATGTCTATCCAATCAAAAGTTGTACACCGATAGTAAATATAAGTAAGACCCTGTCACTAGGATTGCAAAAAGAATGAAAGCGAAGTCGTTGGCCGGATATAGAATGTCTCTGTAGTATAACTTGTCTCTTGGCGAAATATTCAACACGTTGTTAAGTACTCGGCTACTGTCGGGGATATGTCTGTGCCGACAGAGTAATATTTTACATGTAGAAATCAGGCCCGATCGACGGAAAAGCGAGACGAGCGGCGGTGCGCGCAAGGAGAACCTGTCATAACAAAAGAAAAAGAAGCGCTGTGTTGTCTCATCCTGCTGTGAGAAAGTAATGATGTGGGGCAATTTCTCATTTTGCTTGATCATCGCCTATTTCTCCGTAAATGTCGGATATAACCATTATTTTCTGTTGTCCAGTTTTTAGTTAAATTCCTCCTCTGAAGCATCAAGCATGTTTTCTTACAGTATCGGTGTCACGCAGTAAACTGTGTTTTATAGTTATTATTATTATTATTATTATTATTATTATTATTATTATTATTATTATTATTATTATTATTATTAGGAGCAATCAATTAAAAGTAGTACAAATGTGTTTTCGTAGACCAATTTTTGGTTTTACACTACAGTACCTGGCCACATTAATAGAATCACCTACAATTTTTAAAATACTTTACTTTAATTCTATATTACTGGAATGTTAAATAAAAATATCACTATATCATCTGCACTACATTTTCAGAACACATTTTGTACGATATTTTCTGATTGCAAAATGACAGTTATGCATGATGATGCACCTTGTGATAGTGTTAAAAGAGTGAAAATCTTTCTATCCGAGAAAACATTTCTCTTTTGCCTTTGCCCGAAAATTCTCCGGATTTCAACCCAATCGAGAAGTTGTGGGCCCTGGTAAAAGAAGGAATGGCTGAACAGGATATTACAACCAAAGTGATTGAGAGTACACCACACAGAATTGAGAATGTTATTAACGAAAACTAGGACCCACAACATTTAAGGACTTCACATGGCTTTAAATATACAGTATTCTTACATTTTGTAATCTGAAATTAATGTAAACATTATTTGAAATGTACTCCGAAGTATAGTGGAGGTAATATATTTGTATTTTTAAATATACGTAAAATTGAACTGAATGTCTAATTAAATAAAGTATTTGAAAAATTGTAAGTGATTATATTAATGTGGCCATGTACCATATTAGAAAAGAAAAGAGAGACTTTCATACGAGAAAATTGAACTTACTATTGTAATTAAGCAATATCAACATAGTTATAAGGTGAAAGGTGAAAATCTGCCTAAACAGACCGTGAACTGCCATTCTCGAGAAAGATGAGGCCGTGTCCGAATAAAAAAGAAGATCGCGTGGAAAAGAATATTACGTCAAAATAAAATAAATTGTTTCTCCGGATCAGGACTAAATGCCGTTCTTCAACCTCCTATTGCCATGTTGATGATGATGATGATTATTATTATTATTATTATTATTATTATTATTAATGTCATTAATTTTATTTATTTTTTTAAAGGAACAAAAACTAATTCGTATTTCCCAGTCTCCTATCGGGTCAAAAGCCCAGATAGAACTGATATTTGAACCCTTATGGTGAATTTCGGTGAAGTCCGTAGGGCCTAATTAGTGAAACCCATTCTACTCACCTTCACGCCTGGGTTCCGTCAAATCTTTTAAGCTGCGAAAAAGAGAGTTTTGTGCGAAAAACAACGGGAATCTACCGAATTTATCTTTCACAGAAAGACTAAAAGCATGGCATTGAAGATAGGATAGATTGGAGAATGCTGGGTCTGCAGTGAAAGGCCTGGCAGAAAACTTTGAATGAATTAGTGTTTTAAAAATGTGCAGTAAATGATTATGATGACTCGTGACAAAGTCATCGTTCTTCGGGAAGTTGTTGCAATTATTACCTATTATTATTATTATTATTATTATTATTATTATTATTATTATTAATCATTAAGCTGATAAAATATTGAGCTAGAAGAAACTAACGTAGATTTCTAGTCGAAAGACTTGCAATAAATAAAATATATTAGCCTAATAATTAATATTATAATATTAATATTGTTACTACTACATCTCACTACTACTATTAATATTACTACTACTACTCACAACTACTACTACTACTACTACTTACATACATACATACATACATACATAAATACATACTACTACTACTACTACTACTACTACTACTACTACAAAATTACACATAAACTCTAAGCAATCTAATGTTTCAGGAATAGGCCTATAATCTGGGCTTTAGGCTTTCTTTTTATTATAAGAGAGGTGAAGAGCTAATGGAAATTATGAAAAGGGAATTAGAAACAACTCCAGTTTTAACTTCCTTAACTCAATATTTGCAAAAATTGTACAGCAGTGTTGCAACAATGAATTTAGAAAGAATAATAGGCCTGCCTAAAAAATGAAATAAATATACGCAGGCCTCTAAAAGATGGATTCTATAATGTACGTTTGAGCCCGTAAATAGGTCTTAGGCCTAACATTTGACATGGTGATGATGATGATGATGATGATGATGATGGCGATGTAAGTCTAGAATATAGGTAGTAATTGAATGATTATGCATATTTGTTTTCTTTGTTTTTTTAATTACGCAATTTTCGGGTAACTACAAATTTCACGAGATAGGTCTACCGTAAAAATTGTAGGTCTACTTTGAATTTTATTTAAAATACGAAACACTGTCACTATATTCCTTTCTTACCGATTGCCAAATTTTTATTCAAGAATACTCTATTCCGATACATTCCTAGAGACGAGCAATACTTAAAAGTTTTCACTAGCTTTATTTTCTACTGAGTTCTTATACGTAGTCCCGAATGAATAGATGATGGGAAAGCGAGGAAAAACGACTAAAAGAGATGTAAGCGCGCGTCCTTGCAATGAAATTTGTAACTGTGGGTAAGAAACTATGAAAACTCCAAACCTGTAAGTCGCTTGTCTCACTACACTTGTCACCATTCCACTGAAGAAATCTAGAAACTGTTGAAGAAAAAAATTCCTAAATACGAGACGTAACCTAATCGGTCCGGTAGGTAGCGTAACGAGATATATTTCGTGTTAAATTAATTATTTCAAACTTAATATTTATAGCTTTTGTTTTATAAGTTACAGATCTTCTATGAAGACTAATTTAAGTAATTTCATTTGTGTTCATTTCCTTAGGCGTACTATGTATTTTATTACTTTAAGAACGCGTTAAGTTTCAACTTAGGGAGAAAAGCTAGGAATTGCAAGAGACTACTCTTTGTGCTGTATTTTTAAGCTATGTTCGTTTAAATAATATCTTCGTTTCTCTGCGAAATCAACGACAAATACTAAAATTGTTCTGTATCGAAGATTATTTCAATTACATAAATCAGAACTACTTCTCGAAACGTTTGTCTGAAATAATTCATCTGAAATAACTTACCACCCACTCATCGTAAAGACAAGATAAAAGACTATCAGAACAACCTCACAGCAAGACAACACCCACAAAGATCATTTTAAAAATATATGTACAGGGAAACAAAGAAATAAATAACGAAACCCGGTCAATTATGTTAGTTTCCTGGTGGTTTAAAATGAAGCATCATTTCATATACACAATAGGTGGTCCCTTTAAGGTATAAACAGTAAAATCTTATGGGACCCTTACTAGTGTAATAAACTGAGGTGAAGTATGGCAAGAAATAATGCCAAAGGGTGTTATACAGTCTTAGTTGCTTTAACTATGCTACTCAGGGGATTCTAGTAACATGTAACAAGTTTGTGTTACGTAATAAGGTTAATTGGATGTATGGGTACGTTGCGTGTGCAAATAGAAAAAAGTACACGAGTTATTTTAGATTTATGACGGGTTTACAGAAGTGGCAGCAGAAGCAAGAGGGGAAGGGAATGCATAAATCAATCGTTTTGTCTAAATCCCAGGTATCAATATTTTATTATTAATCGTAAATATGTCATTGTCTCCTACGAGTTTGTACATGGGTTGGATGGATACCCCACTCGAGGCGTAGATGTATTATGAGACTTGTACTATTAGGAAACGTCGGAGAAAATTTTGATTTGACACGCATTCATATTAAATTTAGATTTTTATGATATGATTATTTTATTAAGTAAAATATGTTCTATGTAATAACCTATATGTACATTATTCAAATGTCTGTAAAATATTGAAGTTGCTCTAACTTCGCTAAGAAGCAAGTTTAGCTTAGTCTAATAATAATAATAATAATAATAATAATAATAATAATAATAATAATTATTATTATTATTATTATTATTATTATTATTATTATTTATTTATTCAGGCGAAGTTAAGGCCATCAAGCCTTCTCTTCCACTTAGCCAGAAACAAGAGAAGCTGATAAAATTTTACTATTTATACAGTCATACAAGCACAAGTTGAGTAAGTTAATGCAAACATACAGTACAAAATAATAATTACAAAATAATATAAGGCTAGAAGTTACATTCAATGAATATGCAAGCGGCAAGTGAACCAATATTACAAATTACAAGAATAGTTAATTATAACTATACAACACTGACGAAAATTACATATATATATATATATATATATATATATATATATATATAGACATACATACATATACACAGAGGAGAATTAAACATGAATAGTGGTCACGTGTTTAAACAATTCACTTTTAAATTGCAATATCGTTCGACAGTTCCTGAATGAGCTGGGTAGGGAGTTCCAGAAACGAACTGCTGATACTGTGAAAGAGGAAGAATAATGAGCTGTTTTATGGCAAGGCATAGATAATAAAGGGTCATTTTTAGAACGAGTACCCAGGCTGTGATAAGAGGACAAGAAATTAAAACGCACCGAGAGATAGTTAGGCGAAGACGTAGCTATTGATGATGCGATATAGGAAAATTAGTCAATGGATATATCTTCGGTCCTGTAGTCTTACCCATTGGAGCGTTTCAAGGGAAGGTGTAATGTGGTCGTATTTGCGGATGTTGCAAATGAAACGTATGCAGGCATAATACAGTTTTGTTAAAAAATAATGGAATTAATTCAGGTATAAACTAATTTGAAAGCATTTCGATACGGTCGCCATTTGTCTCCTCTATCATTAGTAGTGTTTTTTCTAACGAATGATCAGCATTCAGAAGAGAATCTTGCGGATTATCTTTAAACACTTAGAAGCTTCCACAAAGATGACAAATTGCAGGATCCATACTTTGGTACATTTAGAGTTCTGTATCTCCTCGGTGCGCTGGTAGAATCTTTATGATATTTATAGTAATACCACAGTCTAATGCAATATATACAGTCACGAAGCTCAATACTAGTAAATATGCATCCATAGATAGTTGCTAACCACTAGGATCGCTAATATCGTCTCATTACAGACAATGCGAAATAGTACCCTCACAACTCAAGCTTCATGACTGTATATTATGCTAGATTGTGGTAATACCCAATAACGGCAATTCCCAACTTAGAGACAAAACTATTTTATGATGTGACTTTATGGCATTAAGTCAAGAATAGTTTGAATTCTTGTTTGTTTATTTCATTTTCCACAGCACCAAAAGCGAAACTTAAAACAAATGTCGAAATGAAATAATCTTTCTTGGATTTTGAATATCCCTATGTGTAACTCTTAAAAAATATCGTAATGTTGCGTAAGTTATTTGAATAGCAGAGTGGCATTATTCACTTGCAGTAACAATTTAAATGTTTACAATTACTGCCGATAGCTTCGCAAGTATTTTTTATTCATGTCTACACAGAGTGAAAGTAATACAACTGTGCAGATTTTGTTCCTTACGTAGACAACAACAAAAAAAATTCTCATGCCATATTGGTCCCAAATGAATACTTTTCTTAGAAAAAATAATTTTCCCCTAAATATTAACACCGTTTTACTCGATAAATACTATCAGTACGATTCTAATTTTTACTCTAATCATTAGAGAAACTGATACGGAATGATGGCGAAGGGTTGAGAACCATAGTGGGCCAAGCGCCAGTTATTAAAAAGGGAGAAAACGAGGGTTAAAATTAAGTGAATACCATAATTCATTGAAACATATAGCAAGTAATAAAAATTATGCACATTAAAACTAAATGATATGTAAATCTTTATTTAATTTTGGTATTCACTTAACTTTAAGCCTTGCTTTCTCCGTTTTTAATACATGGCGCTTGGCCCACTATGGCTCTGAACCCTTCATGTATTCCTTTGCAGTTTTTTTAATGAAGTGGATCGTTTTATTACAAATTAATTTAAGAAGATTGACTCGTATCGTTGTTTTCTGACATTAGAAAGCCTCGCAACCCTACTGCGGTGACTAATTCAGACTAGAATCCGCGCCTAATGCCAAACACATATTCAGTTTAATTTTTCTAATTAACCATGTACTTAATTACAAAACGCATAATTGTTTTTTTTTTATTTATTTAATGTATTCTGTTACCCTCTTCAATCTGCATGGATAGGCTATATCTCTTCCACTCTGTAGCTATACCTTCCAAGACTTTTCATTTTCTTTCATTTTATTTCTTCGTCTCATTTTGTTAGATTTAATAATTTGTTTAAAATGCACATCGTAGTAAACAAACGAATATGTATAGATATGGTTTTGTAGTGTTTGGTTGATATAATAGGCCTATAGCTGTAATATAAAATAGCCTATGCATTCATTATATGCAGATATCCACGTGTCCTTTCGTAGAATATGCTCTCTCAATATCCATGTGAGTGATACCGCTCTACCGCACGCTTGACATCCGACCGCTACGACGGCAAGCGAGAGACTAACCCAAACACCCCTTGGCGAAACTAAATGAACTCGCCTGACCCAGGCGCACATCGCCGGGGACTATCAGGACTAAATAATCGTACTGTATCTCCACATCCATTGAAAATTGAACACACGTTTATATGAACATTTTTACTCAAAATAGCCCATACCATCCCTCCTAAAATAGTTACTATTAATTCTGAATCACCCTATATAATACAGAACTTACCCAAAGCATGATATTAAGGAGTTAGCTGTTCTTCTGATTTGAAGCTACAGTTGGCGTGGGTTCAAAATTCGTTTGGGCTCAATATTTTAGCTGGTTTTAAAGGCTTTCTCAACAATAAAGCGAATGTCAGGTAATTCATGACGAATTCTCTCTCTCATCTCTCCAAAATATTTTTTCACTAATACCAATTCCGCTTTTGCTCGATAACCTGGCACATGATACAACGTCGTTAAACAACCGACTAAAATATTTGAGATATAATCTAATTTGCGAAGATAGATTACAAGAATTCCTTTGTATATTAATATATTATATATAGTCTACCTATAGTGTACTCAAATGGGGGATCTTCAGTTTCGATTGAAGCTGACATGCAGGAGTATGTTATAAATTGCGGTTTTCTTGAACAAGAAACATGCCTCTGTATCTGAATGCAATGTAACATACCACATACATAGACAACACTGACACTTTCAAATCCAGAAATCCCTTGCAGTGCCAGAAGTTGAATGGCTGGCGTATAGTGTGGGATGGGGGTGAAATTGAGTTCCCCCTACAGTTCCAGTATGGACACAGGATTGGAGTTTGAATGAATGGATTGGTTTTGTAGCCACAGTCTGACACTTTCTGCTGTTTCTGCTGCTCCCATCCCCTCTCTCCCAGCCTTCTCTGGTGATGTATGTCTGTCACATGTTAAATGGAAACTATACCTACCGATGGCCATGTGGAACGTTGTCCCGTTCAACGGAGGAGGGATCCAGAAGAACAGAAGTTAGGGAGGGGAGTGTGGGGAGGTTTTTGCTTCAACTATGCTGGTATATTGGTTTGTAATGCTTTATTTATTAGGTCTATCTTCTAGTTCTTCTTATGTGACATTTCCACATCCCTGGGAGTCTGCAAAACGAAATTACAAACAGACAAGGGCTTGTGGTATAACAAGAAGATGGGATTTAGTTCTTGAGAGATGTTACACAGATGTTACGAATGTCTAACTATTTTGAGGAAAAGAGAGAGTTGGTGTGCGTTACAGAGGGTGTAAGTTACACCCTTCTGAATTATGAGCCGTCATTAAAATCGACTTATAACTTCAATATTTTGGAAAGATTTTATTTTCTCGTAGAATTTATCCATTGCTGGTAAGGAAGTGAGAATGCTAACTAAATAACCGCACAACGTTTCGAAGGTTGGATTTACTTCCACCTTCTGGTGAATTAAAAGTCAGGCTCAGAAAAACAAATACTACAGTCGTTGAGGTCGTTACTAACATTGGAAATCTTGTAAAATTTTTGCTTTAGATAACTATATAGACCTAAGTCTCATTGTAATTTTATTTAGAATCTAGCTTCTCCCCATCTATATATATATATATATATATATATATATATATATATATATATATATATATATATACACACACACACACACATACACACAACATACAACTTACAAATGGCTTTTTCTAGTTACGTTCCACGTACCAAATCTCATAAACTTATTCCTTTTTTGTGGTCGTTCCAGAGAATCAGTCCCATTCCGAGGCTTATTGTGTGGATTCGTAACAAGCTGTTTTTTTACGGTGATGGGTTGTTAGCCCTTCGCTCAACTCCCAAGCTGGAGGACCACTCCTTATCGGCTGTCCACGACTGCTTATTCAATAAACCTGACGACGCGCTATGCCGTGGTGATAGGAACCCACAACACATGATATATACAGGGTGTTTCCTGTCTGGTGTTACAAACTTTTAGGGATGATGGAGAAGGGCACATGTATCAATTTGAGATCAGTAACCCTGGTCCGGAAATGACTGCGTCGAAAGTTATAAGAAAAATAATTTTGTGGAAATGGAATTGTAATTTCGCACCACGTGCCCTCCTTCCCTTAACCTTTGGAACAGTCGTGGAAAGATGGTATGTTCCGGATGTCTCCTACGTGGGTATATGGCCCGATACAATCTTTGAGCTTGTCTACTGTTCCCATTGGCTCATCCGTATTCGAAAATCAGGTCTGCTTATTCCGCTCTCGTGTACTCCTCCATTTCACTAGGACTGATCGACTGGACACTGCAACTTGTACACATACACTGCTGTCTATAGACGTGCATATCAGGACCGACCATGTCCGTTACACGTTACACTATCTGCATTGCTTTAGTGTAGTTTCCTGTCCCCACCCCTCAGACAGGGCACTGAATGCAATACTGTAAGTAGACAACTTAAACAACGTCAGATGAATACAGTATATGTAAGATGTGCAGATAAATACACATAAATAAGGTGTACAGAGGACTAAAATTATTTCATTTCCACACAAATATTTTTGCTTGTAAATTTCGACTCGGTCATTTCCGGACCAGGGTTCCTTATCTCAAATTGGTACATGTGCCCTTCGCCATCATCCCTGAAAGTTTGTAACACCATCCCGAAAACACTCTGTATATGAGACGTTACTAGTTGCACAAAGAAATTCTGTTTTCTAGAGCCTTTCTCTTCTCATGTCCGGTCTTCAATTTTAGAATCTAAAATACACCAAGTCTACACGTAGCAATATTAACCCCTATATTATGTAAAGTAGGGACTATACAGAGAAGACTAAAATTTTTACGGTAATGCCAAAAATATGACGTTCGTTCATACACATAACTCAGTTCCCTTAAAGGCATTACAAAAGCATACAAAAACGAACACTCATCTAAGTGGCGGGATTAAGATCTGCTACCCCCGGCTTCTACACAACTTTGAAGCTTTGCATTAATATTCCCGTACATCATTGAAAGCGTAGATCTACCCCATATTCGGACAGTAATGGTCACTATTTTCTTACGGTCTTACTAATAAAAACTCTATATAAGCTTACAGACGTTTAACTGTCTTATACAATGAGTAGCTAGTTTATAAGTCGTGTGTAAATTTCTTACTAATAATCACTACATACGTCGTGTGTAACGGTATAACTGTTACACAGCTATGTCATAGTTTCGTCATTACTTCGTTACGAAAGGTAATAGAAAATCTGAGGTTCTCTATTGCACCCGGTAGAGCGCTCTAGTGTGGTGTGTTAAGTATCGATAGTACAACAGGCTCTAATCGATTACCACTCTATATTTTGGTCAAAGAGTACAAGCTCCAGCAATATTATTCTAATTATTCTGTGCTCTTTGGTTTGTAATTCTGTGGTTACAAGGCAACCATAATCATAAAATGACAGTCGATACGAACAGCTGTTAGAGGGGCGGCCATTTTTTCTCTATATACAACTCTTAAGCAAGGGGTTTCGTGTATATAACTACTGCAAAGCAATTTCCATGTATAATTACAGCCTGTTTATACATCCATTACTTATGCATGGTTTATTAGTAAAGTTTTCTGTTTCAACTCTGTATAAGCCTTATATAAAAACTGTATACGGTTTATTAGTAAGACTGTTAAACGATAGGATTTAGGCGAGTATTGAATTAGGCCAAGTTTTAACGGTCCTAATTTATTGTTCTGAATGCTGGAGCTAAAAAGAATAACAAACTTGAATTCTGTAAAATTCCAAATGAAACTGAAGAAGAATGGAAGATATATACTAAATTATCCAAGAGGAGATGCCGCAAAGAAATAGCGGCGATAGAACAATGACATATATTTCATATCACAGTTGTCAAGATAAGGGTGGTGACTTAGTACAGAAAGAAGGGAATGCTTAAGAATAAATCTTCCTCGGCGAGGTGTATGGAGGGTGTAAAAACTTATCAAAAACTTTTCCCTTGTCGCAGGGCCGACTAGAGAGTGGGAGGGTAGTTGAAAAACGCATTTGTATTACTCATCCCCTTTCCATCATCATAAGAAACGACAAGTATACATAAAAAAACTTTGCCATTTATTTTAATTGGTTAAAACCTCTGCGGTAAAATAAACGAAGAATTGTGATGGCGATTGCCGGTGAGGGAGAGATAGAATGGAAGGTACAGGAGATAAAAATAGTAGGGGGGTTGTTGGAGGGATAAGTGAGGGCGGGAGAATTAAGAAAAAGGGACAAATAGGATTGTGGGGGAGGAAGCCGGCACTGCTGAGGGTAAGGATGCTATTTGTAGATGTTCATGCGAGTCTCTCTGGAATTCGAAATATAAGTCAATTCATCTTGTTCAATATACTGGGGCTATAGTACACTGTAGTGCCATCCCCTGTTTTATCCCTACCACGCAACCCCTCATATCAATCACTGGACATACCTCACAGGGATACTATAGGGGATGTCCTCACAAAATAGACTTCTTTCTACATTACGTCTCTGTTGGTTTTTTCCTCTCCCTCCTATGTGAAATTGCAATTTATTCTCACTATACTGTATATTGAAGTTTCTGTCGGTCTGTTGTATATTGCAGTAATGTTCAGAGTGGTAGCTAAGATTAAGGTCAAAACATACATTGTCTTTATCTGCTGTGTGGTCCGGTATTCAATCCTAGTGGAAAATTCTGCAAATAAAAGAAATGGATATAATAATGAACCTCAGAAGCAACAAAAAATATTTATTTTTTAATTTCTCACTATAGAAACATTTTCGCGGGAAAAGGTACACATATTCAGTATCAGAATTAAAAACAATTTTAGGGTTTTTAGACGAAAGTAATGTACCAAACAGTCTTGTGTTTTTAATTCATGATATATAAGTTAGGTCTATTCTAATAATTTTTCCGGGATAAAATATGAATGCCAACTTTCAAAGAAGATTCCAATGAAAGGAGAAATCAGACAAAAGAATTCTCCACTGATATTCAATTATGAAATTATTAAAGGAATTAATTACAAGGAAGGATATAAAATGGGCAATAAGGAAATCAGTGTTGTACAGTAGTGGCAAAAAAACCGGACCGACCCTTGTAGCTGATTTCAGAGCCTTGTTCACTCCAGAGCACGATAGACTGGTAAGTAAGACTTTCGTGGTTCAAATCCTGCGTGGGAAGGAAATTTTTTTCTTGTTCCTTATTCAAATTTATTTCCAATACTTTTCGCTTGCTGGTAAAATTCATGTTCTGGGAATAACAAGTTAATTAAGTAGTAAAATATCGCTATAATCGAAAAAGTATTGGGAATAAATTTTAATAAGGAACAAAAAAAGTTTCCTTCCCAGGCAGGATTCGAACCACAATAGTCTTAGTTACCAGTCTATCGTGCTCTGGAGTGAACAAAGCTCTGAAATCAGCTACAAGGGTCGGTCTGTTTTTTTTTTGCCACTTCTGTACTTTATGAGGAAGACATTGTATTTATTAGTGACTCTGAGAATAATATGCAACACCTGTTGTATCAATTTATGACTGTGTGCCTAAAATATATTACGAAAATATCAATTGATAAATCAAAATCTTTGGTAGAATCGAAAGATCCCTTACGATGCAAATAATTAAATAGGCGTACAAAATTATGTGTACCTTAAAATGAAAAAAATTTCTTCAAAACATAGAGATCTGAAGACATACCTATTTGGCATATTGGACTGCTAATTTTGAACCGATCTAACGTCATTATAAATTGACTTAGGGTAAAACTTCTTTCGTCGAAATGATCTCCTACCTATGGAGAATATTACATACTGAAATATTTATTTATTTATTCTTGAAAAAAAAAGTTATAGTACATCGAAAATAATAACTTTAGTTTACGACGTAGCGACATGTTTCAGCTTTAATTTGGTACCCAATGAAGTGTTTTTCCCAATTGGAAGTCTATCTTTTGTCCGTCAGAAGGATAACAAATGTCACAAAATGTGAATTTTCACAAGTTGCACTTTATATAAATGCGAAAACTAACGCTTAATACAGCTGTAAGCTAATTGAAGTTAAGTGATTTGTGATAGTGAGATTATTCCACAGCCAATGTCGTAACAGGTTTTACAGCTTTAAGGTGATGGATTTTATAATAAATTCGCATTTGTCTACTTTTTTAGCCTCCTTTATTATTTTTCAGGTCAAGTGGCTGGTGAGAAATGTATAATAAAATACGTCATATTGCCATCTCTTACGACCGGATACTTGTTTATTGTTAATAAGAAGTTATGTGATGCTAAAGAAAATAGGAATACTGGGAGGAGCTCTGCCGTATCGTCATCTTTGCCCCATACAATATATGACATGGTTTAGTCGAGACTTGAACCCAGTGTCGAAAGCCGTTATGCTTTCCGTACACATCCTCTAAATTTATTATAAATAATGAAAAAATACACCCAAATTAGAAATGCAAAAACTATCGCATGTTACACACAAAGTGAAAGCTTGATAGTTAATCTTGTTAGCATTGTGTTGTTCAGAAGAATTTCTTTCACAAATTAAAAAAAAAAAAAAATACTCTACTCGTAGGAATTTCCATGAAGGTGAACAAGTGACACTTTTAACAATATGGCATAATGAGCTCATTAAAGCGACATGTCCGCAAAAACATACAACACACACGCACAAGGTTCCTAGATAGTGGAGCAGAAGTTATGTTTCCCCTCTTGAACCGCAGATGGATGTTAACCAGAATGTCGGCGGCTTGGGTGAAAGAATGAGAGGGTAAAAATAAATCTTAAGTTGGCACTGAACTTTCAACCCGAAGTCTACAAAAACAGCTACGATATATGATTCATTAGTGAAGAAGTGGCTGTCATGGGCGTGGTAGAAGGAAGCCATATGCTTCTCTAGGGGAAACTATTAATTGAAACCGTTTCAAAATAGAAGTACGGCGAAGTCCGACGCTGACAGAAGGAAACATTCAACACAAACCTCGTAACCTAGGAAGTATTTAGTAGTTTTGTTTTGTGTCAGTCTTCATTTTAGCATTTGCTATTGCCTCCAAAGTTAATGCACTATAGATTTTTTATGCCCTTAAAATGAAGCTGTTAATTTTTCACGGTGACATCTGCTTATTCTACCGTGTGCTGGAGATACTATGTTCTTTGTCTACCTATAAAATACCCGTACAGAGTGATGGTATTAACGACAGTGAAGTTACAGAGTAAATCCTTAAGATAAAAGGAACAGAATTTTTCTTTGTCATTTTGTGTTACTTCTTTGTATTTAATGGGAAATCGAATTTGATTCTAGAAATAATTGCAACATTGCAATAAATCCATTGTCACTTGCCAACGCATGGAAATACTCCTCCTTCGCTGCAGTGAGAGCGGTTATGAAGTCTATGTTAACAACAAACCTGTTTCACGTGGTGACCATCCTTGGCTCTTAGTACTGAGGTTTTAGGATGCAGCACGTATCTCTACATTTCGGTAACAACGTTGCCAAACATCCAGTAAAGTGATTTACTATTGGTTGAAGCATTAAACATATTAAAATACTCTTAAACCGTAAACGTGACAGAAACATTGCAAAATATTTGTTGAAACTGAGAGCTATAAAATAAGTTGTAAAATGCGTATTTCTAAATGTGTTCAAGACATAATGAGATAAAAAAGTAGGTACCGAAATCTTGTAAAATTATTTTTCCTTTGAAATCTAATCGCACAGGAAGAATATTATAGAGGACTTTTCCGTTCATGATATGATGATGATTGGTTCTTAAAAGGATTATCATTGAAAACCTTCCACCTGTATTTGGAAAACAGTAATACGTTAGTTGCTCAATAATAAATACAGTAGAAGGAAATGAAGAAAGTTTGTTTTCTGTCATATATACGTAGTGGATATTTAAAAATAAGCCGTCGTCAAATTGTAGTTTGTTTTAATCAAAGATAAAAGAATGTGAGCCTACCACAGATCGTAGAAAATTCACACTGTCTATGGTCCGTCCCAGCAATCTGTGGAGTAGAAAGACGAAACAAGACCGCAAATAGTATATGGGAGGGCTAGGACCAATGACCGCTCTGGGAGGAGACATTGCTTGAAGGAAGCGAGCAATCGCTTGCAGGAGGGGATAATTTCTATCTGAACATTATCTTTTACCACGAGCATCTTACCCTTTAGCGGACTCGAGCTGATGCTGCCCGCAATACTCTCCGGCACTCAGACTCCGCCCCCATATGCACGATGTTACTCCACAGATTCCTGGGACGGACTATAGTTAGGCTATATTATCCAAGAGAACTACTCTTCGGAAGTCCATATTTACTACTCGTTATAGTTCTTGCAGGTGATGTTTATAAATTATTTCTGCAGCCTTTTCGATTTGGTGAGCAGAGTGCTCATTGCTATACATGTGCAGACCTAAGTCAAGATTTCACATTCAAGTATATTTCTGAGCTTGATTCATTCATGAGTGAGCCTATCTTTTGTCCTATTTCATAATCGAATTTCTGTTGTTGGATACATTTTCATAAATAACTTTTGTTTGTTCTAATTTTGTTTTGTGCCACCGGTGTAGCTCAGGCGGTAGCGCGTTTGCCTGCTTATCTGAAGTTGCACTCGGGCATGGGTTCGATTTCCTCTTGGGCTGATTACCTGGTTGGATTTTTCTGAGATTTTCTCCAACCGTAAGGCAGATGTCAGGTAATCTATGGAGAATCTTCGGCCTTATCTCGCTAAATACAACTCGCTATCACCAATTCTATCGATGCTCAATAACCCAGTGGTTGATACAGAGTTGTTAAATAACCAAGTAGAAAAAGGTTTTGTTTTCAGTTTTTTGTTTTCTGTTTCACAGACTATAAAACCAACGCTTATTTCACATTCCCTGCCCATTTTTAGCTTTAATTTCACCAAATTCTCCCCTTCGTAAGTATACGTTTCTGTAAGAGGGTTGAAACAAGACAAGAGTTACAATTGCCCTTGTAAGTAATGAAGAAGCATTAGTCCATATCGATAATTACCCATGCGACACTCCTTGAATTTAAAGAAGCAAAGTCCTTAACAGGAGGGGAGGATTTTTAGATTAGATGGAAATTAGTATCCGACGTAATATGAGAACTTATCTCAAGGGTCTGTAGACAATTATTAGTCTCATACTGAAAACATTAGTGTTTCTAAGGGATTTTTCTTAAATCCACACAGGCATTCAGAGTAGGAGCTGTAAATGTCAGATATATTGCTATTGAAGTTTATGGAAGTAATTTATACGTGCTATAAAATTCAGAAGACTGTTTTTAATTAACTTATCGCCCATAACAATTCGTAGGACAATATTTCTAGATGGAAATGATCATGACCGCTTGATTAAAACATTGGGGATGATATGTAATAGCATAGCTCGTCTTTTAATTTTTGCTCATTGCTTTCCTTTTACTCACATTCTTTCGGTATATTTATTCTTTCACTTCGTAATTTTCTTAAGTATGATACAGAGAAAAACTGTGATGATTAAAAAATTAACACGGGAAGATCGGTATTTAAGTTACCATTGAATAACATTACGTATTTTGTATTTCTATATGTGCTCGTATGTTTTGTGTTTTATTGCATATTATAGTATATATTTTATGTCTGTACTGGATAGGCCTATGCTTCCTTCACGCCAAAATATCTTTTCTTTAGGTGACGTCACAGCAGACTATGAAACACACTTTTTCAATTAACATATTTTTTTAACTTGTTATAGCTACTAACACTCTTAAACCGTGAAAGCGAGCTAAAATATGAACATAGATTCGAAAATATCTTATTTACATATTTCACTCGCAATATATTAATAATTAAATTTAATAACTATTTTTTTTTATTTTAAATAAAATGGTAGTTGAAGCAATTTAATTAATTTGTATAGGTTTTTCAACCAAAAAATCATTTTTCAATGTAGGTCTGCAATAATTGATCTCTGATTGAGGTTCTGGATGATACTACGTAATTACATCTATTATCAGGCAGTACATCTCACTTGACGATGTGTGTCAGAGGAAGAACATCTGAAATCTAAGTAGTGTAATATGTTACTAGTCAGCGATGTATGTAATGGACGGGGAAAGGAACTGGCCACCTTACCCCATTATCTCCTGGCTTAGTTGCCTATCAGTGATGCCTTATTGGTTTCACTTATGAAGTTCAGACCCGTCTTCGGACAGTTGACTGAGCAATAGGCCTACGATATTGTGTGAACCGCTTTATTGATCAGTTGCTATTAGCTACCACGTGATATCTGGTGAGAAACAATTGACAATCGGCACAAACAGTTTGAATGTCATTTACTTTTCGCACGCTGCCTAGCAGCTTTTTTTAACATGCTTGCCTAGCGGTAAGGGAGATCTGTAGAGAAAATATGACATTTTTGGACAAAAATTGGTTTTAGATAGTTCCTAATACCCTACTCCACATGTCTGAAAAGTTTCAAGGTGTAAGACGATTGCAAATCCTCCTAATGACATCATATTAGAGGTCCACGCCCTTGAAATGTCAACTTTGAAGTCATTCTTCTCAGCTATAATATTTTGTGTATTTCTCTTTATCCAAATCACTAAGACGTCTATAATTTTGTAGCTACGAAGCTGAAAAACTCTCTAGACTAGGTTAACGGTTTTGTTTGTGATTTTTTATATTTCTTCAACTTTCAATGGAAAATATGTGGCATAAACAAAAGAATTTGTAAAAAGTGTTGGGGTTATTTAACAAATGATTTTATTTCTGTGAATGCATAGCTCTATTCTAACATGACAATGGTGCTGTTCAGACTAATTGAACTAGATCTGTATGAGGAGTAGAATTTTGAAAATGGATCCTCTTTTTTTTAATTGAATAATTGTAAAAATAAGTGTATAATGAAAACCAAATTTTAATACCTCTATTAGCTTGCTAAGATACATTTGCGTACCAAAAATGAAAGCTGTATCTTATAAAATTTATTTTAGCTTATTTTGTGCTAGTAAATTTCAATTGAATACAAGTTAATATATTATGATATAAACTAGCCCACTCCTGAATGAGTAAGACTCGTGCTGAGGAGGGGATTTCAATACAAACAAAAATAAAATTGAGAGTGAACAAATTGCAGATTAAAAAGTGTTAAATATCTTTAAACCCAAACTAAAAATCTAATACAATTTCTTTTTGTTAATTAAATGTATAAAATTTAATTTTAATTTTCGTTCCTCCTCCAAACAATCAATGCCGCTTTGGTTCGTATTCGAGCCATGACCTCCCCAACTGCTTTTTCCATTCTTCTCTATTTCTCGCTGCTGCTTTCCGGTCCTTTATGTGGAACAGGATCACAGTGTCCTTTCCAACCATGTCTTCCCATCGGGTTCTGGGTCTTCCATCCAATCGCTTCCCTCCAAAGTGTCCTCCCAGAACTTTCTTTGGTATTTGTCTCTCTTCCATTCTAACGAGGTGTACAGCCCATTGTAATCTCCTGATTTATTTTATTTTATTGGGTTATTTTACGACGCTGTATCAACATCTAGGTTATTTAGCGTCTGAATGATATAAAGGTGATAATGCCGGTGAAATGAGTCCGGGGTCCAGCACCGAAAGTTACCCAGCATAATCTCCTGATGCGTATGTAAGTTGACAATGCCACATCATCATACAAGGTATATAATTCATGATTGTAACTGATTCTCCAAATTCCATTTGAACACTCCGGACCAAACACTTTCCTCGGGATTTTTCTCTCGAAAGAATCAATAATTATTTCTATTTCCTTCTGTAGGAATGGCCATGTTTCACTTCCATATGTGTTAATATCGTCCCCCCTTAAAAGATATAATTCATTAACAGTAATACCATTCATAACATGGTAAAGGAACTGAATTGTTTCGAATCACATAAAACGTGTAATTGGAATAATGAAAGATGAGTGGAACGGAGAAAAATTCTCTCCGGCACCGGGATTTGAACCTTGGTTTTCAGCTCTACGTGATGACGGCGCTTATTCTGTCGGATTCCGGACACTTAGTCACTCATAACGAGTGCACCTCTGCACATGTGTGGACATAGTGCCACTGTCATACATCTATGACGCAGTGCATGAGGATAGGCCACTAGAGGGAACCCAAGAGTTGGAACTTAAACTGAGAGGATTCGACCCGACATGGGGATGGGAATCCGGTGTGGCTTAGTGGATAGAGCGTCAGCACGTAGAGCTGAAAACGCGGGTTCAAATCCTGGTGCCGGAGAGAATTTTTCTCCATTCCACTCATCTTTCATCACATGATGAAGCAGAATATCTGCACGGAAATATCATGTATGTACTTCGGTACATCATAATAATATGTGTAATCGGAAGTTAGGGCTATGTGATATTCTAGTGACATGTTCCTTCATCCCTCATTTATTCCTCCACTTCCTTCGTAACTTCATCAAACCTACCACCAACGCTGCAAATTATCAACAGTAATCTCACTAGACGTTTTGATTTTATCGATAAATCTGCGAGTGGAACACACGCAGATTTATCTAGAGAAAATCAAAACTTGAGTGGGATTTAATTGACTATTACACGATTAGAAGAAAGTATATAAAGATTAGAAGTAACGAAGTAGGCCTACTCCAATACAATAAAATATTAATTGACTTACGAAAATACAACTGTCTTCAAATGTATTATTGTACCATCTCAACATTACAAATATTACGCTAGATGCATGCTAGATGGCAGTAGTGAGTAATGCCTTCTCGTCGAGAAGTTCTCAGTCTATACACGATGGCAATGTTACTAGTCAAGAAGGCTTTGTTGATTCAGTTTCATTTTTATTAAGACAGTTGCATTCCACTTCAATTATCCGAATCAACGTCACTTGACAGATGATTTTCAATAAATCTTAATATTAAACAATCTCTGATAAGTGACTATCCATAATATCATATAGCAGAAGCTATAACATAACCTAACTAATATAGACTACACAAGTGTTAGAAAAATTTTAATTAACGACGATGACATAAAAAATAAACATGAATAATTTTAAAAGGAATAATTATTGAATGTACAATTTTCAAATTTGAATGTGGTTGGTGGTTCAATTGATGTTACATTGGACGTGTGCGTAATAGAAGTGGAACTCGTTGATTTAGGCCTAATGGTGTATTCAACTTATTCAGGATTTCCGAATGGTGCTCTTCATTTATTTGTAAATCGGATTTCAGAAGATGCATAGGTATAATCAGTGATTTTTATTTATTCTTGTTCTTGAATGCCAATGCGAGTCATATTTGAAACTGCTGTGCATCGACTGGAGTGGTTTGTAATTTGTATATTTTTTGACGTGCAGACCAGCGCAGTTTCAAATGTTGGCAAACAAAGAAACAAATGCTTGGGACGCGATAAAATTAAACAAATGCTAGGGACACGAGAAAATTAAACAAATGCTAGGGACGCGATAAAATTAAACAAATGCTAGGGACGCGATAAAATTGTGCGACAAGCAGCCATGATTGGTTGAAATTCGTCCTTCCGTACCGTTTTATTGGTCAAAAGTAGTATGACGTAGTAAGAGTGTAATAGTCATTGAAAAAGCAATGCATGTTCATGGTAAAAAAAAATCAACACACTTGATAGGTGTTTTACTGTGGACTGAATACAAACTTAAAGTTAACTTGAACTGGACGTTAGAATGAAGGTATTAGCCAGCTCAGGGTATATATATTACAAAAATTTATCGTGTATAAAATAAGACATAAAATTGTTGAACGATGTTTTAATTGCTATGGTGATGCCACGCCCCTGAGATCTTCCCCCAACCTTATAATCAACATTGTAAGGAGATGGAGTCAATAGCCTGTGTAACATATTCGACCTTGATTCTCGTATACTAATGCACAAGTTTTCGCTCCATGCTCAGATGAAGATTGTGTCGGTTGTAGGGCAAAACATTGATTAATTAGCAGTCGTGACGGAGGAGTTTTATATATACTCGGTTCCAAATTTAAACTCTGCTGCGTGATGCCGTGCTTCGTATGAAGCCCTAGATTGGTTTCTGAGCGTGAAGTCATACAACTTCATGCACTTCGCATTATCGGCCAGTTTTAATCTTGCAAAATCACGTTCAAATCGACATATTGTCAGTGTACGAATTTTGTGAACAATTTTTTCCATATTCATTTCTTGATAAATAGATGTTTAGGTACCCTATACAAACGTAAATATTTTATCTTTTTGTTGTTTTGTAATTTAGGGAAAGGTAAAGATTTTTCTGTCCAACCTAAAATATAGGCGCCAAATATGTTTCATTTTATTCTGCTGATGTGCTAAAGACTCCGGAGACAACGAGTACAATGATACAAGATTTCCAATGATAAGTCATTATTATTATTATTTTTGTTTTTATTATTATTACTACTACTACTACTTACTTACTGGCTTTTAAGGAACCCGGAGGTTCACTGCCGCCCTCACATAAGCCCGCCATAGGTCCCTATCCTGAGCAAGATTAATCCAGTCTGTATCATCAAATCCCACCTCCCTCAAATCCATTTTAATATTATCTTCCCATCTACGTCTCGGCCTCCCAAAAGGTCTTTTTCCCTCCGGCCTCCCAACTAACACTCCTTTGCTGTGGTCGTGCCAGAGAATCAGTCCCATTCCGAGGCTTATTTGAAGGTTTCGTATCAAGCTGTTTTTTACGATGATGGGTTGTTAGCCCTTCGCCCAACCCCCAAGCTGGAGGACCACCCCTCATCGGCTGTCCGCTTATTCAATATATTCACAGCTACCCTCCATATCTGGACGCCGTCTCCTCGATCTGCAACCTGAGGACGCGCTATGCCGTAGTGATAGGGATCCACAATACATGGATTATTATTATTATTATTATTATTATTATTATTATTATTATTATTATTATTATTATTATTATTATTATTATTATTATTATTGGCGGTTGAGGAACTTTTGTCATCCAGTCGGCTCTCAAAAAAGCTGAAAGTTAGAATTTATAAAACTGTTATATTACCGGTTGTTCTGTAGGCCTACAGATGTGAAACTTGGACTCTCACTTTCAGAGAGGAAAAGAGATTAAGGATGTTTGAGAATAAGGTGCTTAGGAAAATATTTGGGGCTAAGTGGGATGAAGTTAAAGGAGAATGAAAAAATGTGCACAAAGTAGAACATCACGCATTGTATTCTTCACCTGACATAATTAGAAACATTAAATCCAGACGTTTGAAATGGACAGGGTATGTAGCACTTATGGGCGAATCCAGAAATGCATATAGAGTGTTAGTTTGGAGGCCGGAGGGAAAAAGACCTTTGGGGAGGCCGAGACGTACATGGGAGGATAATAAAATGGATTTTAGGGAGGTAGGATATGATTGTAAATACTGAATTAATCTTGCTCAGGATAGGGGCCGATGGCGGGCGTATGTGAGGACGACAATAAACCTCTGGGTTTCCTAAAAGCCATAAGTAAGTATTATTATTGGTGGTGGTGGTGGTAGTGGTGGTGGTGGTGATGGTGGTGGTGGTGATGGTGGTGGTGGTGGTGATGGTAGGCTATTAGCAGTAGAAATAGTAATACATATAAATTTCCGATTTCTTTTATTATCCCTGTCTAAGAAACTAGTAATTACAAAAACATACCTTATGATCAAACCCCACATTACAGTAATTATTAATTCTGTTTACAAATCATTGAGATTGTAATTACAAATTTGAAATTATTCAGTCAACCTTTGTTTTATTTTACTATAAAATCACTTACTTAGAAGCAAGTTGGAATATGCTACATTAATTTGAAATCCTTGTTGCAAGAACAACGTTCATTCAAATGTTGATACAGAATAAATCTCTTAGGTTTCTCTATTAAAAACATTCAAAATATCTTGTCCGTTCCAGTTCCCAACAAGATTATTGAGATACATTTTTGGATTGCATAGGCTACGCTTATGTTTAATAAAGACTATTATAAAGTAAATACGGAAGGAACTTTGTTCATTTCTTGACCTTGGATCGAAAGTTAACTTCAGTTAACGCTATTTATGCAACTGGTCCTAACTCTACTTATTGTGTTCTGAATCGAATTACAAACGCACAAAGGATTCTGCCAAGTAAGAAGTCACCAAAGAGTTTAATATTAGTTTAATAAGTGTTGTTAAAATGATATATAAATAAATAGGCTATTGGCTGTTTAATTTCAGAATATTATAACAATTACAAGTGAGATCTCTGCTTATTACTCGAAGTGAATCGGAACTAATTCTTATGAAGTAATAACTGAGAAAACACAAGAATGTCTACAAGGATCTGGTCGTTCAATTCATGCAGATGGCCTTATCAAACAAGACCAACCTCAGAGTTGTTTCACTTTATTCATCTTCCACGTCCTTTTTTTGTGATCAACAATAATTGTCTTTGCTTGAAGGATTTGAATGCCTATTGATTGAATAAGTTAGTAGATAGCTTTCGTATTTAAATGACGTCGATATTTGCCTGGAGATACAAATAAATTGCACTGAAGTTGGAATAACAATTACTCAGTCGTGAATTCCTTCGACTACGGAACGTATGGAATGGTAAAATTTATTTGATAAGACACACCCACATCCTTTTTTGTATTTAAGAAAAATTAGTTTTAGTAGAATTCAGAACTGTTCTATCACTGCTTCTTTTTCACCACACACAAACACACGCACAGCCAAATGCGGTAAGATAGTAGAGTTGGAAAAGTGGAGGGGGGACGCAGAGCATGTAACTTTAACTAACTTTGTTTTCTTGAGCGACCGTAAAACCGAATTACAAGCCAATTAGCTAACCAATGCGGCCATCCATCTATACGAGAACCCACGCACTAACTTTGAAACTATTTAAATCCAAATTACGCCAGAAAGACGGTGCTTGTTAGTTTCACGAATCGTATAAATTAAAAATAGAATATTTTACATAAATAACGATAGGCTTCAATTTATCATATATTTCGTGTGTGGCTTTATGCAAATCTAAGACTTGGAAAGAAAATAAGTTGTGGAATTTTATTATAAAATTAAATTAAAAGTTACTTGTCTTTCATAATTATTCGTTTATTAAGAATTTAAATGCCGGCCACTATGCACACAACAGTTATGGTTCGTAGCTTTATCGTTTCATTCAAGTTACGGCATTGAGTTTGAATTTTGTCTAAGGTTAGAATGATTACCGTTGTTAATATGATGTTCTAATGGCCATCTTCGTGATGATTCCAGATCACATGAGTCTCGACCAGTGGCGGCTGATTGGCTGAGGCAATTGAGGCCGGGCCTCAGTCACTTTGCTTTCTTAAGGGGAGGCAGAGGTGAAATTTTCGAACAAAACTGAAGAAAAAATGAAAATTTGTTTTTTTCCATTTTTATTATCTTTATTTTGATATTCCGATGTTAGTTTTTGATTTTGTGCCCTTAAAAGTATGAAATTAAAACCAAGATAACTCTATTACTATATTATTCCCATAATAAACTAATACTTATCATTATTTATATACCTTCTCTGAACATATAAATAAAAAGAAATATTGAAAATTTCTTACAATATGGTGCATGGAGCATTTTATATCAAACGATATAAAGTTTTATAAAATTATTAATATTTACAGAACTATTTTACTTAGAAAGTTGAAACTTGGTATGTCCATTACTAATAACATATTTAGTATCCATGATCAATTTCAAACAAATCGGATAAAGTTTGTGGATTTTGAAATATTCACCTCTGCCTCCCCTCAAAACTCAAAATTTTAGTGGTTTTTAGTCGTCTATAACATATTATATTAGTTATTTCAATGAAGCGTATAGAGTTGTAGAAGTAGAAAAATTTATGATGTATATAGACCTGTTTTGCAGTAAAATTTGTTCCTAAGGGCAGGATCGCTCGTGCCCGGTCTGGCTTCTGCATTTCGTATGTTTCCACGGGTTTTAAGGTTGCGCTGAGGCACATTTCTTGTGGCCTCGTGGCCTAGCAGGTATTCCCCCCACCCATCAGCCTTCACTTCTCCCATTCAGAATCCGGTCCAAAACTTTTACTGCTGTAAGCTGTACCTAACCCCTTAAAGTTCTAAACAGGTCAAGTCAAAATATTACATTAATGAAGATATTTAGGGAAAAAAGATAAAATTCATTGATCATACAATCATACATAACACGTATTTAGTTAACATATTGCAAGAGAAAATACTTCACAAGAAAGTAAGAGGAAGACAGAGGAGAAAATGCAAGAAACATGCTCAATAGAATGAAGCGCAACAACTATGAAGAATTATTCAAAAGAACTGCAGAGGAAAGAGAAACGTGGTGAAGCAACAATACGAAGTCTTCCAAATTTGTTATTATTATTATTTTTATTATTATTATTATTATTATTATTATTATATTATTATTATATTATTATATTATTATTATTATTATTATTATTATTATTATTATTATTATTATTATTATTATTAATAATAAACCAGTGGAAGACGAATAGCAATCTCAGCGTTAGTGAGAGAGGTTTCTGTTTTACCAAAATAGTCTCAAAATTGACAAAATTATGTCATAACTGAGTGATTTTAAAATTATAAAGATTTCCGTTTTAACAAAATAGTCTCAAAATTTACAAAATTATGTTATAGTGATTTTTAAATTATAAATTTAATGGGTAAATATTGTTGAGAATAAAATAGGCTTATATGTGCAATAACAACATGTAAATTATAATGCATTATTTTGTGAAAGTGTGTAAGCCTATTTTTTTGCTACTTCATATGATACAAGAACGTTATTTTCGTGCAAATGAGTATACATCGAGTTGAAGTCTTTATTGATATTCAATTGAACTAGCGAAATCTATTATTTCAGTCTTTGATTACAAAGACAAGATGTAATTGTTCGTTTGATTTGCCGTTTGAGTCATTACTACTGCGACATGCTGGGCAATTAGCGTAATGCGGGACAGGTGGTATTACTGAGGAAGATGTTACGTGGTGAATGCTTAATAGGCTAGAACCTTATAAACTCCGCAAAGTATTTTATGTTTACATAGTTCTACTACTGATATATCTCAATATTTGATATGGATAATGGTGTACCACCTCTTCTTTAACATTAAAATAACTTGAGCGAAATCACAAGATAAAATAAAAAACTACAAAATATTATAAGTCCGTTCTGCTTGAATTATTAGTCTTACTATAGAGACAAAGAGACATTTAAGATAAAACGAATGCTTTATGATTGAGCAGCGAGAAACGATTTTTATGCTGTCCTGAGGGTTAGGTAAGGTGGTGTTAATAGGTAGAATTTTATAACAACATCAACAAAATATTTGTATTTAGATCAATAATTGATATTTCTGGCTAAATGATCAATTTATCTGGCGAGTAAGATAATATCTTCTCTTCTTTTACTCTAAAAATTGCTACAGCGAAATCACAAAGTGAAACAATAGTTACTTTTAAAATACTTCAAAGTTGATTGTACCTACATACAGTAACTATAATCACAAAATGAAACCCCCCTCAACATTTAGAGAGAAAAAATTGACCGATAATGGTAAATTAGTTGCATTTTCTGCACAGATGTTTAGGTCTGATGTTTAAAATTGCTTCATTAGTGTCTCTTTAATTTTATTCTCTTAAGTAATTTTTCTATGAATTTTCTTGATAAATTTAAATTTACAGATATTTCCGTATTAACCTTAGGTTGTCCATGACTGTCCTTCCAAATTAATTAATTGTTCAAAATTGGGCAATTTTGTTGTTTTCAGTTTCGTTAATATAGGCATTCTCCAACCATTAGAGTTTTTCTTATGTTTTATTTTGTAATCAAAAGTTTGTAATTAATTCCCGCGCTTTTATTAAGTTAAGACTGGTTGACAATAAATCGGGAGCACAAACAACAACGAAAACGAGAACGGAAAAATTGTGAAAATGTACTGTATTTAAATTTGAGCAATCACAATTAACGTGAAGTTTGCCGGAGCCCGGGAACGATAACGCGAAGGTTTGCGAAGTTCCTTCTCGTTTCCGATCACAGCCTACTAGAGTGATTCCATTGCCATCAAAAACTATTTTGTCTTCGTATATTTTGTAGCAAGGAAGCTGATATAATTTCTTCATCCATTGCTTGTAACTAATTCAGAAATTCAGTAGAATCACTTCCAATATAGGCCACACGACCGTCTGAATTCAATTTTTAAATATTCTGTGCTATAAATTTTGAAGTTGGTTAACCTATGTTGATGTTAGCTGGCTTGAACGCGTGAGAGAACGCCATTGATCAAGTATAGGCCTACACAAATAACATCAGAATGCGTAATATCGACTTTACATATCGTTATTGACATATGTCGAAATGTGTAGCCGTTTCCGTTCTCGGTTTGTGTTTCAATAATCTTCACGTTCATGTCCTGCTTCCCGTTCTCGTTTCCGGTTTATTGTGGACCAGCTTCTAGCCTTACAAGCTTCATTTCTAAGAGTTTTTTTTTTTTTATTTGTCCGTTCTAAGAACACACGAAGTATATTTGTTTACACTTTTAAATAGGCCTAATCTGTGATGAGATGACCAGTGAACACCACAAAAATAAAACAATGGTGAAAACTTCATAATCTCCTGGGTCCTGGAGTATGGTATACTATACTTCATACATGTATTTGGTTTCAAATTTGCCATTAGGTGGAATAGTTATCGATTACTTCTTTTCTGTGCTTGTCAAGCTCCTGACATCTCTTGGGACTTAAAGGAAGCACAAGAAGATCATTGCAATCATTGCAATGCGTGTTTCAACTATTTGTAAATAAAAATGGCGACCAGCAACTCAACGCCAAGGTACAGGACATGCTTTCGAAGTAAACGTATATTTTAAAGATAAAAAATTTATGATATAAGATGTATGTTCAGTGACCCGAATTGTACTATAATATACCTGCATTTGTGCCCTAACTGTAACCTGCAGAATTTTTTCAGCATTTTTCTTCATTTCAGTGACTTTTTTTAAGCTTAGATTTGTATTAAACTTTAAAAATAAAACAAAAAAAGTCTCATGACTCAGGAAGATATGTAAACATCTTAACAAAAATGGTGGGGAAAATAAAAGCACGATTTTTCATTTCATTTGTTATCTTACATTAGCAATGAAGCTTTAAGATGTGGAACAAGTCAAAATTTTACAAGATTACAATTACAGTTTTACAAAGTTTTTACAATTTTTACAATTTTACATTTTTGCAATTTTTTACAATTTTTTTGGCGAGATGTAGTGAGATGAGGTGAGGTCGAGGATTCGCCAAAAGATTACCTGGTATTTGCCTTACTGTTGGGGAAACCTCGAAAAAACCCAACCAAGTAATCAGACCAAACGGGGGTGAAGTAAAGTGAGGCCGAGGACTCGCCATAGAACATCCGACATCAGTCCGACGGCTGGGAAAAACCTTGGAAGAAACCAATCAATCAGACCAAACGGGGAATCCAACCCAAGCCCGAGTGCAGCTCCGGATCAGCAGGCCAATAATATGGTAGTATTAAAAGATATTAGACAAACAACAGGAATTGTAAAATGGGTAACAATGAGGTACAGAGAATAGAACGTTCATGTCACAAGACTTCGATAGACAGGATCCTTAATATTATACAGTATGAATCACTTCAAGAGAGACGAAAAATATAAAAAAATATGCTACAGAAACGATGGCGAGTCTCATGAATTGGAAAGATAGGCTGGATGTTTATCGAAGAGGAGGAATATTATGAGCCGAATGGAGGAAGAGTGAGCGTTACGTGAAGAATTTACTTATGCATAGATTTGATAGATTTTATCACTTGCAGTCTCAGAACCTCTATATAATATGATATTTACAGAACCACGAAATTGATTTTTGTCTCTCTTATCACGTCGGAGGAAATGCATCATATAAATCAATGTCAGTAATATTTTAAACAGATTTACGTATAGGGAAGAAAGTAAGAAAGGAAATACGTCAGAGTATCGTGCCTTATAGCATTCTGGAAGTTTTGGCGTGTTACAAATGGCACGCGTGTTAGATTACGGCCATGACCGATACAAGGTTCCCCTGGATTATTTTTTAACCCACTGGTTCCCTTCCTGCATTATTTCTCTCTACCCCATCGTTATTCATGGAAGTGTGACAACCAGCGAGATCCTTCATCTTGGATTTAATTCAGCGTGTCATCCCAGCTCTATCCCTCTTCATCTTTTCCCCCTTATGTTGTATGACGGAGACTACCAGTGGGGACAGGAAGCTTAAGTTTATGGAAACGGAATCTTTTTTACATATTTTGAAGGTTTATCTTACCTGTGTCGCTACAAGTAAAGTATAACCAAATTTTGAGGAAACTTCTACTTTCCTGTATGTTTACGGTGTGCAGCTTACTATAATAATAATAATAATAATAATAATAATAATAATAATAATAATAATAATAATAATGTGCTTAGGAAAATATTTGGGGCTAAGAGGGATGAAGTTACAGGAGAATGGAGAAAGTTACACAACACAGAACTGCACGCATTGTATTCTTCACTTGACATAATTCATCATCATCATCATCATCATCATCATCATCATCACGCTTTAGGCCTCTCGACCTGTTGCAAACTTCATACATATTGCTTATTCTTGGTCTTGCCATCGTTTTCTTGGTCTACCATATTACGGAAGCCTTTAGGTTGATACCCGAAGATTAATTTAGGCAGTCTTTCATCACTCATTCGTTCTACATGGGATCTCCAGTTCTGTCTATATTCCACAATTTTGTTGTTTAAGTTGTAGATATTCAGTGACTGCCTGATTTCTTCGTTTCGTATTCTGTCCCTCCTTGTTACACCCATCACTGAGCGAAGGAACCGCATCTCTGAAGCTTGAATTCTACTTTTATCTCTGTTGGTGAGAACCCACGATTCTGCTCCATATAAACCCGCTGGTACTGCCATTGTCTTATAAAACTTCAACATTGTTTCCTTCCTTGCCTTGTTTTTTAAAGTTCTAGTTATTGTACCACACATTCGGTTGAATATTTCCGTTTTTTGTTTGACATCCGCTTCTTCAAAAGGCGATAGTGTGTAACCAAGGAATCTGACATAATTAGGGACATTAAATCCAGACGTTTGAGATGGGCAGGGCATGTAGCACGTATGGGCGAATCCAGAAATGCGTATAGTGTGTTAGGTGGGAGGCCGGAGGGAAAAAGACCTTTATGGAGGCCGAGACGTAGATGGGAAGATAATATTAAAATGGATTTGAGGGAGGTGGGATATGATGATAGAGAATGGATTAATCTTGCTCAGGATAGGAACCAATGGCGGGCTTATGTGAGGGCGGCAATGAACCTCCGGGTTCCTTAAAAGCCAGTAAGTAAGTAAGTAGTAATAATAATAATAATAATAAGAAGAAGAAGAATGACAACAACAACGAACTTTGCATGTAAATATATTAGTGCGTGTGACACATTGTACTGTTGTACATCGGTCAAGAAATACGGTTTGATGTTGCTGCATTTCAGTTCGTATTAACCGTGTTTTGAGGTGATGAGGAAATCCACCAATCCTGCAAGCTATTGCAAATGAAGTTTAGACTAATAAAATATTAATTAATTCATTCATTTATTGTTGTTTTCCCACTGCAAACCCAGCACTCTCGAATCTTCCCTATTTTCCCTATTTTCTTCCTTCCTTTTAGTCTTCGCATGGGATCCATGTAACTTATCTTAATGTCGTCTATCATCTGATATCTTCTTTTGCCCTGAACTTTTCTCCCGGTTACCATTCCTTCCAGTGCATCCTTTAGTAGGCAGTTTCTTCTTAGTCAGTGACCGAGCCATTTTTTTTTTCCTGATCAGGTTCATCACTATTCTTTCTTCACCCACTCTTTCTAGCACAGTGTCAGTTCTTATTCTGTCTGTCCATTTCACACGCTCCATTCTTCTCCATATTAATTTTAAATTACTTCTCCTAAAAAACAAAATTATTAGATCGTTCCACGTTGACACATAGCATACATTCTACAGCAGACATGACACGGAAAAGTTTTTAGTAAAGGCTAAATATTACAGTTAATTCCCGACAAAACAGAAACATGAAGGCCTAGGCCTACAGATTGTTTTCCCAATATTTGGGACCCACTTCATCGGTGGACAAGAGAAACAAGAACTTTGAAAGTAATTTATTTATACATTTGTATCATGCGTCCCTGTTTTCGAGTCATAGTCATCTGAACAAATGGTAGGCCTATAGCCCATTCGTTATCTCGCGAAACCTGCTTGCGCATAAGGGGAAGAAGGAAGCGGACTTAATCCCCATTTCAGTTTGGTTGATAGGCCTTCTTCTCTACTCACACTCTTTACCATCCGTGAAGGGGAAGATGCTACTGTCCATCTCACTAACGTTCGACTAATTGACTTTGAACATAGTGAAAATTCTTACTATTGAAAACGTTTACCGATAATCTATATTTCGAGAGTCTATACTAAGCGTTTATATTGAATTGTATTGTTGTTTATATCAACTGGCACATTAAAAAGCTACTGAGAGCAGAAAATAAATGTTATTTCCACCGCTAGTTGCTACTCTACACCATACACAATGGGACAATCTGCACTGTGTCACTCCCCCCCTGACTTCATAATACAAACAACATTCCTTAATTTAATTATTAGTTGAAAATATTGTAAGAACGGCATTAAAATATACTCAAAACATGTAATTGTTAAACACCTGTGTCACTGTATTTTATATCCACTTACGTACTTTATTTAATAGACTATTTTATTTTCTTGTGTGTAGAACTTAGGAGGGTGCAGGTATTAGAGATAACAGCTACCGTTCTGTTACTGACGGACTCTGGGCAAGTAGAAGGGGAAAAAAATGCCTTCGCTTCCTCTCAACTTGTATGAAATGTCGTTTAGAAGCTTCCCTTCCTCGCTATGCTTCCGCTTGCACCTAGCTACCTCACTGCTTTCTTATTCAATTCTGAGTAGGTACTGCTTTGACATTTTCCCTTTTAATCATTTTTTTAGATGAATTACTGATTTTGCTAAGTTTATTCAAATTGTATTATAATAAAATTAAGGGTACATATGCCATTGCCTCCCATCATTAAGTAGTTTTCTTTAGCTTATTGATTTGCTAAGTTTCATAATTTTACTTATATAATAATTAACGTCTATAATCTTTCCTGCAAATTATATACTGCTCCAAAATTGTGACAGAATTCCGGAAGAATGTCTTACGAATATCTTGGTACTATTATAAACCAAAATGGAAAAATACAAGAAGAAATATTAAACTGAACCAAGAAAGCCTGTAATATCAATTAAGTAATGTAATATTTGGAAAAAAATAAATAGTGCCTAAAACAAAATTACAGTTATACAAATCCGTTATAGAACCAAACCTGCTGTATGGAGGGAAAAGTTAACCAGTGACAAATGAGAGAATAAGTAATATAACAGCAATTGAAATGAAATGCTACCGAAGAATAGCTGGAAAAACAAAGAGGGATAGAGTACGAAATGAGAGAATTAGAGAGGGATTAAAACAGAAATCACTAGGAGAAAAGTTAAGAAGAAAACAACTAAAGTGGTATGGACACATGATGCGAATGGGAGAAGAAAGAAAACCCAAGCAAGTAATGGCGGCAATGACGGAAGAGAGAAGAGGGAAGGAAAGTCCAAGGACGATGTACTCGTATATGGATAATATTGAGATGATGGCAAGGAAAAGAGGGAAAGGAATTGGGGAACTGATAAGAATGGCGAGGGATAAGGTGGAATGGAGGAGATGGATCGAGGCAGATCCGGTGCTGTGAGGCAAAAGGGAAAGATGAATAAGCATTTTGTAGATGAATTACTGATTTTGCTATGTTTATTCAAATTGTATTATAATAAAAATTACGGGTATATATGCCATGTCTCCCATCATTAAGTAGCTTATTGATTTGCTAAGTTTCATAATTTTACTTGTATAATAATTACAACCTTTCCTACAAATCGTGTACTGCTCCAAAACTGTGGCAGAATTCCGGAAGAAAAAGTCATTTTTAGTGTGGAGTCTACAGAAAAGTATATTAACTTTTTCTGTTCGACAGCAGTGAAGATTGATGATGGGTCTGCTGTAAATGGGTCTGTAACCAACTTCCCTTGATCTGTTAGGCCTACTGGAGAAAAATATTGTAAAATAAATATGTACACGTATTGAAAATTTGCATGTTGCATTTCACTATACATTGTAAGTTGTAGTTCTTCCTTATAGCCGAGACACTCTGTGACCGGCACGCAGTTTGGGAATCCTTAACTTATGCATTGTAGAGGTTAGGATTGAAGAGCCGAGAGAGATAAAATAATAATAAAATTGGAAAAGAAATCGATACCAGAGTCTGCCGTATAAATGTTAAAGTGCTACGCATAGACAACATTAATACATTAAGTTACATAATTATCTACTTGATATCAGTGTAGTTAGAAGTGTGATAGGAACTTGAAATGAAAATGGGATAACGGAAGTGACGTACTCGTATCCACAAGAAGAGGGATTACAGGAGTCTGGTATATTTATTAGGTGTGAGAGTATCAGCCTGAGCCACACCCTGCTTGGTAACTTTTTAAACTCAGTCATACATTGGAATGATCCTTCCACCCCGCTTCTATTTGTTATTCATGGAAGTGTGAAAACGGGCATGTCCTCCACTCTCATAACCCCCGCTTTCTCAAGATGAGACCAGGAGACGAGAAAACTGCAAGAGGAGTATATCTTCGATAATATATGCGTGCATAATAAGATGAAAACAGACGGGAGATTCATTTCCCAGCGGAGATGATCTGGCATTCACATTTCAGAAGCGTAGAAATAATTTACCGGGAATTGATGTCTTCCATGGAACTGATGCATATCTACCTTCGTGAGAGTCTTCAGTTACGTATTGTCGTAATTCTATTTGTGAACTTGTTTTCATTTCTATTTTAAATTAAAAATTAAACGTTTATGTCATTCCACTATTAAACAGTGTTGCATTTCAAGATGCAGCTTGTTTGTAAACTCAATTCTTCGTTAGATTCTACAGTTAAATGATGCTAATTTTAATTTAAGGCGACTTTTAGTTATAAGCGTGGAAAAGGTATTCATGAAAATATCTTATAACATTTAAACTCTAGATGCAAAAATAATTGGATGGAGTTACGCAATAATAGACCAACCGACAATTTGAAAAAAAAAAAAAAAAAGAGAGAGAGAGAGACATTTGCACAGATCTATTGACGGCAGGCTAATTTAACTCTGAAAAAAAAATCAAGAATGCGATATCTGAATTCTGCTGCTATTTATGAGCAAAAATTCGTTTATTGCATAAAATTAATTCATTTGTTTTGCTTTGAGATATTAATTCAACTGCTGGTCTCTTATTGAAAATCGGTTAGCCTTTTTTGATATTATTTGTGCTATTTTTTGTAACAGTATGAATGTTATAATAGGCCTACTTCTTGCAAAAATAAAATGTAAAAAAAAAAAAAAAAACAGATTTATTTCAATGGCCAATATCTCGAAACAGGTTTTTGGCGCTTGGTCTCTTATTGCGTAACTCCGTCCAATTGTCATAGTTGTATGTAATTTTTGCAGAGCTATATTGTAGGCCTATCATTTACGAATATTTTAAGGGGTGAGACATAAGATTGGTTTGTTTCTCCTTCACATGTCTTGGTTTTTCCTTCTTATCCTTCATGTAGGCTACTCCCATTTTCCTTTTTCTCTTAGCCTGTAGGCCTACTTTTTCATTACTTTCGTAGCTCGTGTTTCTGCCATTTTTTTCTACATGTTCTATCACCTTATGTAATTTCCTATGTCTTCGAATATTCCAAGTTATTTCTCAACGTCTGTGTTTCGTTTTCGATCTCTCAACTTATAATCTGCTACTGGTCTCAGAAACCTCGTTTCAGATGCTACATTTCTGTTAGTTCGATTGTTCGTGTCAAACTTAAGCATCCATACAGCATTGTTGGGATCGCCATGACTTTATAGAATATCAGCTTAGTTTCACTGCTTACATTCTTTAAATATCGCTTAATCCTGCAGTAAAAATATTCTGACATATTTATCATATTTAGTTACATTATCATTTTAATAGACCTATAAGAGATAATATAATCTCAGATCACATATAACAGATTGATCAACCTTATGGGCTTTGAAGGTAACAACTTCTATCAATTTTACTATCCTGCCATCTAGCAACTGCAGAAGAAATCGCGTAACTCCCATTTGAATTGCATGGAACAACTAACTGTACGTAGCGGTCGTTACCAATCGACACAGGCGATCCTGGTGGTTGTTCTCTTCTACATGTTACCGTTTTTAACATGGGGATGGTCAATCTGTTATATATGTGATCAGGGAAAAAATCAGACACTGAAATGATTGTGCTGTGTAGGTAAGAAATATTACAAGAGTTCCACCGCATTTTCATAGTAATGTATGGCGAAAATAATATCACATCGATAACTTCGTCTCAGACTACTGAAATTGATATCAGCATCAACAAATTTATAGAAGTTTCACACTAATTAAAATGACTGAGCTATACAACTTTGATTGTTTAATTTGTTGTTTCAAACAGTGTGTCATAATAAGTTTAATGTGGCTTGTTTTAATTTGAATCACAACACCGTCTTTTTTTTTTACTACTTTTGCTCTTTTTTCCGTAAAAGTTGGGTCTGTATAACTCGTATTCTGGATTTGTTATAAGTTTTATACTACAAAATTTGAAGAAAAAAGTTCCCCGTATATGTTTTAATAATAACAAATCACGTTCACGTTTTATAATTCATTTAATTTTTTTAAGAAAATTTTCTCTGTACCGTATCTGCTACTAATTGCTTTTGGACGGTAGTTTAAATTTTATCAGAATTTGAATGGTTGAAGGTACAGGAAAATGAGAGCTGCGCAACCCTGAATCTGTAAATAATCTTCTGGGGTTACGAAATAATAGGTTGTGTTAATATCTTTAATTCACTACGTGAATATAAAGACGGAGTAGCTAGCTACGTATTATCTTGCTCACTAGACGGCAAATCTGTTAGAGCGGAAGTAGGTAGCTCAATTAATGCTCCTATTTCTAGAAAGGTAGAATATATTTATGACGAAGAAAATTACAGTTTCGGATTGCCTTAGAACTTCCCCACTGAAATGTGCTCTAATTAACACGTCGCGTGATAATGCAATCAAAAAGAAGACGAAGAGAAAAAAGAGAATGGATGAGTAAAAGATGATGATGGGGAGAAGATGATATGAAAGATGGCTATGATTGGTGGTGGTAATGTTGTCATCAATGAAATTATGCGATGACTGTAATAATTTCGCGATTATCTAGCATTGGTTGAGATGGTAGGTTGAGTCCGAGGATTTGTCATAAAATTACCTAACATTCGCCTTTCATTTTGGACAAAAAAAACGGAAAACTTCCAACCAGGTAATCAATTCAAACGGAAATTGAATCCAAATTTGAGCGCAGACTCGGTGCACGAGACCAATTCGTTAACCTTCAGAGCACGACGATGATAATGATAGTAGTGATGGTGGTATTAGTTATGATATTAGGTGCTCCTTGTAAGTATGCAACACTCTTGTATACAAAATAGGTCTAAGTCGCAATTACGAATTTGTATTCAAATTCGCGATATCGTATTCGTTAGGACATTTGTGTACATGAATGCAAATGAGTAAACTTCTGAAATGTTGTTTACTATTTTCACTGGGAACAAGCGTTAAAGAAAACAAAGACGAGCCACAACAATAATTACTTATAGGTCATTCGTTATCTCGTGAAACCAAATGTAAGCTAGCTAGCTGCAAGTAGAATCGTAGCGAGGGAGGGAATCTTCTCAGTCCACTTTGTGCTTTCCCTCACGCGCAGGTAGGTTTCACGAGATAACGAATGGCCTATAGACATCTCGCGGTATAGTCCCATGTTGAGCGACAGCATCTGTACTGCGCATGCGTTACATTGATTTCTGCACTGTAGCTACAACACGCCAGTTGTATTAGATTAAGTATATGATCGTAGATGTTTATGATTTGTTTTATATGAGCGCCGCGCCGGTTCCTACTTCAGTTCTAATGTTCACTGACATCACCCAGCACTCAAGTGGTATCTTAGGTGTTTATTCACTTTTAAGAATAAAAAATGCGTTATTCTTCAAAAGTGCGTGCGTGTCGAAGAGAAAATAATATGAATTGTCTTTATTGTCTTAGGTATACACATCATTCATCGATATCTGATAGATGATTTAGATGATAGGCCTAATAATAATAATAATAATAATAATAATAATAATAATAATAATAATAATAGGTCTAATAATAATGGTGTCAGTGATTATTGCCTATGTAGAAAGTGCCCACTCCTCGTTTATAGACTGTTTCCACAGATGATGTTTGCCAGTTTTGTGTCATTATTGTAAATTGTATTCGTCTAAAGGCTCATTTACAATGAAAATTGAACATAACGTAAGCGTTAACTTAAGAATATAAACGTTACGGTAAAATGAAGAAGTCATGCCATCATTCACGATGGGAACATAAACATAAACGCAAACATACTTTGTAACCATGGAAACATAACAACGACGCCATTTTCTCATATTCTGTCGTATACTTCAGCGCTCCACGATTGTGTTCTGTTTGCAAATCACGTAAGCATAAGCATGAAAGTTTGAAGTTTTCAAACTTTCATGTTAACGTCTTACGGTAATGTTTATGTCAATGCTTATGTGAATCATTGTGAATGATCCCATTTGGTAGCCTGGGCGCAAACTTCTGTGTTTGTGTTACGGTTATGTTTAATTTTCAATGTGAATGGGCCTTAAGGCTCTAAGCCTACTTGTGTCATCATAGCTCAGAATGTTGCACAGTGATAAACGGCAACTAAAACGAGTTTGAATCATCATCATCATCATCATCATCATCATCATCATCATCATCATCATCATCATCATCATCATCAGCTTCAGGACTCAAGCCATAATTGGCTCGTTCCGGTCTCATGAATTACAACTGTTGTATCCATCTCCTTCTCGGTCTGCAAACATTCCTTACACCTTTCAGTTTATAATTTAAAATTAATTTTGGAATGCGGCCATCTTCCATCCGTTCTAGAAGCTCCATCTAATCGTTTCTATATTGAGATATTTTTTCTGTTAATTTGAATATTTTGAGTTCTTTTCGAATCTCTTCATTTCTTTTCCTATCCCTCAAAGTATATCCAGCCACACTTCTCAAAAATTTCATTTCTGCAGCTTCTTCTTTCTTATTTAGAAACCAAAATTCTGCACCATACATCAAACTAGGAACTGCTACCACTTTGTAAAATTTAAGTTCGATGTCTTCCCGCGTAGTTTTTAAACATCTTATTGTACCACATATGTAATTTAATTTATTTATTTTATTTCAATTATTGAAAATGAATTTCATGGTTTTACGAAAGAAGAGAAATCGAAACCAAACGGAAAGTTTAACATTTTTTTAAATATCTTATAGGCTATAAAAAGATCATTATAATTACATGGATGGCTGGGGAATATTAAAAATTGAATAAAGACATATTATCATTGGTACAAAACATAAAGTTGAAAAACGCGAAAGAAAAGTAAGATTTGCGTTGAAAACTTTTTTTTTTAAATATTTATCCTTCAAATGTCATGCTTAAGAAGAAACCCTTGTCGGTCTACATGATTATATTATGACATAAATGATGATAAGGAGGATAGTGATCATGACGATAGCAATACTAATGACGATGATTATGGCTGCGACGATGACGAGAAGATAGTGGTGAAGATGATGACTATGATAATTACGATGAAGAGAATGACTATGTTGACGATATAAGACAAGGTCGGAAATATGACGGACGTGGACAAGGACGCTGTTCGGCAATGACAAACAGGGATACTACGAAGATGATGATAATGTTTATGGTTGTTGTCATTGCGTGACTCTGGCAGACACACTCGAAATAATGGAATGCTCACTTAGAAAACTGTTGTAGCCTGCTTATATGAATGTAATTTCGTCCAATTTTCAGTTACCTACTTTAATTTTGTACTATGGAAAACATATAATAATTTATATTACTCTGTTGTAAGGAGTGATCGCTTTTTTAATCTAAATAAGACAAATTCATGGGTTTACTACTTGTATTTCACTTACTATTTTAATATAATTAACAAAAATGAACGATATCTACACGTCCGTAGGATTCTCGTATTTGTCGACGATATATTTTCCCCCTCGTCATTATTTCCATTTCCCGGGCTCCAGCCCTTTCCAGAAAATTCTCTCTTTACAGCAGGAGACTTACGTCTTTGTTTACATGCGTCTTTCTTCTCGGTTAGGTTTCTACGCGTTCCCCAGCTCTATGTCATGTATCAGGACAGTTTATGTGGAATAGAAGATTAGAAAAGAGAAAAAAATAAGAGGCTGAAAAGGGGAAGCTGGAAAGGGAAAAGATGGGAAAAGAAGACAACGAAGAGACAGATAAGCTCCGAAGTGGAAGACGCTTCAAATTGTCTCTGACAACTCTTATTCCTTCTTTCTATCTTAGCTTGTATATTTCTTTTTCTTCTTGCTAGATCTCTTCGTTTTCTTTTTCCGCTTGAGAGAATTTTAGTTTTCTGTCTCGTTTTTCTTTCCCCTCATTGTTCAAAACAAAAAATCTTCTATAGCAATCCACTTATTAATGTGTCAGTTTTACCTTTATTCTAACACCAGTCAAAATGTGCTAACGTAAAAGAGAATAGCTTATAATCGTAGATATACGAGTAGCTTATGTGAAATATATATTATTCCCTTTGAGTTTATTATTTAAGTATTCTTATATAAACTTAAAATCTCATTACTGTAACAGATTGAACCAATCGTAGTTTAACTACAAAATTACAGGCGAAATTGTAATTCACATATATTATATAGAATGCCTCGCTGTAGAATTCTACGTTAAATGTTGAATTATCGTCCTGTGGTCAAGAGATCCTTGGGCAGATCGTTAAAACGTTGGTAAGAGACCGTAACGGACAACTAGGTCCATTACATGATGATGATGATGATGATGATGATGATGATGATGATGATGATGATGATGATGATGATGATGATGACGACGACGACGACGACGACGACGACGACGACGACGACGATTACGATGACGATGATAACGACGACGACCACCTTCCAGATAAAAACTTACCGTCGTTGACAAAATTATAATATTAATAGAAGCAAAATTGTAACATTTGTTACCATTACCATCAACATCACCACCACATAATGAATTTTGAATCTCTGCTGTTCGGTCCTTTTGTTAATGGTATTCGTATAGAGCCTATTATGTTTCTTCTCAATCTTTTTCTGGGGTTATTCAAAAGTCAAAATTATCTTTGTTAAAAAGTAAGTTAATTTAAAAATAATAGGTTTATAAGAGATATAATTAGACAAAATTCAGGATGTGGAATATGCAGTATGAATCAGTTTGTGAAGCGACAGCAGATGTACTGCTCAAAAATGCGAGGTATCGTCAGAAATTGATTTTTAGGGGAGAGTCGGGTAGTATCGGACATTAGGTAATATCGGACAGTGCGTTTCTTTCATCTACCACCATATGGTAGTACCTGAATGACATGGTTACGTTTCTCTATGCGACATCACAAAAACGTAACCATGTCAATCAGGTACTATCATCGTGTAGTAGATGAAAGAAACTCACTGTCCGATATTACCCGATGTCCGATACTACCCGACTCTCCCCTACTTCAATAAACACCACTCTTATACAGTACTATTTTTCTATAGGCCCATACCTCTTAACAGAGTTACAGTACTATCGAATCTTTCGTGGCTTTTGAATAACCCTATATAATAGACTTTTTGCTAATTATTTTGTAAAAAGTAATCATTAAAAAAACTCAATATTATCTTGCATCTTCTATATGCAAAACTATCTAACCGAGCGAGTTGGCGCAGACTGTAGCATTTGTGACTCGTATTCGGGAGATCTCGGGTTCAAACCCCGTGACTGGCCAATCTGACTGGGGTTCTTCACGGTTTCCTTCAGTCACAAAGGCAAATGCCGGATTGGAAACTTACATATCATGAATCACCACCGCCTCATTCACCAATATCATAAACATTAATCAAAGTCTGAAATCAGTTAGCCTACATGAATGTAAGCCATCTACAACACACGATATGACCACAGATGTTAAAGCGTGTATAAATGAATTTAACAAAAAAAAAAAAAAAAAAACTGTCTAGCGAATTTGAAAAAAATGAGCAATTTTTTTCGTCGTAAAAACAGAATAACAATTGAATGTTACAGTTTAACACGTTTCCTTATTATAATTTGAATGGGTTTCGTCACAATTTATTTCCTTTTGTCGGAAGTATAGTATAGTTTATTTTTGAACTGTAATTTAATAAACATATATTACTGAAATCATTTAATTGCCCCAAAATGAGGTGGACTTACGTTTTCTGGATTACATACAAAAAGCATTCTTTAAAATCTCTTGTGATCTATACGGTTCAAGTAGAAATATGGAGCCAATTTTGAATAGATTTACGTAATATTGCGGTATGTACTGTGGACCTACATTGTAGCAATTTCTTTATGTGATAATTTTTCTGTTTACGAAAATCGCCAATTTTAAGTGGCATAAATTTGCTTACGTTAATATATGTCATTTGAAATGAGATACTGAACCCATTTCAATCCTACATCTTGCTTCATTGATTCACTTGCATGTAATGAAACTGTTTACAACTAGCAACAGGTAAATCCTTTAACAAAAAAGTGGCCTGCAATATTTATTTCTCTATAAATATTTAATGTCACTTCGGACAACGCTTTTCGTGCCAATACGATATACACCGTCTCTTTTGCCAGTCTGTTTCAGTCATACAAAAATCAAAGCCCTTCACGCCAGAATCGCTAGATACAAGATATCAGGTACGGGCACTATTACTACTGCTGCTACTACAACTACAACAACAACAACTACTACTACTACTACTACTACTACCACTACTAGTACTACTGCTGCTACCACTACTACTACTGCTACTACTACTACTGGTACTACTGTAGTACTACTGCTACTACTGCTGCTGCTACTACTAGTACTACTACCACTACTAACTTACTAGTACTACTACCACTAGTACTATTACTATTGCTGCTACTACTACTGCTGCTACTATTACTAGTACTACTGCTGCTATTACTACTTGCACTACTACTGCTACTACTAATACTACTACTGCTACTACTGCTGCTGCTACTACTACTACTACAAGTACTACTGCTGCTACTACTACTACTACTACTACTACTGCTGCTGCTGCTGCTGCTGAAGTGATTTATAAATCGTTATTTGTTGCCACCTTATTCATAATTGAAAATCCTGTGTTCAATAAAGTTTCATATGTAGGTCTATAATGTGTTGTGGATTATAATTTACGTTGATCCGGATTTCGTCACGTTATAACTCACCCTACAGGTTTTAAGTGTTTGGTAGCTTGGTAATGCATTCGCTACTATACAGAGGTACTTGAAGGTTGCTGTTATTTATATCATAGAACCTCCTATTCTGTATAAGCCACGAGTACAGGTGGGAAAGATAAAGATAGCGGAGATAGAAGCAATGATGTATCGCGTACGAAGGTCAACGGGAAGCGCCTCTTGACTCGGTAGAGGATGAATTTTTATACCGCCTGAGTTTCGGATTGCTTCCATGAGATATGGGACCAAATCCACGTGCACGAATAATGTATCGTTCACGTCGCCAATCCGTGAAATAAATCACACGACATTTGGAACACTATTAATGAGATACCTTTAACGGCGAATTATTTTCTCGGTGATTTAGTGCTTGCTTTTTGGACTCAGGTGTCGTGGGTTAGTTCTAAAGGTAGGGTGTGACAGTGTTTTTCCATCACAGCTCAGAACTGTAACAGCTGCGGAAAAATCGCTGTGACATATTAGCGATTTTGTCACAGTGACTTGTGTTCGGATGATTATTGGCGATTGTGAATGTTTCTCATCTCGAGCCGACAGATTTTTATGTTTATCGCTCTTCTGTGAATTAAATTGATACACGAGTACCATGTCTTATATCAACAATAGTAATTAGCGCTGCGAGTATACTGAAAACATAACACGCTCTGAGCTCTGTTATCGCGATGTGTAGGCATGTATATTCGCCCAGTAATGTTTACGAATGATGAATTGATGAAGTGAATTATTCGTGAAAGAATATAGCGAGTGCATAGTTTCAGTATCAGTATCAATTAATTAGATCCCAGTAATGTTGTCCTTCAAGTTAATCTTCTGACGTGCGAAAAGAACTTTTAATACTAGTGTTAAAATATTTTAATACTGATTTTCAACTGTTTACAGCGATTATGAATTGTTTCCCACCAGACATCACACGGCAGCAATGTAACTGATCAATAAAGCGGTTCAAATAATGTCAGGCCTACTTTAAAAAATGACTATATTTGTTTAGGAAACATAGGCCAACACAAATTATTTAAATTTAATTGATAAATATAGTACACAATTAAGAATTAAACGTAATTAAAATGTGGGACCCCTGGGTTTGAAACAGAGACCTCTCGATCTGCAGGTGAATGCTCTACCATTGATCTATGTGTTTTATTGTGATAAACTTTCACTATTACAATGAGGGGGAATACATCAGTAGAGATATCGGGGAAATCGTCTCTATACCAGCATGTACGAAAGTTTGTCTAAATATACTGTATGATACACATGTCAAAAATGATTTTATTTACGGTAGTTCGTAGGGTTTCTCCATTCTGCCTGCTTCCTCGTTTCGAATAAAATAGAATGCCAATGTTAACACTTGAATCTTAAATAAAATATATTAGAGTCTATTCATTGAATAGGCTCTCAGTATTGCACGGTTTCATAGACTTTTCTCATTAGTGTGCTTCAAAGTATACCTTGGACTGATATTTGTAGAGATATTTGTACCTGTCACATTTGAAGGGTACACGGGAATAACGATCAAGGTCCATTTTAGAAAGTTTCGAGAAAAACGAATTTTAAAGTTTAAGCACTTAATACTTTCTTATGTGTGTATTTAATAGAAATTGACGTAGTGGAATGTCAAGAACGATGATTTCTTATTACTAGCTAGACCACATGATAGTACTTCCTTTCCACTATAAGATAGCATTATTAACTCAATTTCGTGTACCCTTCATTTGTAAATTTATATTTTAAATTTTGCTTTTTTTCATACTCTAAAAATACACAGAATGTCTCAATGTAATTCCAACTGCTGCTTTGTAAGTTTATGTCTCAAATTTGGTAAAATTATTCAAGTAGTCCTACAAAAAAATTGCAAACCACTACCTTCAACAATCGGGTCCTTTAACAGATGAATTTTTAAATTAAATTGCATGAAAATGTAGGCTATAATATTTAGGCCTACGTTGCATCCTTCGTAAAACTCATCCCAAACCTGGCATACTCGTAGGTGGAAATATATTGTTGTCCAAATTAAGAGGATAGAAACTTCTTCCGATGTTTTATATTTTTTTTCCAGAAAACTTTGCGTCTTTTTACAAACCTACTTTGCGTCTTTTTACAAACCTACTTTGCGTCTTTTTACAAACCTATTTCTTTGACTCGAGCTATGTCGGAATAGCGTTTGTCTCTACAATTTCAATCAAATAAGGACGGAACTGCTTTCAAAAGAAACCTACATTCACGCAAACAATCTTGACAGTAGATATTTTTAGACGGCGACTGTCATCTCCGTGTTTTATCCAATCAGTGCACAGCCGTCTGCACAGACTGCGTTTGAGACAATTCCCTTGATTGTCTGTTGTCTCCGCGGCAATGGTTTGAAGGAAGGCGGAATGAAAGATTTATAATATCCAATTACAATCTTCATCGGTGAACTAGTCTTCCCCACGTTTCTTTTAGACTTACGCCTCATCGGGTTTTCTCTATCTTCTCTTTCTTTCCTTAAAAGTTGGATTACATTGCAGTCTCGTCTATTTTCATCCGTATATTATACGCCGACTTTTCCGAACCCTCTAGTCTCCTCAATCTTAACGGTATTGGAATAAATCTTTTCAAAATAACATTTCCTTGTTTTTCCTATCTTCTTTTATTTCTTCCCATCATATCATCAGTAATAGAGAACCATTCTAAGTTAGTTTCCCAAAATAAATTCTAGTACAAAGAAATGTTAACGATACAAATATTTGTAAACAGACGTATGTGTGATGTAACTGAGTTACATAGATTATGAGGGATTTTATGCAATCAGAAATGACTAATGGTGTGAAACATCATTTTCAACAAAGTTACAGTAAAATTACTAAGAATTCCTTCTTAGTCCCAAATCTAGAAATGAGCGAAGATTGTATGTCCGTAGCAGATCGATATTCCTAATAACGGATTATCTGTTTTTCAGTCAGTTCTGAACCAGTTTTAAAAGTGCGAGTGTCTATAAGTTACTATGCTTTTCTCATATCCAGCGGTTTGTTTTCGTAGTACTTCTTGTTGCTTGAAAAGCATGGAACATAGCGCATTAGTTTTAATCTTGTTGTAAGCAACAAATATATTTGAACAGCTTTTGTGTAGCTATTTTCGTAAATAATTTGTAAGTAATATTACAAGATTGAACGCAATATAAGAAGAGCTATACCATGAAAATGCATGCGAAACTAATTACAGACATATTTTTGAACCATATCTACTTTTTGTACTTATGTCTGCTTTCTGGTACACCTTAGTTAACAATACGTTAGATAATACACTTCATAAGTTTCACTACACTGGTATCTTTTGAGAGTTTCCGGGAAATTAAAAAAATACCTTTTGCTTCTTGGTTTCAATTGCCGCATAAGGGTAAAGGAGTCAGTTTTTATGCGGAATGTCCTAAGACAAATTACTGGATATTCCAAAAAAAAATCTATCATCATCTGAATATATTAATGCGGTGTAAATGTCATGCAATCTTTCTGCAGTACGGTCAGTCCCAGATAGAGCATTCAACACGATCCGTTGCAGCCACCTAGGCTGTGACGAGACTGAAACACTAGGACATGTGTTGGGTTTCTGCCGAAAGACTAAGTTACTGCGGAATAACCGCCATCACATAGTAAGGACAATACTTGCTGAAATCCTAAGACAACAAGATTAGAAGTCGATGAAGAACTGCATTGAATCTCGGAAGATGATTCAACAAGATGAGCAGATATTGTTGCCATTGATAGAAAAAAGAACATAGGAACAATATTAGACCTATCAGGTTTGAAAGAGATTCACAACAGCCAAAACTTACTGATAAAAAGAGAATCATCTATGAACCTTACATTCCTTATTTTAGCAAGCAGTGTAACATCATAGCTAATCGTTGGCAAGTACACGGATTTCTTTTTGGAGTTCGTGGCTCCAAATACATCTATAACCTTTTAAAATCAAAGGGATTCACATTTTACAATGTTGAGAAAATCCTTAGAGAAATTCTAAAGGACTCAATTCAAATTTTGCAATTTCATCTCTATTTCAAGTAATATGATTCACTTTAATTTCATTTTTAAATTTTTAAATATATTTTCATTGTTTCATTGTAAACTTTTATATATATATTTGTTTTCTGGATCTTTGTGGTCACCCTTCTTGAAGGGCAAATTGTTTTATTTTTTAAATTCGATATATAACAAACAGGTAACCACAGATCTAGACGCAGTTACGAGTTAAGGTAGTGATAATAATTGTAAAGATGGCGATAACTGTTGTTTCGGAAACTCGTTATAAAATTATCAGCATGTGAAGTCGTAAGTAACTGTATGTGTACAGGTACCTCTCGTTTCAGAAACCGGGAATTAATACGGAAAAATTACATAAGTTAGACTATTTCTTTAAAATAGCAGATATTGTTAGATTTATAAATTTGTTGTGTAGGCTCTTGTTTTGGAATCTGAAACCTAGCTGTTGACTGTGGCCAATTTGTTCTTTTTTGTTAATTTCTTGTTCCTTTTGAAACGGTATCGTATTGTCGGAAAAGAAGAAAGTCGGTTGAAAATCGATAATTACGTTCAGAACTTACGAATGCCTCAGTTATAATTAACGATTCGTCAATAATGAACGTGTTCCAAAATTGAACTTCTTTCGATTACCCCTAAAAGCCGCCACACTTCTTCCTCACTGGCTTGTCACTCCTCCGCTTCACATCTTCCCCAAATTTATGCCCGGAGTTTAATTGGTAGTGGTTTCTCCCTTCTTCGGCCTCCCTTTTCGGTAACATAGTCCTACATGAACCCCACTAAGAAAAAGAAAAAGGAAACCACCCCTTCCTTATCCACTTTCTGGTTGCTTTGCACACAGTTGCAGAATTAGGATGACAAATCATTCTACAGCAATCCCTCTCTTTCCTGCTGTTTTTTCCTTCCCTTTACTTCGTACTTGCACCCTCTCGCCTGTAGAAGAACCGCCCCTACTCCAGTAAAACATTATTCAACTTAGTTTCTCCCTTTATCCATATAAGGTGAGCCTAATAAGTTCCATAAGACTAAGTACGTAGTATATTGGGAGGGATAGAAAACATGCACTGTTTCTGCGTATGCTTGAATTACAGCTTCTTCCGAGCAATTTATGTCTTCATCTTAAAATTGCCTTGTCTGGAGTAGGGCTGTTTTCTTATTATGTGTATAAGAAACAAACTAGAAAAGTTTTTGTGCACAGATTTCAATCGTTGTATTGGAAGCCGATCACAGAACACTTGAACATTACTTAATCAAGTTTCCCCCAACGTCACCTTCAATTTCGTTTAGACCAGAGTTTCTCAAACTATGGTCCGCGGACCACCTGTGGTCCTCGAGGTCTGCCCATATGGTCCTTCAAAAAAGACAGAAGAAAACATAAAATTCAAACGAATTGCGTATCACATTATAGCTTAAAATCTCAGAGTTTGGAAATGAACATGGCAATCGAATTTCACTTTTTCTCCCAGTACTGAAATTTTCTATCGATTCCCCACTCTACTATCAGCAACAAAAGAGGGATTTAAAGCACTATACACGTGGTGTTCCTCGCCATCTTTTCCCTGCACATCTGGCGCCGCGCCTGTAACCCAGCCAGGGACCACCCGAATTCATAACAGAGGACCAAAGTACCGAACCTTAATTCAATTTTAAAATATAAGTATACTGGTATTAAAATATGCTACGAAAACGATAAATTTGTTTTCGAAGGGAACATGAGTAAGGTGGTCCGCGGAACTGTTCTGACTTTAAAAAGTGGTCCCCACTTCAAAAAAGTTTGAGAAGTGCTGGTTTAGACTACAATCCAAATACTGTCAGTTTGTGTTTTTGAACTGGAAATTCATGATTCAGCTTTTTCTCAAGTCTGTCTCTGTCGGCCATACTTCTCGTCTCTCACTAAAATTAGTCGAACACTAGTGAAAAATTGATTTTGTATCTAGGTAATAATAACAACAACAATATTATTATTGTTATTATTTAATGGGGCTTGAAATCTAAAAGTAGTAGGCCTAATGATAACAGGTTCCGTTTGGGAAGTCATAAAATAAAAACGTGATAAAATCAGAAATGTTGCTATTTATTGTTAAATAATTTGTATATGGATTGTAGAAGAATGAGAATTTTATCAAAATTGAATCTCAACGTGTCCACAATTGCGAACACGACACAGTTCATATCTTGAGACTAATTTGTCCCATGTGTGGTCTAACATCTCAGGTGTAACTTACTCAAAACTGAGAAAATCTTTACTCTAAAGCAGCGGTGACCAAAACTCGAGCTGCAGTGATTACATGCGACAGACAGCCTATGAAGTAAGGACATGGAGGAAAGGTACTTGGCATGAAAACTACAACCAGTGGTGGTTCCTGTTTAACATCTTGATCAATCCCGCGGATAAAAATCTCAAGCTTTGTTGTAACAGTAATATCACTGCTGTCATAAAGAGCCAGTCAATAATATAGGGCTACAATTTTTTTCTTACTTCTTTTCTTAACCTTCCTCTTGAATGTAATCAGGAATTTTCTCAATTCTTCTCTCGATGCTTGGTCGACAAAAATTCGTAGATTTCAAAATTAAAAATATTTTATGGACAAGTTATTTAAGCTATTTTAATCATTACTCTTTTGAGAAATTCTGTTCTATTAAAAGGCTTTAGAGCACGAGATATTTCAAACCTCATTAGGTAGCTGACTTCCTTACATTTATTTATCTCATTTTTCTCTTCCTGGCTATGATTTAAGACATTTCAATTCCTGGCGTTTAACAGTTCCTTGGCACATAATATTGAATCAGTTTTTCTACAATATTATTATTAAATGAATAACTAATAAATAGTTACTCTCATCTAAACATTAAGAAGATAAAAAATTAGATAAAACCTAATAATTTTATCCTCCTAGGAGAAGATCTAAAAATATCAATATTCTTGCACGTACAGAAGAATTATAGAAACACATACTTAGTGGTCAGTAATAATAATAATAATAATAATAATAATAATAATAATAATAATAATACATTATTCAGCGTGGCAATTAATGTTTCTATAAACTCCTAATTGAACCGTTGAGCAAAGCAAACATATTACATTTTGTCCGACAGAACAACAAAAAAGTTCTACTTCTCATTCTTTACGAAACCACCTTTTACTGCTTGCAGAGACAGAGTTTGTAGAGCGATATGATATCGCCACTGCTTGGCTTCAGTACGTGAATGAAACACACAGCAATGTACAGGAAATTCCTCGTACCCGTTTGAATGTCTGTGATTACACGATGTAATCACGACACCTGCTTTGGTTACCACTGCTCTAAGATCATGAATATCCCTGGATCGCTGTGTATATACATCATTCTTCATAAAATCCCAGAGAAAGAAATCGGATGGTGTCAGGTCTGGGGAATTTGGAGGCCATATAATTGGTCCTCCTGGACAACACCAGTTGTTACCAAATGCCATCCAGATAATCACGGACGGTGCACCGTCCTGTTGGAGCACGATATCCATGTTGTTTTCCTGTTGCAATTGTGATTCGACGAAGTTTTTCAACATATCCAGGTATGGTCCTGATCGAACTGTTTCCTCTGCGAAGATCAACGGCCCATACAGATTAGGGTAAAGGTTGGTAATATCGTGATAATTTGAAATAAAATGTAGTTTTCTTCAAAACAAAATTTAATAATATAGCCTAACTAAATTGACACTGATGGAAGTTCAGAGTGTTCCTTACATATACATTATAGAATAAACATAAAAAAATTTAAGACTTTGGAGGAAAAAAGTTAATTGATTAAATGAAATTATACCTAATAATATCGTGATATATAGAGTATTATCGTGATAGATGTTTGGTAATATCGTGATAATTCTTTTAACTTAGACTGCAAATATACACATTCAAATTAAACTTAATTAAAGCTTGGAATATTAACTTCCAGTCAACATAGTATCTAATACAAAGTCCCTTTCAAGTACTATTGCCAACCTTACAATTAAAGACACTGAAAGGTCCTTGCAAACTGTCGTCATTTGAGAATTCCACGGATTTGTCGCATTCAAAGCACATGAACTGGGGTGAATCATCAGCATTAGCACATAGTTCATGATACCATCTTGTGCAAAATATGCACTGAATCCACTGTGCTCCATTACGAGCTGCAACAACTCTTGAATACGTGCCATGACACACTTTGCAAGCTGTTTCATTCTCTTCACAACTAGATGATGAAGGCTCTGTTGAGGGAGCTGCGTTTGCTGCTTCTGTCTTCTTTGCTCTACCACGAAGTCTTTTCTCTGGTAGTGGAGTAAGCACCCTGGCCTTTGGATCTACATTTCTGCGGCGCTTTCCAGCATTGCCATCAGTGCATTTGGGCAAGCACAATATGTTCCATACAATCCCGTTGGCACTGTCTGATGGAAGGGTTCCTGTTCGAGTTTGACTGAAATCTCCATCCCCAGCTGTTAGGCGAGAAGATGCAATTGCTTCAGGTTGTACTGCATTGCGATTCATGGGATAAATTCCAGCTTTTCTCAACCCATTTCTAAACTTTTCTGCACTAAATGCAATTGCATACGGCACAGAAAACAACTTGCCAAAGTCGAATCTAGTTGGAGCACCTACAGGATTGTTATGCTTGTAAAAAAATTGTAACGGTCAAGTTCGTTGGCCCATGCATTCTTCAATGATTTATAAACGCTGAGATCCAGTGGTCGAAGACTGTGGCTGCAATGACTCGGAAATGTCATGAAGTGGATATCATTTTCACGAGCAAAATCAATGACACCTATTCCCACATGTGATGTGTGCGAATCTAATAATAGCAATACTGGTCTGGCTGGTGAAATGTTCCTTACAAAGTGATTCATCCATTCTAAGAAAAGTTCTGAACTTATCCAGCCATTCTTCGATACTCCGACTAGTGATCCTGTTGGAGCGTCTTTGTCCAAATCATTTATTAGTCTCACGCCTTTAAAAATTATCATAGGTGGAATTTCGGTTCCAGAGGCACTACAGCAACCTAATGCAGTTTGTGTTACTCCCGACTCCGCAAAAGTCTTGCTGTAAATTATTTTCTTTTCTGTTTCCGCGACGATTTTCGAAGGCTTCACCACAAAAGTGAACCTGTCTCGTCACAGTTAAAAATTCTTTCTGGCTTCTGTTGCAGCTGAAGCTTGGCTACTGTCTGTTCCAGTTTATCATAGAAGTCCTCAATGTTTTCTTTATTAGCTGTAACAGCTCGATTTGCTGCCAACTTTTCTGATGTTCTCAATGATAAGCCATATCTTTGTCTGAATGACCACCACCAAAATGGTCCTGTTTTTTTCTCTGTCTTCATTAAATGAAGATTTTTTTAAAAGTGTTTTGATAACTCAAATGCAAGACGCTTTATTTGCGTCACATTCAGCCCAAAACCTTGAATTTCAATTATGTACTTCACCAACCTCAGTTCTACTAATTTAGGTAGCACGAACGGACACCCGAGTTTAGGAACATCAAATGGCCCGCTCTCTTCAACATCAGCATTTCCAATGTTACGACTAATATGATCCTTCAGTGTACTCCAAGGTACACCGCAATCCTTTGCTGCCTTTTATATAGTCCAATTATCATTCAACCTTTTTCACAGCATTTTGTAGGTTGACAACACTGTACGTTCGTCTTTTGTTGACTTTCCTATCACCGTTGCTAGCAGAAAACGGAACGGAACTCTAAGGAAGAAGGCATAATTCGTAAGCCTCCCTCCGCCATATGTATCAAGCTACATAAACTGCTTGCACTCTAAAAAATCGAGACGATGTTACACTTGTATAAAATCATCAGAGTATGTGTCTATACAGCATATTAAAGACGTACTGCTAATATATCGATAGACACTAATTTTTATGTTTACTCACTTGGTTTCACTACACTTTTCATTCTTTGTGGAAGCCTGTACACTCACACGTGCCTTCTTCAGCGGCGCCATTATGCTCACTAAAGGGCCACTGCCTGTCGGTCGGACTGCCTTGACAAACGCGCTTCTATTCCGATAGGTAATTCCATGGTAGACCTTCAAACATAGTATCACAATATTACTGCTATCACGATATTACTAACCTTTACCCTATAGCGACTTGCCGCGCATCAAATTTTAACTTTAGGACTAGCCCGTTCCAGTTGCGGATTTTCACGTCCCCATATGATTGCATTATGGGTACTATTCACTCGCCCACTGACATGGAAGAGACATTTTGCTCGTTATTGTACAGTAAACGGCATTTCTTTTATTCGGTCGTTGCTGAGTAATTTATTTTGTTTGCGGTAACAATGACGAGACAAAACTCCCCTTTTCAGTATCACATTGGAACTGAAATGAATTCTACAGCACCCCATTATAAATTTTATAGTAATTTTATTTTATGTCTTTCCAAACGGATCAGACTGTATTTTCTTCTCCGAGAAAAGAAGTGAAACCAAAAATATGCCTTTGTGATTTTGGAATTGTTAGTAAATGTAACATATTCAGTACTTAAATGTTAGGCAGTGGCGGTTCCTCGGGGGAGGGAAGGGAAGAACGTCCTCCTCACATTTTTCTTCTTTTCAAAGTAAATACCAAATAAAATATGTGCCTTGAAATTCAAGGAAGATTCGATCATTTTAAGTTCACAGCTATAAGAAAACCTCGGTTGATCGAGTTTTAAACGATGCGCGCTCATGTGCTGCTAGAAAACTGTGAGAAAGATGCGAGATTGTTTGTGTGGAGGAAACTCAATCCATTCCTCCTTTACTGCAGTTAGCACACACAGACAACAGCGCACTAGCGGCCAGAGAAAGAAGCAGAGTTTTAAAGAGAGTAAATGAACGGAGAGGTAGGATATCCTCCTCTGAATCAGCGCGTGGACGGAAAATAGAAACCGACTGGTCGTGCAGCAAGCTCGCTACCGCTGCCATCTAACGATGTTGCATTCAACCAGACTATAACACATCTAGGAGGAGGCACAATAAAGCAGTTTTAACGCAACGCTATGAAAGACACCATATAAACTTTTTAAAATTATAAATCAAAAATATTATTCATTGCACTTTATATAGTCTACTATTCATGGTTTGAAACTTTCAAGGATATTTGAAAGTTAAAGTCGGGTTTATATAAAACAAAGAGGAAGTAGTTCTACGTTGGGATCATAGATCTTTTGGCCCCTGAAATTCACTTCCATTCATTGTGCACTAGACAGGACAACAGCCAAGTTGTTAGTTTTGTACAAATATATTTGAAATTTAAAGTAGGTACTCCAAACTACATTATTTTTAACATAAAAAATTGGCCACCGGCAACTTTGAACAATAATGGTAGAGTGACTTTACAAGAACTGATATTCTTCAAAAGCATGTGATACTGAACTTTTAAAATGTACATGTGGCAACACAGACCACGTGGGTGGGTGCAGTGTTCTCTCTTTCCTCAGATTATTTCCCCATTCCCACTTCCGTGGTTCCGATTACATGTTAGTAGCTATAGTCTCTTCCAACACGTGTGATGCTGTAGTGTGCTCGAAAAATGCTGCGAGGTGAATTTCCTTGTAATTGTTAATTTGTGCAATTATTCAACAATGAGTGGAATTGAAAACATGATATATTATGGAAAATTTAGGAAACTCAGTTTACAAGAACATATTATTGCTATACAGAAGGGAAAGCCAACCCCAACACTACCTGGTCTTACATATGTGCATGTTGGCTAATTTGTAGCATGTTTCATTCAATAAGGTGTCATTTCGTCCTGTTACCTTCTTTCCTCCTCTTAAGAAATACGCAGGAGCCGCCACTGATGTTAGGCTACCAAATATCAGATAATTTTACCCAGAAAATAAAAATACAATGGAAAGTAAAATAATTACAGTCATCTCGTGAGCAACAGCGATGACTATTTCTCTCATGTACCAGAATCCGTTGAATTTCAACGAGTTAAGAGTCATCTATTATTGGAAAAAAAAATAGCTGGAGGCAAGAATGTGTTGAAGATATTAGATGGCAAAATTGAAACCCACAAAAGGTTGTAACACTGAAGAATTAAGAGAAGAATAAGAAGTGTACATCCATGTGGTTTTAATAAAGGCTGCATCTTGGAAATCTATTACTTTTATTCTCAGTACATTATGTCCTCATTTTTCGTTCAATCTGTTTAACTCTTACGTTACACTTCATTTTCGTAATTGTAGCTATTCGAAGAAGCTATTTGCCGCTTTGATTGTTACATTATTCTGTTGTATGTTATTAATAATTTCATCCACGGTAACAACCGAAGAAAATAACTGTGTCTTGCTCTTACACTGGTCGTTATTTACGATGCCTTGCCGATTCAGAATACTTCTGCGCATGTACAATCACGTTGACATCATTAGCCAATTTGTTTTAGTCCTTGCTATGCACAGAAGTAACTACATTTACTGTAATCTGCGCGTAAAAACATTGTAGATATGGAATTTCTCTGATATTGTGTTGAAATTGGCAAATTTGTTATGATATTTTTGCTGAAAAGAATCAGCTTTGTCACAGTTGCTGCCTTGTAGCTCAGTTTGCAGATCACTAGTTTACGGTGACTACGAACTCAGATCCGATTCCCTATGTTGGCGCAGTCATATTTGTGATAGACAAAGCCAAGGTTCCAGAGGGTTTTTCTTGGAGTTACTCAGATTCCTTCCATCATTCCACCGTCACTCTCAATTTTAATACTCATGATTATCACAATGCCATAAGTTAAATTGGTTCAGCGTTATTTATTTTGACTGGCGTACAGATTTTATCAGCCTGAGAAGGCGTAGGATATTTTCAATGGTGGCGTAAGAGCACTTTAGCGGTATTTCATCGGAACCTTAAGCCTTTATGGCTGAATCGACAGATGGCACTACATAGCTGAGTAATGATAACAGCCGTTCAGCCTTCAATAAACATTCTTAAGTAAACGAGCGTTAAGCCCATTCAAGGCTGTAGTGCTAACTTTCGAGTCCCTCTTCCGTACGAAGGAAAAAATCTGCGCTTTATGGAGGATAAACCAGTACGTAGGTAGAATATTTAACCCAGTTTCGGAAATTAAACTACAATTGTGTTGGTTTGAATGTTTTGTTTTTGTTTCGGTTTACAAATTAAGAGTATGGGTGTATCATAAGAGAAATAAGGGCATGCGATATAGGCCTGTTTTAATCGTGAATTGCTGAAACTCCAAATGTCTATTTGGGTAAATTTTTCAGGAGGAACAAAAAATTGATTATTTTCGAAAGCGTTTGGTATTTTGAAGTGATTTCTTTATATTAAAGCATAATAATAATAATAATAATAATAATAATAATAATAGCAATAATAATTTCTGCTGTCTACTTAAACTTCCTCCTCAGCCAGTGACCCAGCAAATCCCTTTTTCTCTTCCTGATTAGTTTCAACATTATTCTTTGTTCACCCACTCTTTCCAACACATCTTCATTTATTATTCTCGCTTTCTCCATTTCTCATGATCCATTCTTCTCCATATCAACATTTAAAATCTTTCTATTCGCTTCTCTTCACTTCCTCGTAATGTCCATGTGTCTGCCCGCATTAAATGATACACTCCACACAAAGCACTTTAGTCTTTTCCCTAGTTCTTTTTTCCAGAGGTCCGCAGAAGATGCTCCTTTTTCTATATAATTCTCCTTTTGGCTTTATGGCAGCAACTCATGTTACTACTTAAGATAGTAGGTATACCCCAAGTATTTGAAGCTATCCACTTGCTCTATGCCTCATTTACAATTCGCACGTTTATATTCTTTAGTTTTCTTCCGACAATCATGGTCTTCGACTTGTTTGCATTTATCTTCATCCCATACTGCTCACAGCTGCCATTTAAATCCAGTAACATATCCCTCAGTATCATCTCTTCTGTTAACAACGTCATATCATCAGCAAATCGTACGTACTTTATTCTTCTTCCTCCTAAAAACACTCCTCCCATGTTCTAGAAACAGTTCTTCATTAAACCTTCCATCTACCCGTCATGAATGCCAACCGAAAGCCGTAGATGTTGAACAGGTTAAGTGATAAAGGGCATCCTTGTCTTATTTATCTCCCTATTTCACTTCCTTTTGACATTTATTCTCCTATCCTCATTGACGCGTTTCATTTATTTGTGTTGGTTTTTAAAATAGCTCTCAATTAAAATGTGTTAAAATTGTGTTTTGACTGGTTTTTATTTTACTTTCTTACATTAATGTTTTATTGAAATGTTTTACTAAATTGTTTATGTGGCGTCATTGGGTACGGTTACACAAGACACAATAGTTCATGGCCTAACTACGTATAACATTAGCATTAGATTGTGTCTCATAGCGTTGTCACAATAAGCATTCGATTTTCTGTCATTTCTTTTTTCACCACGGATCCCGGAACAGGTGCCCATACTTTCTCGTGCGGGGGAAAAATGTAGGCCTATTCTACACCGAAAAAAAATTGATTCTCTTTATGATAACTCACGTCTTGTTTTTGATCGCATTTAAAGACTGCAATCGGCGACTTGGACGGCTTTCGGTTGGTATTCATGACGGGTAGATGTTAATGAGCATATAAACTTACAGTATATGTGTAGCTCTCTCGTTCTTTCGCAAAGGGTTTCTTTTCCTAGCACAGGTATGCCTTTCCGATTGTAGTACGTTAAAAGACTTCAGAAATTATCTGTTTAAGTTCATTACATTCGTAATAGAATGTTTACTCTTCCTTGTTCTATAGGCTCAAGTGTTTGAATACCACCTAAGATTAGCTACAACTTCTTCTGATCTACTAGGATAATAACATGGCGGTCTACGAAAGAAAATTAAGTTAATAATTCGAAATACAAATTACATGTTAGTATTGTTAGTTCTAATATTGCACGATTAAATCTTAAAAATGAAATTAAATTAATGATTGGAATTAGAAATTACATCATGCAATTTTTTGCCGTAAAGTCAAATGATTATAACGGATAGTTGTATAAACTTCCTCCGGTTGGTGCAGTAAATCAGTCGATATGATTTAACGTTGGAGACCCGCAATGTTGCGCTAATAAAAAAAAGAAAGAGATGAATTCCTCTCCGAGTTTTTTCTTCTATAAGAACTTCAAGGTTAGCGTTTCTTTAGTTTATTTAATTTAGTAAGCAGTTAGCCATTTCTGTCACGTTCTTCAGGTCTAGATGAAGACGGCTCTCTTATACATTAAGTCTTCGTAATATTTTCATTGTTTTTTGTCATCTTTTTTGTGTGAGGAGGAGAAGGGAGATTGACCTAAGATTGCTGAAGAAATATCCTTGAGACACGCATACTTGATAAACATAATGAATGCCAAAAGCAATCAGCATCGACTACTTTGGTAACAACAGCACGAGGGACACGATAGCGTCATAGGAACATGTAGTTTGAACGTACTAAATTATAAAGTCTAAGAACCAAACTATACGCTGAAGCACGATATTCAAATTCTTCCTAACTTCTGCACGATTAAGACACTGTAATGATCACAATTTCTTTGTTAATAAAATCTTCAATTGTAACACACCATCAGTATTAACGTTAGTTAATATAAAATTACACCACATTCTAAAAATATGGGGTAAAGATTGGTAATATTGTGATATGTCACGAGTAATATTGTGATAGTTCTATCTGAGAATTTATTACAATTTTACTGAGCGAGAGAAAGGCCGGTTTTGTGCATAAACTTGTCCACGAATATTCCCTTAATACGTTGACGCAACAAACTTAGATCTATCTTCGTCTCGCTCAGTAAAATTGTAATGAATTCTCAAAAAGAACTATCACAATATTACTCATATCACAATACTACCAGCCTTTGCCCTAGTTGAAATTAAGGCACCAAACACAAAAAGAAAACATGTTGCATTAATAGAGAGCACTTCAAAAATAATATAGCATAGGTTTATAGTACTTACTTAGGGACAAGCGTCATCGTAGTGTTTAATCTTAAATTGGCAGAACTGTATTTCTCATACTAATTTATTAAACCTCGTCAGACTGTATTGATATTATAACATTTAAACCTGGAGAGACAAAAGGTTATATTCTGGATCCGACCATCAGATTCGAGACGCATCAGAGTCAACCTGAGGAGGTTAATCTAGAGAAAAGGACAATTTATGAACCAACTATCCCTTATTACAAAACATCATATAAACTCAGGGATATAGAAGTCATCGGATTAATGGTGGTGGGCGCTAGAAGGACCATAACAAAACAATTCGTGTCATTCTGTCATAAATTTGAAGTCCCAATAATAACAACTAAGGAAATTTCTATGATAGCCTTTAAGGATTCTCTGCAGATTTTGCGGTGACATTTGTATTTCAATTCAAATTTAATTTTCTCATTTATTTATTTATTTATTTATTTATTTATTTATTTATTTATTTATTTATTTATTTATTTATTTAACCTGGTAGAGATAAGGCCATCAGGCCTTCTCTTCCCCTCTACCAGGGGATTACAACTACAATATTAAGACTATAATTACAATTATAATTACAATTATTTTTATTTGTATTTTTTATTTTACTACAAATTTTCGTTATGTCAAATATTATCTACTGTAAATTTAAGTTTATTGTAAACAAATTTCTTGTAAGACATTTTTAATGTCATCTTAAATGTTACTGTTTAACATTCTTTGTCTTTGGCAACCTCACCAAGTTGAGAAAGATTAAATTAAAAAAACAACTAACACAATGTAGGCCTACATATTACATTATTTGTTATATGATATTAGAGTATCATGGAATGTTTGCTTAAATTTAATTTTCATACTTATTTCTTTTTTGGCACACCTACCTGGAAACTGCTGTTCTTCATTGCACATTATTGCCTTAGAAAGTTCTTCTTTGCTGTATATACGTACGGTAAAAACATTGTTACGATTCACTGTTCCGTACGAATACCACAAAGTTGTCATAGTAATATAAACAGCTATATAAGTAGACCTAGTGTAAAGACGTAGTATTAGTAAGCCGTGACTCCTAGCCTACAAAAATAGCAATAGTCTGCGATTTATTTAATAATTTAATGAATTCACATATAATTTCCATGCAGTTGTGGCAACAAATATTGTACGTAACTGGTACGAAAGCGCTCGTTTCGAAATTTCGGATTCGGCTAATGTTTCGTCCATAAACGTCCCACTCGCACACTAAAATGTCACTTTCTTTCCTAGTCACGTAAATAACTATTTTGTAATTTTTTAAATTATATAATACATGCTGTAGACTCTAAAAATTAATAAACATTTATTCTAATAAATGAAAACGTAATAATGTAACAAGTAAATATTTGCGATTGGAAAAAAAGCCAAAATTTTACAAAGAATATAATAAAATAATATCTTTTTACATAACTGATATTAAGCCTAATACAATTTCGACCAGTTAGGGCATTAATTTATCGTGTGTTGACTCTAATCTATGTCATAAATTTTAGTTCTGCAGTATTAATTGCGATATGTTTACAGATGATTTTTGACATATACATTTTATTTATTTTGTAAATTTATTCGAATGCAATTTTAGTCCTACTAGCCAATTATTAGTAGGCCTATATTCTATTGTTGTTTTCCAAGGTAGAAAATTCTGTTAATTTTTCATCCACTAATATCAGTTTATGCGTAGTTGTAGAAATAATTACGTCTTTTTAGAATAATATGCAGTAAGAACTCGTGTACTAAAACCTAAATATTTCGGGAACTTATTTTGTAGCAACTATAAAGAAAAAAGTGTCTGATAATATGAAGGGTTCAGAGTCATAGTGGGCCAAGCACCATTTATTAAAAAACGGAGAAAGTAAGGGTTAAAATTAAGTGAGTACCATAGTTTAATGAAGATTGACATGTCATTTAGTTTTAATATGTATACTTTATATTACTTGCTATATATTTCCATTGAATTTTGATATTAAATTCATTTTAACCCTTGTTTTCTACGTTTTTAGTAAATGGCGCTTGGTCCACTATGGTTCTGAACCCTTCATATAAATATATTTTCCGAGTACTCAATTTCCTTCCAGTTTCACTATCATTCTTAACGCACCTAGTCGTTTATGTAAGAATCAGTTATCCTTATTATACTCATATCTAAAACTGTAAACATATTTCTCTTTATGAATATAATTATTTTTTTAGTTTTAATAATCATTTGTTCGTAATCTTGTCTCCTTCTTCTTCTTCTTCTTCTTCTTCTTCACTATCTTACTCCTTTAAGGTGAATATGTTTCTGTTTGAGGCAGAAATATTAATGAGAAAAACTAACACTTTTGGCGTAACTTGAAGTTCAATAAGTCTCCACTAGATTCTGCGTACGCATGTTGCCATCTGTGGAGTAATATATAATGTACTGGCAAGTGAATAAGCGACAAGCGTTATTTGCATATAAGTGGGTAGACTCAATGAAGTTACGGTGTAACATGTTAATCATTTATATTTTATTTTAAAAAGTAAACTTCAGTCGTATCCTTAATGCAGTCACAGTAAAAAAATCATGTACATAATAAAAAATAACAGTAGAATAGAAAACAACAAATCAAAATATATTCACTCAAACGTTGGAGTTAATCGCCTGTCACCTTTACTCTATCATGTTTTCATCTTCTTACTCTTCCTCGTTTCTTTATCTTTTCTCCCTCAACTATCATATGATTTCTTTGTCCTCTTAATTGTTTCTTATTTCTATCTTCATCTTTCCCTTCTTCACTATATTTATATTCTTCTAACTTTTACCTATCTTCATCTTTTCTTCCTTGCCATTTTCATATACTTTATCCTTTCGAAATGACTGTCTTTTCGCTCTCCATCTTCGTCGTCGACGTATTTTCTTCTCATTTCGCTTGAGTATTAATGTCATGTCTTGTCATAGATATTGAATGTTTCAGAGTTTCGTGATGGACATTAAATAAATCAATCAATAAAAATAACTAAAACCATAGTAATATTCGTACACTGTTTACATTGATATCTGAATGTGGTCTTTTTTTTTTTAGATCCTACCTATGTAAACTTGAAATCTTGCATTGGTAAAATGTTAGCTACAACTTCGAAATAAAACCCAATAAGAAGGTTGATAGAACATATTCGCTGCCATTGGTCTACTACATCCTCACAAATAACGCCTCCTCATTGGCTAGAACCCAAACGGAAGCCCAGTTTCACCAGCAGGCGAACAATGTAGTTCATAGTTAATAGAATACTACTGTCTATATTGCATTTGCCCAGTAGTACATGATTAGTACATAAAATACACTGCAGAGGGAGATAGTGGTGTCGCCGGACTATCCTAATGCACTGGCAATTTGACAAGCTGGTATGAATGCGCCCAGTTTTCTGTCCTCCTCTTTTTGTGCATGAATGTTTAATCACACAAATATATAATTTAATCCGCACGGATATAAATTACCGCTGACCTAGAACTACCAATTGGACTCATCCCAAGTATTGGGTATGCCAAACCGTCAAAGAGCGCGACAGTTTATAAGGATGGAATTTTAACACACATTATTTGTCTTAATAAAGTGCTCCTATCTTAATGTAGTCTGTTGACGTCTTTAAGATTTTACTGTTGTTAGAAGACTTACACCTGTGACTATGCCCCATGTCTTGCTAATAGAAGACTCCTCAGACGTTTGCACTACAATTGGAGATAAGTTGCTCATTTTATTTGCATCTTTGTTTGTTACACATTTGCTTAGCTCCTCATTTACGTTGTTTATTTCTTCTATACTTCTTTTCACTTTTTGCTTAATATATAGTAATTTGTGTGTGGAGAAGAAGAATCGAAAATAAATGCAATGTGTCGCTTCTCGTGGTCTCTAGACGACTTGAAACGAGGAAGAGAAGTAGTAGTAATTTGTGTGTTTGCTTGGTTGTATTACCTATTTCATGTTTTCTTTCTTCAAGTTTTGTTCTCTAATTTTCTTGCGATTCAGATAATTTTTTGCTCCCAGTTTTGTACGTCCATATTTGATTCCATATTTTTTAGGTTCATGGTTTGTTCCGTGTTTTATTCCTCCATGTTTTGTTTCGTTCTGTGTTTTATTCGTTCATGTTTGTTCCATGTTTTGTTTCTTCATATTTTGTTTTGAGCCACCAGCGTGGCTCAGCCGGTTAAGGCCCTTGCCTGCCGGTCTGAAGTTGCACTCGGTCGCGGGTTCGATCCCCACTTGGGCTGATTACCTGGTTAGGTTTTTCCGAGGTTTTTCCCAACCGTGAGGTGAATGTCAGGTAATCTATGGCGAATCCTCGGCCTCATTTCGCCAAATACCACCACGCTATCACCAATCTCATGACGCTAAATAACCTCATGTTGATACAGCGTCGTTAAATAACCAACTTAAAAAAATAGTTTTGTGTAGCCCTAGTGTTCGTTCATATTTCGTGTTCTGTGTTCTCTTCGTTCATGTTTTGTTCCCTGGTTTATTTCTTCATATTTTCCGTGCGTTGTTCATTCAATGCTTTGTTTATTTATGTTTCTTTTTCGTATTTTGTTTATTTTTGTTCCATCTTTCGTTCATTCAGGTTTTGTTCCGGATTTTTTTCTTTCACGTTTGTTTCGTTCATGTGTCATTTTGTTCCGTATTTTGTTCAAGTTTTGTTCATCTTTCTTTCATATTTTTCCATTCATATTTTGTTTTATTCCACGTTTTCTTTCGTTCATGTTTTGTTCATGGTATGTTCTGGGATTGGTTCATGTTTTGTTTTAATCCATGTTTAGTTTCATATTTTGTTACGTATTTAGTCCGTTTATTTCTTGTTCGTGTATATTTTGTTCCATATTTTTTCTTCTTTCTTGTTTTATTCTATATTTTATTCTTTCATGTTTTGTTCTGTTTTTTTATTCGTATTTATTTCGTTTTAAGTTCTGCTCGTTTATATTTTGCTAATTTTGGTTAATTCTTTTTCTCGTTCGTTTTTCGGTATTTTTCAATTACGAGTTTTATCGCAATTTCCTCATGTATTAAGTTATATTACCCCTGGGTTTCTTTTTCTTTGTTGCTATTTGATTTGTTAGGCCTATTTGTAAGTTTAATTTTATTATTCCACTAAGAAGATATTTTTGGATACTAAGTCTTAAGTGTAGCAATTCAGATAGCAGATTTTTGTTACTACCTGTAGAGAAATACAGCGATTTGATTCAGAATAGAGTGAAGGATTTTTTTAAATATTTTTTCTGGTGGAAAAGTTGGCCAAAGGATTACGCCAAACATCCTCTGTCACTTAAGATAAAATATTCAAAGTTGAGCCGTAACTTAGTCACCTAAGGCTTTTTTTAACAAAGGAATCCATTCGCTTCCCTACCCATCCGTCCATCACAATATTCTTGTTTCCTCTCCCTATACGTATACGTGTCAAGTACAAACCTTTGACTTTCTATTTGACCTCTACAGCCTTAGGAGAGTTACGGATAATTTAGAATAATAAAGTAACGCAACAATTTGACCAGCTGCCACGATGCCTATTCAGTTAGAATAAATTCTTAAAGTGATTCATTGAGAAATAAAGTTAGCAGGTGTATTTTGTAAATCATGAACGATACTTCTATCGACAGTCTATAAATTGTTTACTGCTGAAGGCAACGGACTGGGAAAAACTATCTAAGGTGTTCTGAAGACTATTTTAGCAACGAAATAACTCAAATGGATTACGTCTTAAACAGATTAAAGTGAAGTGGTAGGGGAGGAAATATATTGGGTGTAATGTATCTGACGTCAAACGAAATACATTTACAGCTTTTGATGTATTCTTGGGCGGGAGAAAAGAGACCTGAAATCATTTCTTCCAGCTCTACAACTTCATCTCGATCGGCTTGAAGCCTGCAGCTACTTGGCATGCTATCATTACATTCTAATAACACATCTCGTAGCTACTACAGCGTTCTTGCTCCGACTGTACATAAATATGACTGACAAGCAACGCCCAACCCCAGTAATCACCATATATTTCACGGTTATGTATATATGGCATAATAGAGGCCTCTATTATGAAAGTAGCCAATAGGAGTCGAGAATTCCAGTAACTTATATATAGACCTCCTTCCAACTTAAAATTTTTTTGTTACAAAAACGTGTAAGCTATTCTAATACGTGGAGAAACTTACAATTATCGGTGCCTAGGAGGTTTAAAACGAATCGCATTTATATGCTCCTAAGTTGAAAGGATATTGGTCTGGTGTTTTGGAAGACGTAACCATAATTTTGATTCGGACCTGATGATGATAAAAATGTTAACATAAAATGCATCCTTTGGGCGAAATGTTGTCATCTAATGTTGTTTATAGATACAATCATCGATGTCATTTTTTTCAAAAACGTAACAAATCAGGGATCCTATATAAACTGGTATGTGTTTTAGCATTCGGAAATTGTGTTATAAGTGAATGGAGAATGGCTAATTAAGTTAACCGATAAGAAATATTACGGTCATAACTTATATTTTCTTTTTCTTTTACCGTTTAATCTGTGAGAGGGGAGAGGCAACGGCTTAAATGACATTGTACATTATAAGATACTTATAGCTCCTTCCCACCCAGCTTCAGAACTTACACACCAATCTTGTAGACGTAAATATAATACTATCGAGAAAAAGGGGTTTTCATCAAACTCGAGGAATGCAAGATTATAGGTTATCGCTGGATTAATTACTATCTAAATTGATTTAAGTCTACAATAAATTTTGCTTTCTCTTTCCTTTATTTAACTACCGATAGAATATTGATGACTATTTAAATCAAGAGCGTACAACTTCTATGTTGATACTCTCTGATCCGACTCATTATAAACATATCATTCTTTTTTTTATATCCATTTCACCACGTGTAATATCAGATTCATAAATAAACCGGTGCGACCTGGAAGCGAAACTTAAGTTCTTGGGCATGCAACTTAAGTTAGATGCTATCTTTCATGATTGCAATCCTAATGTTGTCTTGTTTATACATTCAAAATATCATATTGTTTTTACACATTACTTTCAATACCTACTAATCATTTCAGTTAAGCTACTTCTTCTTTTGCTTTACTTAAGGCTTTTAGAGAAACCCGGAGCTTTATTGCCGCCCTCACATAAGCCCGCCATCGGTCCCTATTCTGAGCAAGATTAATCCAATCCTTACCATCATATCCCACCTCCCTCAAATCCATTTTAATATTATCCTCCCAGTTACGTCTCGGCCTTCCAAAAGATATTTTCCCCTCCGGCCTGCCAACTAACATTCTTTATGCATTTTTGGATTCGCCCATACATGCTACATGGCCTGCTCATCTCAAACGTCTGGATTTAATGTTCCTAATAACTTTCTCCATCCTCATATAAATTCATCGCTCTTAACCTCAGGTATTTTCCTAAGCACCTTAATCTCAAACACCTTTAACCGCTGTTCCTCTTCTTTTGCTAGATAAAGAATTTGTAACCTACTAGCTACTCCATCTCTTCCTCTAATGGTGAGTTTATTTATGTCTAGCCTATTGGTTCATAATTTCAGACTTAGTTTACCCAATTCTTTCCGTTTTCTATATATTGGTGAAATATTATCGCGGTTGTTACATCATAAAAATATTTTTTTTTTGGTTCTTTTTTCGTTTCACATTTTCCAGTTCATTAGCTGGTGATAATATTAATTCTTATGTTACTTTAACAGTATCTCAGGTAATACTCGTATTACATAGTTTAAGCATAACGAAAATGGACTAATTCAGTTACCTAATTTCATTAATTTTATCCTTGATGTCCTGAAGTCATATACTTACTTTCGTGTATGTTGGTTTTTGTACTCTTTGTTTTTTGTGCTTCTTGTATGGAGTTTCTGTCCTTTATGATGTCATTTTTTGTATTTTCTCTGTTCCTGTATACTCCCTATATATTATGTTATGTCTCTGTGAATTTTGAACGAGTCGTGTTGTAGTGGTTTCTATTTGTAGGCCAATCGTGTTTTTGTATGTTTTTTTTTCTTTATTTTTGTGCTTGTCTTGTATTTCTGTGGTTTTTGTGCATGTTGTTTTCTTGTATTTAATATGTGTTGTGTTCATATGTTTTTTGTGCTTGTGTTTTATATGCTTGTGTTGTGTTTTGTGCGTGTATTTATGTCGTTATTCTTTTTTTGTGTGTGTGTTATGTATTTTGTGGATTTCGTCTGTTTTATTTTTGTGCTTTTTGTGTGTTCCATATTTTGTGGCTTTTGTGTTTCGTTTTCTTTATTTTTTGTATGTAACTTGTATTTATATGCTTCTTGTGCATGTTGTTTTTGTACTTTTTATGCGTGTTATGTTTCTATGCTTTTTTGTGCTTGTGTTTTATATGCTTGTGATGAACTTTGTGCTTATATTTGTTACGTTATACTTTGTGTGTGTTGTGTATTTTGTGGATTTCGTTTATTTTATTTTGTGTTTTTTTTTGTGTGTTGCATATTTTGTGACTTTTGTTTGTTGTATGCTTTGTACATTTTTGTGTTGTTCATTTTTTTGCTTCTTATGTTGTTTATACTTTTATGTGTTTGTTTCTGTGTTTGTGTATATGTTGGGTTTTTATACTTTTGTGTGTGTGCTTTTGCGCTTTGTTGTTTTTGTACTTTTGTATGTATTCTGCTGTTTCTTATTTGAGTTAAGCTTTGTGTACAGTATATACGTAACTTATATGAACAAATGTACTTTCCTTCTAAGAGTTGAGGCGGAATTTGTTCATATTCATCCCTTCACAAATAATATGAATTACAACAACTGTTTTGTTAAACAAAAGAAAAGTACAATAGTTTTCTTAATATGTCGGTTATTTAACGGCTCTATGTATCAACTGAGAGGTTGTTAATCGAAATCATTACATAATAATGATATGTTCGAAAGTATTGTCAATACATAATACTAGGAAGATTTTATGTTTCTTCTGGAATTAATTATGATTTCTTTAATCGTTTTCAATTATTTATAATTGTGTTATTTCTTTTTCTTTCCCTTCTTCATTGTTTTCTTTTTTTCCAATATAATTATTTACAAATCATTTATAAAAAAAACAGTTTTATGGTAAGCTTTATCTTGTAAGCAGCCTCCAATTGGAGGAAGCTGAATAAATAAAGTTTATTAAAAAAAATGTTGAATCTTGCTTCGGCCCCTTGACATGGAGTTGATATAACACCAGATATTCAGTAATGACAACAGACGACACCAATTAAAAAAGAAAATAGAAGTCATGCTGTAGGCGGGATTTGCAACTGCGACTATGGTAATGCATGACGTAGTGTAAAATCTACCCTATAATAGTTGTGGACAACATAGCTGGAAATACCCATTTGTCTCATCACAATTAAATTTTAGGCTCTTTGGAACCTCGAGAGCTATATTTTTTATTTGATATTTATATTTCTTTCTTTAGATTGTAGAGGTGTAACATGACGTTTTAGAATACATGATCAGGAAACTGAGAGAAAAATATAAGTTATGAGGTTTGAAATTAAACATAAAGGAAGAAAATACATAGCCATAGGGGACACGTCAAGGATTTACAATTGAAAGATGGGAAAGGAATAATCAGTCATGTAAATGACTATATCTATCTGGGGATGAAATTAAACCAAAATGAAAATAATGAACCGGAAACTGATGCACGAATTATAATACATGAGCATCTAGCTGTATATCAACACTAAACAGTGGTTTTGTGGGATTGTGGGTTCAGGTTTTGGCTTTTAAAAGAATGATTCTCAATATTTTACATGCAGTACTTAAAAAGACAATTACATACCGGACAATTCAGTCAAAAACGTGCAAAAAATAAGCAGGAAATAGCTGATGCTCCACTGAATGCTTTTAGATAGGGTCTGGGAAGTCAGATTAAGGCGATGTGGGCTTGATGATATCTATCGCTGTCGCTTACTGTTTTTTCGCGTTAATTTTTTTTATTTATTTATATACATTACAAAGGTACATTAAAAAACTACTAGGGTCTATAGGCCTATACATAAAACAGAAAAACAAATTAAAGAATTTACTCCCGTATGAGCAAACGTTAGTGGTCGGGAGTTCAAAACTGCACTGTAGATAAGCAGAAAGGAGACAAAATAAATAAATTAATATAATCAATAAAATAACACAGATTGAAAGAACAAGAGCCTATATGATAAAGAGCAATCACAATTGAAAATGTTTATAATCAATATTCACAGGTGTAATAATATAAAACTAATATTTAGCCATTAATTATCTAACCCTATGTTAAGTTCCCTCAATAATTTATTTAATTTTCATATAAATTCAATCATACTTATGTTAGCTAAAACAGGGTACTGAGAAATTAGTTTGTTGTAAAGGTTTACACTAAGCCATAGTTGAAGCCATGTTTCATAATTACATTTATCATTTAAACTTATTATTTAGATTTAGAATTTTTAACAGAAAATTTCCATAAATAATTGTTTTCCTTGACACAAACTTAATTTTATTTCTCCATAAATCTCTGCCGTATTTTCCTCTGTAAGCCTATGATATGATTGTGCATACTTCTATTTACTCCGTCAATCCATTTCTTTTTCTTTGTCTTCCTTTTTGTCTGTTGTCTTCTGGATGTCATTTTTTTTTTTATTTACTCTTCCGGTATTCTCGAAACATGTCCATACCATCTCAGTCTTCTCTCTTCTATAACTTCCAAAACATTATTTTTAACTTCTAACATTTCCCATATAACTGTTTTCTGAATTTTATCCCGTCTTGATTTTTTCCCTGCCCTTCTCCAAAAGTCCATTTACTTAGCATTTACATTTAAGTCTTATTATTTACATGTAGGTAGTTCATCACGTTTTGTTTGTTGACTTATATCGTCCACGATATGATTTTATCTATAGTATTTCGGCCCTGCAATGTCATAGGCCTATGACAAAACATGCTATAAGTCGACGACACACCCTTTCATACATTCGAACAATTAACACAGAGCCTAAAGCACGGTGGAGCAGTTTGGTTTTGCAGACTCGAAATTCTCTTTGTCAAAGTGTTCAGTAGAGGATCTCTTATTTTCTGTTTAACTTTTATACGTTTTTACTGGATCACTAGGTAGGACTATGCAGCGGAAACAAGAAATTTGAAAGTAGGTAGTGTAGCAAAATTAAGCTAAATATAAATGGATTTTGGAGACGGTCGGCTAGGATTTCTATGAAAATAAATAAAAATAAAACAACTGAAATGGTATGGACATGTTAAGAGATGGAAGAGGCCACGTTATGGAATGGTATCCACCAGGAAACAGGCCGATACTAACTTGGTTATAATAAATTATGACAGAGAAAGGGTTAACAGAAGAAGACTGGGAGGACAGAAACAATTTCAGAATGAAGATAAAGTAAATGGGCGCAGGAAGAAATGATAACATTGAACAATCTGCAGAACAATAAAATAATGTTTCAAAATCATTATTTAATGTCCTAAATATGGATGGATTTCGCTAGTGGTTGATCATTCGTTACAAGACTAGCAAACAATCCGTACATGTTACGAAAATCTCGACTCAAACGGTGTGTTCAAAACAGACATCTCACCTTCATTCTTCTTCATTCTGTATGCAGGATGAAAGTTAAAATATATATTATTACGGTCTTATTATGTTCTTATTTTGGCCTCGGGATATGGTTCAAACTTTTGTATCAAAATGTACCAGCGTGACCAGTTCTTTACCTGTGGGTTGAAACCGGCCTTCATGGACGTGTTCCAACCCTCCACTACTTCTTCATCTTTGTCTTCTCTTCCCACCTGTTTCTTTCTCTTTCTCCTCCCTCATCTTCTTACCTTTTCTTTAAGAACCTGTCTCAAGACTTAAAAAAAAACCTGTTTGGCCAATCAGAAGGCGAGGACTATAATGGCGTTTGGAACTGGCTAGCATGATACAGAAACAAGTTCCTATGCTCAAGACAAGCTTAACTTGACAAAAGGTGGGATACTATGTGTTTTATATGACAGCGGATGTTGCGATAATACATCCATTATAATATATACGTGCATATAATATGGTTAGCGGGGATATTTATAATAGAAGTGGAGGGGGAAAGGTTTGGAACCTTCTGCTGATATATAGCCATGGCAGCGATTCACCTGTGGCGCTATGATAGTCCTTTCTAGCGACAGGTTGTCGTTTTTAAAAAGAGAAGAGACTTGTACTTTACATCCCCACCCCTTCAACAAGTAGCTGAATAGGAATTAACTGCGACACAAAATATGTTTCAACTATCAGCGCTGGTTTCGGATTGTCTTGAGTATAATGCTACTTTATGTCACGGGACAGGATCTGTATGCATGTACGAGGTGATGACACATCTCTTGTGTGTCACAACACGAGTGGAAAACTTTCCCCAAAAGTATTCAGCCGGAACTAGACTAAATGTTCGGAAAAATTTCATTGAGCCCTCGAACGAGGGACCAATACCGTAAAGCGAGTAGCAGCTTCGTTACTTGATATTTGGATAATCCAGTAGGAATCAAATCTCATTTCTGCAACGTTGTTTCTTACCTGATGGTTTAACAATGGTCTCTCTTTCTTGCTGAACGTCATTTGATTTGAAAACCGTGTAGATATTGCTTCAAATATTCATTAAATTATGTCGACAATGTTGTGGCATTTTATCAATGATCGAATTGATCCAGTCATTTTCTTAAAGGACCCCCAGGGGTACGCATCCCACTGAGTAGGTATGTACAAATTCTAACATATTTACTTTATGATACTTCTTGATAATTTTATTACAGTTTACATATTTTCTTTTACAATATCAACTCTTCTTTTTCCTTGCTTCAGTAACATATTATTATTATTATTATTATTATTATTATTATTATTATTATTATTATTATTATTATTATTATTATTATTATTGCATCAATAACTACTGTGTGTAGTAGTAGTAGTACTAGTAGTAATAATAATAATAATAATAATAATAATAATAATAATAATAATAATAATAATAATAATATTGCATACAATATCAATCGTATTTTTGTTATTTTTTAACTTATATAACTGCAATGCAGTTTGGATGTAGGAAGGGAAAAAATATATATTTTGGGATTTCGTAAGCAAAAAAGATTGAATAGGCCTATCACTGCGCTATAGTATTCATCTCACATGAATACACATTTGTGTTTTGAATTTATTTAAGATGTACGCAAGCTACACAATATTCACTGTAGCCTACTTTTGAATGAGTCCTACTCCTTTAATAAGGCGATTTTTATGGAGATCTGATTGTTGTGTAATTTCGGAATAAGGCCCATTTAGAAATGACTGATTTAATTAAAAGGCGCAATTTCTGCCACTGAGATTTTTACGTGTTTTTTTTTCTCTACGTTTTTCTCAAATCCTCTGTAAACAATTCAACAAAAGCGAGTGCTTTAAACTATGAATGCGTTCGCAGGGCAATTTAGATTTCAGAACTGGCTATTTTTCAAGTTCACTTTTCTCTCTTCTCGTCCATCCACTTCCTATAATTTTCTAACCATCTTGCTACCATTGATCAGGAATCCGCCCCTGAGCACGAGTTCTACTCTTTCAGGGGCGAGCTATAGTTTTTCTGTATGTATTATATTTTATGTTACAATTATTAGCAAAATAATAAATAAATAAATAAATAAATTGAGATTGGATCCTGCGGGCACCCTTGATTTAATTGCCTAATATCACAACACATTTGAAAATTTTAGTGACATATAGATTGTAAGCCTATCGGTATGATACAAATTCCCACATAAGTTAATGTTGATTAGCTCCGACACGAATTATCTTCTTATTACTTCGTTTTTTTCCTGCCATTTTTAGATTACCCATCTTTTCTTTAACGCATTGGTACCTTTCTTCTTCACGATCCCTATTTTTTAAGTGAAACTTCGGTAGTTCGGTAGAAAACGTTGGTCAATACGACGGACATCAATGACATCATCGAGGATCAGTGACAGGTTAGGTTTGCTTGTTCAGGCTTCTGGTATGCCTTGGTAGGAATACCAAGAGCCTGAACAAATCAAGGCTAACCTGTCACTCATCCTCGATGATGTCCGATATATTGACTTATCTTTTCTACCGAATTACCGAAACATCTGTAAGTTAGACAGGGTAGCCTACGAGTTGAACGTTGTGAAACAAATTTCTGTGACCGTCGTTTTAAGAGGGCTGTGCGCGTTTTTGCTACGGAATTGTGGACGTTGCTGTGTTGTCGCGGTTTTGTTTGCGATGTACCACCAGTTTACACAAATTAATTGATACACATTATCGGGAGTGGAAATGCCTTCGATGAGTAAATCATTTTTGTATCGTAGTGATGTTGTGCAGTCGAAACCAGTGAGTGAAATAAAATTTTTGAAAAGCTTCTTGCTGAGAAAATATGCCGAAATCAGGCGCTGAACTAACAAGAGCGAATGGTGATGAAACCGCGCAAATGGACAGGCGAAAATTGAGACAAAAACGAAAATGATACACTGGAACGAGTGAGAGAATGCGAGGTAAAAAAAGGCAATTTTAACCCCTCTTATGCAGTTCAGTTACAAAGTGTCAACGACTTAATGAATGTTCCTATACCGTCAACAATCAGCGAACAATAAACGATTGTTGATTCCTCTGGTGTCATAATTTAGAAATGAAATCGTAATTTATTAGACTTTAAATCGAATTAAAGTTCTCATCACATAATATTTTAAAATCAATTATTGAACAATCAATATGGTTTTATGTGCTACATTTTCATAACTTGTTTCATCTATCATAAATCTATCGATTTATTTTTAACCTATAAAGACTATTGAGTACAAAAGTGTTAAATTTAATTCTAATTTGTGTCTCATTGCACTAATATTTAAAAAGGTCATCGGGTCTACAAATTTAGCTACCTACAGCTTAAGAAGTTTGACTTCTGCCACGCTTAAAAGCTGCTCACTCATTTTACTGGTTTTCATGAGTCTTGCCAGTTTCTCTTAATAAATAGGCCTATAGCCTATTCTTCCAGTAGACATATCGTCGTTGTTCCTGCAATAACTCCTATATGCAAAATATAAAATCTTTCAACGCATTTATTCATCCTATGGCAGCCGTACATAGGAGACTGTGAATTCTTACATTTTCGAAACAAAGAAATATAATTACATATAGGAGATTTTATTATTTGCTGTATCACTATTTAAGCTATTTAATAGAGGAAAAATCTGAAAATCGATAAATATGTCACATAGAAGTTATTGCAGGAATAACGAAGATATGCTTGTATAATATCTCTCCTTATTGCATGGATGTCAGTACATAGAGTTGTAAGTCTAGGCTGCATGCAAAATCTGAACTATTTCGAAAACAAAAAAGTGGAGAAAATTCAGTAGTATAGGTATGCCTACTTCTTCTCTAAAATACAATCATTATGGCCATGGTTTCGACAAAATATCGTCGGTTTACAAGCAAAACACATTAAGTAAAAAATATTACTTCTGAGAAAAAAAATGGCGTTTGAAAGTACGTTCTGGACAAAACTGAATTCTGAAAATGTTATTTTTAGTAAGTTGTGTATTTCAGATATATTCCAATTGTAAGTTTATACACACATGTTATTATAAGATATGCTTTTTCCTCAGAAGTAATATTGACTTAATGTGTTTTGCTTGTAAACCGACGATATATTCGCATTCAAATTTTCAGAAAATTCATTCTTAGGTAAAATAATTTACCTTTCTTCGGAAGAAATGGTAGAAGGCGACACTTCCTTGGCTTCGCCAGTATTATTGGACTAGCTTCTATGGAATGCAGAGTCAATTCTTGCCATTGTTACACCGCATCTGTTCATCCTGCTTCCAGTTAAATCAATGCTGGATGTATACGTTGAGAAGACAGAGTAGTTTCTGTTGTTATAAGGAAAAAAACTAAGCCCACCTCCCAGAATCTGACCCCATCCATAACTCAGGAAACATCTGAATTCACACAGATCTATCTGCATAACAACGCACTTCATTAGAGTACATGTTTCATTGTGTTTTCGGAATGGAATTGTTCTTTGTTTCTTTATTTAAACAACATGTAGAAACGTGATAGTCACATTATAGTAAATTCATGCAAATTGGTTCATCTACATTCTTAGAAACTTGGAATAAAACACATAAGATCATCTCCGATTGAACACGATTCAAGAATTCATCTTCATACATAAATACAATCCCGATGTCTCTAGATATTCGTATTGGCCCTAAAGAAAAAAACGGTGTACAGGTTGAAGCATTTAATTGTCTTTAATTGAAACATTTCAATATCTTGTAGGTCTCTGCTTCAGGGTTATCTCTTCTTGGTAAGATAGAAATTAAGCAAACAAAATATAAAATAGAAGACATTATTAGACGACTTTTTAACCATATATCAGGTAATGTTCAACTAAAAATCCTTCAAATTATAGTATTTCTGACGCTTGTAGCCTATTTGGTTGTGAGATAAAATCAAACAGTTACGGGAATACTCGAAAACGACACAGAAAATTATATCCTTGAAAAGATTAAGAAGATACCATATTGAAAATCAGAATATAAAGACATCGTCTTAGAATTCATAACATAATTATTTAGTTATTTATACTTGAGTAATTTAGATTGTGTATATAAGACTTCCCCTAAAAATATTTGGAGAAATGTGGACATAATAAAAGAATCGAGTCTCGGAGAAAAACCCATCAATGTTCGTAGTTAGTGGTAGTAGTTATAATAATGGTAATAACAAACTCAAAAACACACATCAATTTGTCACAAATCGAGGGTTCAGAATGACAAGGTTCTATCTAGTGTTTAGTAAATTTTACACCAGAGCATTTTAAAAGTTTTGTTGTTAATAAAATCAATGCAGATAAGACCCTTTTCAAACTAACTTTATCACGAACAATAATTGAGATATGAACATATAATTTATATGGTATAGCCTACTGTTTTCGCTCTAAGAAAAATCCTAATGTAAACATGAGCACGTTGCTGTCATACTCATGATTGGCTCCCAGTCGAAACACTCACATGACGCAGGAAAATATAGTTCGTATTTGGAAACCACAATCTTGTATTATTTGAAAATAAAACATTGAATTCTAGTTGTTAAATATGATGAAACATTTAACTTTACTCATATTATGTAAAACGCTATGTAAAAGAAATACTACTTTTATATTTTGTTATGTACTATGAACGCGGATGAATACCAACAGTAATACCGAGGTAGTCTGTTCGTGTAACAAGCTGGCGTCACTTGAGCTCGTAATTGTTCACGTAAGCATATGGTACTGAAGTATGGCTTTTGCAACCTCAACTGTCCATTGTGAAGACATAAGACTTAAAAATAATTTAATTACAGTAATTATAAAATAAATGTTTCCTAAGCAAATGAATGCATAGTAGTGAGGTTAGGCCTACTTGATGAGTAACGGGAAGTGTTTAACATGAAACAGAATGTACAACAGTAGGCGGGAACACGTAGGCCTACTGAGAATCTATGGCGCCAAACAGCGGCCAATGAAGCCTCACTTCAGTCACGTGGTATTGTTTACATTAGGATTTTTCTTACAGCGAAAAGATTATAGGTAGTTGTGAAATAGCAGAAGTCAATGCAACAAAAACCTCAATTTTGCTAAAAATGTCAGATAGAACCTTGTCATTCCGAGCCCGCGACTAGGGAACGGTTTTAAGAAGAATTACAAATTGTATTGGCAGGCCTACATAATAATATTAAGAACAATATCAAACTTAACTTTCGTAAATAAAGAAAACAAAGCCACATCATTTTCAAACATAGCTAGAATTTTCAAATAACATGCTGCGAGATATTCACCAAATACAGAGAGACGAGAGATGAAGTAAGACATTTCAGGACCGAAAAGTTGTATACATAATTCCAATTATAGTTCACTATCTTATACGATAAAGTAACACAAGCCTGAAGAAGAATGGACTACCTCCAAACACCTACATCCAAATTCAAAAGTCTCCCATCCTATCAACTTTGCAGCACACCTTCGCACTGTCAATACAAGTGAGCAATAGACAGATAGGAACTTGTCAGTGCGCTAGTTTATATCTTCAAGAAAGAGACACGAAGATGAGAAAGGAATAATAATAATAATAATAATAATAATAATAATAATAATAATAATAATAATAATAATAATAATAATAATACTCTTTAGTTCTCGTATACGTATAATGGGAGAGAGTATCGTTAGAAAATAATCAGATACTTCCACACGCATATGTCTTTAGAGATTTAATGTTTCGTTTTATAAAAACTTGTGTGTTTTCCGTGCATTATAATGGCTTTCTGTGACTGTTGACAGTTGCCCGTTAGAGAGGTGGGAGGGGTTATTAGATCCCCTTTTAGATGAAATAAGTGATTAAAATATGTTACTGAAGTCAGCTCAATCTTGATAGCATACAGAAAACTGAATGACATGCAATTATTCCCTAAGTTGTCTGGATTATGTGTATATAATAAGTAAAAAAAGAACGCATTAATACACTATAGGCCCAATTAAAATGAGTAGTAATAGTAATTTTTAAAAAATGAAGTAGGGAATTCTAGAAATTAAATTCTATTTTCTCAACTGATTAAGTGATTGGAATAATAGACCGATAAGGTAGATTGAAATGTCTGGCTCTTAAATGAATTTGAAGCGTTTCCCTTAGATGTTTTCACTACCATGAGTTTCTAGACATTCTCGAATTATAAACTGGAAAAACTAACACAACAATTCAAGCGCCGCAAAAGTGTCATATCTTTGGTATTCGCTTACTTGGGGTCATATACTCACCTGACAAAGTTTAATCTTGGTTTTAAGTCCACACCTGTGGAGTAGCGGTCAGCGCGTCTGGCCGCAAAACCATGTGGCCCGGGTTCGAATCCCTGTCGGGGCAAGTTACCTGGTTGAGGTTTTTTCCGGGGTTTTCCCTCAACCCAATACGAGCAAACGCTGGGTAACTTTCGGTGCTGGACCCCGGACTCATTTCACCGGCATTATCACCTTCATTTCATTCAGACGCTAAATAACCTGGATGTTGATACAGCGTCGTAAAATAACCCAATAAAATAAAAAAATCTTGGTTTTAAATTTCTTTTATTTAAATTGTGTGGCGGGGAAATCTTAATTACGCTGTAATTTATCCTGATATTCTCATTCCTCTCTTTCCCTTCACAGTTCAACTGATCATATTATTCGTCTTCTTCATAATCATAATCATCATCACCATCATAATTATTACTGTATAATTTCCTCTATAGAAAAAATTGTTGACACTTGTCAATCAACATAACAATACAAACTTCAGTAGGTAAGTTATCAAAAAAGGGAGTCGTCCTTGTCCAGGTACTGATACGGACTCAGAGATGTGAAATAGGTTAAAGTACTTAAGAGTTCAACATGTATTTGTTATCTAGCAGTATCAGCTAGGAGCGTGTTTATCGGGACAAACAATGTCCGAACAATTGAAATTATGTAAATTAAGGCAATTCGTCAGTAGGACTATGTAAGTTGGAACACAAGACAAAAAACATAATAAGAAACTTCTTGACTGGAGGCCAGGTTTCCTAGTTACGATAAATTACTTTTGTTCTTTCTCTTATAAACCCAATTAAACCAATTGTTACTGTAGCAAAGAATATGTTTAGGTTTTTAATGGAGGACCATATCTACGAATATTAAGTTATACAAAATTATCCTCTTACAAATAAATAATATTTTTATAGATTTTGTTGTGCTTTGTACTATAGATGTATATTAGAATTTTGGAAACATTACAAAAGTTGTTTTTGCACAATCGCGTTTGCTGCTGTATTTACAGCTATTGTTGTTAGGCCTTGAAAGTTAGAATTTTCACACAGAAACTTGTTGCTATGAAAACTATTCTTCATAACATAAAACTATACTGAAATAGACCCATTACAGTACACTTATTGTTACTTAGTTACCATTACAAGCGAAGGCTTTGAAATAATATTGCTATATTATTCAATGCAAAATATATTGTATTTGTAATTTTAAAAATCTGTTGTACAATACAAGTTTGTGTATTGCACTACAAAATCTCGGGAATCGAAAAACTTGCTCTGCCCATTTTTCATACTTCTCCTCGATTTTGTAAAAAGCACTTCCCAAACTTGTATCGAAATATACTGTTACTTATATAGGCTACATTTAAATTTGTTACAGTTTGCAGACTACTTTTTAACATAAGGTATTCTTAATAATATAAAAGGTATTAATTTTGAAAGAATCTGCAGAAATGACTAAATCCTGAAGCGAGTAACAATGAGGAAGAAAGAAAGAAAATGATGGAAAATTATTAAAATAATAGCAAGAAAATTTTTCATCCATCCTTATGTGAAAGTAATCCACACATTTGACATTTGCATCTGGTTTATTCCACAATTTATTAAAATAATCTTTATTTCATAGCACTTCCTGTAACTTGTAATATTTTACTGCAGCTTTTTTAGTCAAAGGTTTCCAAAAGTCAAAGTGACAAATAACAAAGTTTACAGAAATGAAAGATTGTAAAGTTGTTAGGTCGTAACTTAGATAAAGCACATAGAAGGCGGCTGTATGGGAACAAGTAGCATCATAAAGTAGACTGCTCTAACGACCGCCCGCCAGTTCGTACGGGTCCGACGGCACGGTCCCGCATCCTGCAGAGATTTCGATGCTAGAATTGGACATTAACCGAGTCGTATATATCTTGCCGAAACTGCAATTCAGACTGACGACAGATAGGCCAGTGTCTGACAAATTGAACTACTAGGGGTCAACCCCGCGGAATAAACTAAACTGAAGGTAGGGTTCACATGGTCTTATGTCCCGCTGCCTCTAAAGTAAAGTGTCTAGAAATACCCTTCAGCTCTCCAACTCACTTAACATATGCACAGAGGACACATCTGTGACAACTTGCAACGGACATATATTTTTAGCTCCGTGAATACGGAGGTATGCATTTGAACTGAAGTTGGAAAGGTGACAGAAAAAAAAACTTAAACAGTCGTCTTCGACTAAGGTGGTTAATATCACCTGTTTTAATTTTTTTTAGAATACTTACCGTTACTGTATTCATTTGTTATATTGATGAAGTCATTGAATTGTTCCTATTACACTTACTGCTTCAACAGCTCCAAAATAATTTCTACAATGTTGAATAATTACAATTGAATAATATGTCAGGCCATTATTTCAGCAATTAACATGGAGATAAAATGAAATAAGCCATTTTAGAATAATGAACACGACTAGAGTAACTACGATCCAGTATAAATTTTAAGGGGGAAAATTGAGAGCATTTTTAAATCTCATTATTCGAGTTACTACGTATTTACTTTTTTGGGTTATAATTTTATAAATTTTACATTCTATTTAATGTTGATGAGGGAACTGTTTTCATTCATTCACAGTGTTTTGCCTAAGGGCATTCTCCAGTCTTTCCTATTTTCTGCCTTCCTCTTTGTCTCAGCATATGATTCATATATCTTAATGTCGTCTATCATCTGCTGTCTTCTTCTGCCCCGAACTCTTCTCCCGTTCACCATTCCTTCCGGTCCATCTTTCAGTAGGTAGTTTCTTCTTAGCCAGTGACTCAGTCTATTCCTTTTCCTCTTTCTGATCTGTTTCAGCATCATTCTTTCTTCGTCCACTCTTTCCAACACAGCTTCGTTTCTTCCTCTGTCTGTCCATTTCACACGCTCCGTCCTTCTCCATATCTACATTTCAAATGCTTCTATTTGCTTCTCTTCTCTTCGCCGTAATGTCCATGTTTCTGCCCCATACAATGCTACACTCCACACATAACACTTCACTAATCTCTTCCTTAGTTCTCTCTCCAGAGTTCCGCAGAAGATGCTTCTTTTTCTATTAAAAGCTTCCTTTGCCATTGCTATCCTCATTTTGACTTTTTGGCAGCAGCTCATGTTACTGCTTAGGTATAGTACACACCAAGTATTTGAAGCTGTCTTCTATGACCATGGTCTTCGTCTTGTCGGCATTTATCTTCATTCCATACTGCTCACAGCTGTCATTTAGCTCCAGTAGCATATCCCTTAGTATCGTCTCCTCTTCTGCTAACAACGCCATATCATCGGCAAATCTTACACACTTTATTCTTCTTTCTACTACTATCACTCCTACCATGTTCTGAAAACAGTTCACTAAATCCTCCAAGTAGATGTTGAAGAGGGTAGGTGATAGAGGGCATCCTTGTCGTACTCTTCTCCCTATTTCACTTCCTCCTGACATTTCTTCTCCTACCCTGACTTTGAGTCGTTGTTTCATATAAAGGTTATTGAACAGCCTCCTCTCTTTCCAATCCACGCCAATTATCTTTAGGATATAGATTATTTGTTGACACTATGATATAATCGTACAGATGATGATAATAATAGATGCAAATTTTAAATTTTGCAAACCATGATTGTGTCAGGCTCTTTAACCTATGTGGATGTTAATAAAATTGTAGAATTCGGCAAAAAAAATCATATAATCGGAATATATGCGGCGGAAATGTGATACAGGAACATCTATAGTGAAGTTACAAGAAAAACAGATTATAAATGATGATATGCCTATAAGGTGTCAAATAACTCACATCTCTACAAGAGTTGAGAGGGATAATAAAGTGAGACAATTCAATAAATCACCATTTTTTCATTACGTCTTATGGTGATTCCACCTGTAGGAATATGCAAAGACATGTTTTGTTGTAATATTCTTTCAATTTTATGGACTCCGTTGTAATGGAATTCTTAACATAGGCTAAATATATATGGATATGTTCGATCTGACTAGTGAAAAATGAAGTAGGCCTACTGAAAGTGAATCGTTTGTCGAAAAACTATGTTACGTTAGAGATAACATTTTAATTGCATTATTATAATTTAAATTTAGATGAATATGGTTGTGAAAATATAGTTTACTGTGACCTATAAGGACACACCAAAGACTTTGACAGAAGTCAGTTGATTGTTTTATTTGAAATACGGTTGAATTTAACAAAAAGCTTAAATAATACAATTTGTATTTATAATACATAAATAGGCTAATGTGTTAACATCTAATCGCAGGACATTGCTTGGTTGTAAGCCTATTCCATAGGACAAAATTTACACAATATGACGAATTTTCATTGGGACTAAATTGTACATGTGACTATGTTTTATTTGAACGATATTCATGTGGCCAGTGGTCTCGGGACGGATTTTCTGGGACGAATTGCCGTGGTTTCGAAAAATATATTGACAATAAAATGTAGACTATTAAGTTTAAAAAAAGGCAGGAATTAGGCCTTTTAATATTATTTTCAAACTCAACAAAGTATGAAAAAATTCAAGAACATAATCACATAAAACCCTTTCTGTGTTATTATATGGTAGTGGAATTTGGACTGTTAGAGCCAAATATAAATCGAGATTGAAATCAGCTGACACGAAATTTACGCGAACAACAGAGTAGGACTACAACTGGTCAATCTTCAAATTAAACGAATAAATTTTTACAAATGAAAATAACCCCTATTAAACAAAATAGTAACACACAAATTGAATTGAATTGGACATGTAAAAGAAATGTTCAGATCAAGGTTCTCAAAAAAATAATAATATATTCTGAAATGGAAGGATGAAGAAACTGATGGATGAATCCTAAAGTCGAAATAGGTCAACATTGCTTTACTATATATCCTTGAGAGCTTAAAGTACTCGCATTTTTATATAGCATGTATATTCAACGTGTAATCTGTCACATCTAATCATTTTCGACGTAATAATATAATATAATATAGTGTTTAAGCTCTAAACTATAGGCCTATTTAGATGGCATATGTAGATAAATTGTGTAATATGTAAGCTATAATTATATTCAGTGCGTAGTTTTCAGATATAATATGTAATCTGTATAATCTAATGATCTTTTCGATGCAATGTATAGGCCTCATGTATATCTACAGTTGATTAAATGTGCTCAGAGCTTTACAAGAGCCCCGAAGCCTTCTTGCCCGCGTTTCCTTTGTGGTTACGAGCTGTAGTGTTTTTGCCCTCCTCGCAGAGCCACTAATGTGTTTGTTCTGTATGTTTTTTGCCGCAGGAGCCAACGGTCTGCGCCGGAGAGGTCGTCAGACATACACTCGGTACCAGACGCTGGAACTGGAGAAGGAATTCCATACAAATCACTACCTCACGCGACGACGACGTATCGAGATGGCGCATGCGTTATGTCTCACAGAGCGACAGATCAAAATTTGGTTCCAAAACCGACGGATGAAACTCAAGAAAGAAATCCAAGCGATTAAGGAATTAAACGAGCAGGAGAAGCAAGCGCAGGCGCAGAAGGCGGCGGCTGCAGCGGCGGCGGCGGCAGCAGCGGCGCAGCAACAGCAGCAAGGCGGCGGAGACCCGAACTAGGAGTCGGCGCACCACGCTACCTCTGGGGCGTCGGCATCACCATGGACACACCATCAACTGCAAGGTAGGCACACGTGACTCTTGTAGCTACCTCCTGATGATTAGTCGAATAGCACCCATGTCAAAAATCGCCAGAAGGACAGGAATTCGATTCTCTCCATACGTGATGGATACACGGAACTTTATGCACTAAAACATTGAAATATACGCAATAAAAATACATTTTATAGATTTATTTGGTTTAATAATATGATGTAAATGCAAATAATTTAAAATAATAATTGTCATTAAGCAACCATAGCCTAGGATAAATCTTTATAAAATTAAAGCATCAATTGCCATTAGCTTCGGATTAATCTTTATGAAATTAAAGTAATAATTGCCATTAGCTTCAGATAAATCTTTATGAAATTAAAGTAACAATTGTCATCAAGCAACCATAGCCTCGGATAAATCTTTATGAAATTAAAGTAATAATTGCCATTAGCTTCGGATAAATCTTTATGAAATTAAAGTAACAATTGCCATTAACTTCGGATAAATCTTTATAAAATTGAAGTAACAATTTCCATTAGCTTCGGATAAATCTTGATTAAATTAAAGTTACAATTTCCATCAAGAAACCATAGCCTCGGATAAATCTTTATGAAATTAAAGTAACTATTGCCATTAGCTTCGGATAAATCTTTATGAAATTAAAGTAGCAATTGCCATTAGCTTCGGATAAATCTTTATGAAATTAAAGTAACAATTGCCATTAGCTTCGGATAAATCTTTATGAATTAAAGTAACAATTGCCATTAGCTTCGGATAAATCTTCATGAAATTAAAGTAACAATTGCCATCAAGCAACCGTAGCCTCGGATAAATCTTTATGAAATTGAAGTAATAATTGCCATTAGCTTCGGATAAATCTTTATGAAATTATTTCTTTTTTACCCAGAGTCTGGAAACATGTTAGAGTTAGGTCCGACTCTTCTCTTTACAACAGTGCATGATTTATATTATATAGTAGTAGTATTTATTCCATATTTATAAACCCTATTTTACATATAGTAATTATATTAGGGTTATAATTTAAACTAATCATAACAAATTGAAACTTACAGACGTGATTTATATGTAGTACCTACAAAAAGTTCCAGTTATTGGCATACTTTTTCAAGTTCCTGGTCAATTTGTTCCCACTGCTTGTAAAAATCATTGAAATGAAAATTTACACTCCATTTGACTTCATTGTCGTTAGTTTTGTTTCTGTGAAATCACAGCACTAGCAGCATTGCCGTCGCAGCAATTTTATGTCCTCAACAATGATTAACGAATTATTGGTTTTATTTGTCACTTAATTGTTATATTTTTGGAAATTATTCTTATTTTTATCAGAGAGAAATTTTAGAATTAGACAATAAATTAGGCAAAACAAGGAAAGATATTAATACATGCACTTAAATATGAAAAATAAAAATATATATGTAATTAAAAGGGAAAACGATCGAAATATGCATTTATGCAAAATAAAGTTAGCTTTACTCGAACGTCAAAACAGTGATCGGCAAATATCCATTCAATATGTCAAATCAGTAAAATCATGCAATTGCATGAAATTCTGCAATATAGTTATATGTGTGGACACCACACAATCTGAGGCTTTCTACGATGTTCTCCTTCAATAGAGAACTCTAATAGATTATACCTTCCGGTGAAGATCTATTCTTTCAATGATAAATGAACTTTTTCATCTTCATCATCTTTATCCTTTGGATTTGTCTTAATAATTACTTCATATCTCAGTTGAAATTAGTTGTATAATAGTCGCAAACTCCGTGAAAAGAAGTTTAAGTTGTAAATGACAAGCTCATAATTCTAGAAGTAAAATTATTACTTTTTTTAAATGAGGGTATTCCTAGCATATTGATATTACTAATTTTATCATATTTATTACTACATTATCAGATAAAATTACATCAAACTTCTATCTTTTTTGTAACTCTAAAATTACAAAGTAACACGAATGCTCTGAAATTGAAAATTATTTTCAAGAAGGATGTAGAAAATTACTAAATTATTTGATATTAATATTTGATTTTCAATTCTTTTTCTTTAAAAGAAAAGTTCATTTCGACATTAGAAAAGAAATTTTCCAACGATACACTGTCATTTATCTTATCTCTTCAAGGCTAAAATGTGATAAAAATTGAGCAAAACTTTCGTCATTGAAGTAATTTCAGTGTGTTTCGTGAATTCGGTTTTTATGACTATAAAGCCGTAGAGGTAGAAAGCTCTGTATGTAATTATTTTGTTTGCTTATATATTGTTGTAAATTGTAGTATAATCTATGCAATTTGTTATCTAAGGACTTAGAGCGGAGTTATGAAACATAAGAATATGTAATGTTTTTACATAATGGAGTCTAAAAGATATTAGAGTTCACGTTTTTAAAATCATATTCGGTTTATAACGTTCATTGGTCTTTTCTTCAAACTTGACGTAGGTATAGTTTTTATACCTATAGTAACAAGAAGATACAGTACTCATAAGTTAACAAATACATTCGTTATCAAAAAAAAAAAAAAAAAAAAACATTATCTTGATGTTTAATATTTCTATTGTAGTTTTCTAAAACGTTTCGTTTTCTTGAATATATGTAAGAAAATAGAGATTAGGACGTTTCTTATGCGTACAACATACTATAAATAATCAATTCCTAAAGAAAACAAAGCATAGAAATATATATTTTATATTTTGTCTTATTATAAAATCACTAACGCATTCAATCAACTTTTTTTCAGGTTACAATTCATACGAACTACGGTTTTGAGCAGTTATTTATCAAATTAATGGTCGCAGCTAAATATCTCATTAAGTTCGAACTTACTGTAGTAATATTCTAACATTCTGTTAGAAAACTTTATAGTTACAAACCTACAAATTTCTCTTACTTAGACATAGTAACGTATACATATCGACAAGATTCCTCAACGAGAAGAATACCATTTTTTTACTACAGTTCTCTTGGACATGCAATTCTTTTAACTTTACCAGCTTGAGATGTTAACATGCTTAGTGTATTAAATAGTGTAGATAAACTTACAACTAGTTTGCGAGCAACTTTAACATAATATTGTATTACTAGACATTTTAACATTACAATTTGATTACTAGGCGGTTCAATAAGTAATGCACATCATTTTTTCTCATTCAAAGTTTGTTCTATTACAAATATTATTCCCCAATCAATTGGCTACAAATATATATTTTTCCATGTAATCCTGACGTCTTCTATGACCTGCTTATCGCCATATCGCATCCTTCAGGGAACCAAACAAATGAAATTCAGATATTGCGATATCCGAACTGTAGGGTGAGTGAGGAAGTACAGTCCACCCAAGTTTTGTGATTTCTTGACGAGTGCGCACGTTTGTATGTGGCCTTGCATTGTCATGAAGAAGGAAAATTTTGTTGACATCTTAATAAGGACGAAGGCGCCTAAATCGTGTCTTCAACTTCTTCAGAGTCTTGATGTAAACCTCAGAGTTTGTTTCACGAGCTGGCAATGTGTCATTCAGAATCACCCCTTCAGAATTCTCATTTTATCTCGTTCTGTCGCTGACACTCTGCTAACCCAACGACTGACAGTACTCCTATCCACTGCTTGAATCCCATAGACATGTTGTTAGCGCTTGTGAATGTTTGCAATGGTTTCCTGCTCCGCAAAGAGAAATTCAATCACAACTCTGCATTGTACGTGTTTCACGTGCACGTGTTTCACAACCATCTAACGGAAAACGGCGAAACTATACGAATAAACGTAAGAAGCTTTCAAGATGATGTGTATCAAATTTCGTTATTCTCTAATGAAAGACAGCATTACTTATTGAACCGCACACGTATTAACACCAAACTCAGTGTAGCTATTATGTAATATGTTACATCAACTAATATATGTATACCATTTTCTGTAATTGTAGTGATTAACTACTGACCCATTTAGTTGGTTAATAACGCTGATGAATAAGTACGAATGATTGCAATACCCAGTTGTCCTTGAAATCAGTTGAAGTATCAATATAAAATTATTGATATTATGTTTGCATTTTTATGTTGGCGGTGACATTCCTTTATATTCTTTTTCTCTCTAATGCTGTAGAGAATTTCTGAAGAGTGAACTGCGTATTTATAACGACAGCAGACTTGTTGATTGTGGTTAATAAAGCATATGTAATTTTATATAATTATGTACTTTAATATTTTTAACAGACAAACGTTGAAATCTTGCCGTGTTTATGAATCTCTGATGGGTACAGCAATCATTCATAATATATACAACTTTGAATATATAATTAGGGTTGAGGTAATATGCAAGAGTTGTTGGGGAGCATAATTGGCCCGAACTAAGAACAGGATTCCTTTAGCTACCACAACCGCTACTGGATCTCGTAACTACCCTGTAACGTAATTGTGTTTTTTACATGTTTTTGTATATGTATTCGAAAATTGTAAGCTGTTTAGTTATATGAGATTCCTCTTAATTTTAGTTTTGTGTTCATTTTAATGGAATTTAATGTATTTAATTTATTGTAACTTTGCATCCAGAATTTCTCGATGTTGGATTAACATTTATGTAGCTTAGTCATGTTTGTAGTTGTTGTTTTTTCAAGAATATAGCAATGAAGTTTTTTCTCATTATAAAAAGTACTTTTATATTTTGTTATTTTATCTTCCGTAAGATCCAAAAACAGGAGGTCTACCTGTTTATTCCTGATATATTGGAAAATTTGCCTTATAAGTTATTTGCGTAAAAATATTCAATCAGAATACAAAAAATGAAATTCTTGTAAGCTTATAGGCCTAGTAGCCTACATAATTTCAAATGACAAAGTTTATTGCTTATATTTGTCACATAACTCATAATTTGATGGTTCGAGGTGTTTGAGTATTTGCACCATTTCTTAGATGTAGAGGAACCAACGTTTGGAAATTATTTCGGCTCCCAATCATCAGGATGGCAGGTAAAGAGGAACATCAAATAAAGAAAAGTAGACTAAACTCGAAACAAATAGTCGACCTGGTTGGCGAGTTGGTATAGCGCTGGCCTTCTATGCCCAAGGTTGCGAGTTCGATCCCGGGCTAGGTCGATGGCATTTAAGTGTGCTTAAATGCGACAGGCTCATGTCAGTAGATTTACTGGCATGTAAAAGAACTCCTGCGGGACAAAATTCCGGCACATCCGGCGACGCTGATATAACCTCTGCAGTTGCGAGCGTCGTTAAATAAAACATAAAAATTTTTTTAAAGAAATCGAAACAAATTTGTATTATTTTGCATTGGATGGGTACCGGGTTTCAGTTCCTTGCAATAAAAGCAGATGTACATTTATTCCCTTATACTTTTTTAAAAACTACTGTCTTATTCTCATTAGTAACTTGAAAAGGAGCCATAGTAAACTATTCTTATTTGTTGAATTTGGCAGTTCTTATGATCATTTAAATCTTAGATCAATCAACATATTGGTGTAATCGACCAATCACATAACGCAACTCCAGCGTCGCCAGTATGGACACATCTTCTTCATCAGGTACTACAACTTCGTAGAAGTTTTGACCTTTTTAACGATTCTCCTTCATTCGTTGCTATTCCTTACGAGTTTTGTCCAGTTCATAAATTCCACCTTTCTTCATCATCTCAAATCTATTTTTTTGGTCTTCTCCTTTTCCTTTGAGTTAGTGGTTTTCCGTTATAAATTTTCCTTTCAGTTCTGTTATCTTCCATTCGGTTCACATAGGTCAGGTATGTTGAGAATTATGCAAACTTTTAATCATATCTGACCTGAATTTTTACATAACTATTATGATTTCCCACAATTATGGGTGCACAAGGTCATAAAGACACCATAGAGAAACAAAAAACAAAGCAATCCTCTTCCTAGTAACAATTGGCCAAGGAACTGGCGGGTGCTGCAATCTATCAGTAAAGAACGAAACTACTACTGAGGATACTAAATGGAATTAATCATCAGGCAAATCATATGAATCAGAGATTACCGAAATGTTAGTAATTCTAAATGGACTCATTCGAGCGGAAAGGGAATGGATCTATGGCGATATTTTATAATTTATATTTTAATCCAATATGTTTTATCGAACTTATAAAATCTATTTTAGGATCAAATATAAACATACTCATTGATAATCGTAAAAATAAGATTAGACCCTACTTTAGCTTTTTTCCTCAGCGACTTTTCGTAAACTGTCGTTGAAGACTTTGCCTAATGCATAATAGCGTATTGTGTGTTTGTAAATTTCTTTACCGGTAACTGATTTTGTAAAGCTTGTCAAAACTTCATAAATCAATAAAACAGAGTAGCTATAGGCTATAATATAAAAATTGGTAATATTTTATTTGTTATTTGTTAATTTTTAATTTCTACTTTAATAACCTTTTGAAACAAGTCTCATGATTAGACTGATAGGTTTCCTTTTTTCTATCTTGTAGTCGATGTGTAGCTTCGAAACTTGGAATATGTCTACATGTTTGAAACAGTGTAAATACCCCAATAGGTTGTTCACCGTGAAAATCTCAAATACTATTTATAGAAACTTTTTCTTATGTGATAAAGATTAGTTCGTCAGCAATCCTAATTCCTGAATTTCCCGTACTTATTTTCTTCTTTGAATATTCGCCATATAAATGCCACGGGGTTGGCTTCCTGAGGAAAATTATACAGTTCAGCGATGATAAGAATGCATATGAATTGCAAATAACAGGTCTCCATATTTGAAAGACAACAAAAATAGAGATACCGTAACAGATGTCTCATTTTTACCGGACATATACTAGATCTTCATGCGTCCTGGGGCGTTCGGGTGGATTTTTGCTGAACTTTCAGTGGAAAAAGAGAATGTCAAAGGCCTTCTCGCAATCAGAAATTCCGCTCAAAAACTTAGTAAGTCTCCAGACTGCGTTGCCATCAGAAAAAAGAAAACATTATTGAATTTCTCCGGTAAATATATTCTAACTGTACTAAATGACTTAAAATGCAGAAATGTAAAGAAAAATGGACAACAATAGTCAGCTTCATGGAAGCTCAATTTGTTCTACTGATAACATTTCAAATTAGTAGTAACGAAAACTTAATAACTAACTCTTGATTATTTCTCATGATCGGTTTCAGGTTAATTTTTAATGATCAGCTAATTAACGTGGCCCCTAAGTTGCAGTATTTCTGTGCAAACGTTACGTAAGAAAATCACTTTAATTCCAATTATAAATTCTAAATGGACATGGTTACAAATGACGACAAAACGAGTTTTGTCGGTACATCAAATTTAAATTAAATACATTGGATACGTAATTGCATATTATTTAATTTAGCTGTTACCTTCCCTTTGGACATAAATACTGACTGCCCGCATTCTGATAATTCGACCTTGTTGCTATTGAAAAGAAATTAATTTCCCGATCAAGATTGGAAACGTGTTACCAAAACCTGCCGGTATAGATTTCTTGTTGTAGGTACTTCCTTAACAATCACACAGTTAATATTGAAATTGAAAAACCAAGCTTTGATCCTATGGTGACGCTTTTCTAAATTACTGTACGCCAATAATGAAAAAATAACAATTCATTTAACCATTGAGTATAAATGAGATTTAATATTTCCCCAATGTTTAATATATGAGCTTTATTGTATTGTATTGTATTTATTAACATTCCATGGTATTCATACATTCCTTACAGCTAGAATAAGGAACAAGTCAAAAAATTTAATACTACAGTATTATAACATCTTAATTTATAGTCACAGTCTAGTTGGAATATATACAGAAGAGATTTACAATATAGTCTACTAGTACAACACAAGGTTTTAGTATCAATTTCATGAAGTGTTATTGAATGTCATGAATTCACCTACAGAATAGAAGGCGTGAGAAATTAGGTACTTCTTTAATTTGGCCCTAAATAATTTTATGTTTTGAGTTTCATTTTTTATATCGATAGGGAGGCTATTAAAAATTTTTACTGCCATATAACGCACTCCTTTTTGATACCACGATAGACTTGCCGATGGAGTATGGAAGTCATTTTTTGACGTGTATTTATGCTATGAACTGTTGAATTAGTTACGAAGTTTTCACGATTACATACGAGGAAGATTATTAATGAAAAGATATACTGACAAACCATGGGCATTATTTGTAGTTTTTTGAAAATAGTCCTACACGATTCCCTAGATTTGGCACCTACTATTATTCTAATTCCTCTTTTTTTGTAATAGAAAAAATTTCCCCAGAATATTATTCCAAAACTCATTACCGAGTGGAAGTATGCAAAGTATATGTATATAAGTATATGTTATAAGTATATGTTATATTAAATAGCTCGTACTTATGAAAATATGGACAATTGAAACATATTTTGCGAGAATTAATCTTCATTTAATAGTCTCTGCTTGTCACAAAATTGCATTAGAATTATTCCATTGTTACTACTACTTAAAGTATATTATAAAAATGTCGTACAGTTCGGATGGAACTGTTTCGGTGTTATCTGAGGAGAGCTCTATTGTTTATTTCTCCAAATCTTGCTGAAATTAACTTAAGAGACAACCAATATAATATAAAGGAGGAGGTGGCGAGATGAAATCTATTAGCGTCTATTGTTGTAAACAGAAACAAAATAATACATTATCAATGCATCCCAGGAAGGTAAAGTGTATCTCTTTAACGCTCCGATATTGGAATTTATTTCTTTCGCCTTACTGTCGGGTGTAATATTTATTCAAGTTCCTTAAACGTGATAGCGTTCGTCTCCTTTTATTATTTCGAGAACAGAACAAAATACTTTTTTTAGTCACTACTTGCTTTTCTATCTTTTCGTTTCTTCTTCTTTTTATTTATTATTTTTTTTATTTTTAGTTTCTCAGACGCTGCCGACCAAGGGAGCTGAGACATCACGTTTTACATGCAATTATACACGCCTTCCATGCATTATTGTTCCGAGAGGACCATAAACTCTTGTTGGATAGGTCCACCAACCTCTTATATATACCCTATTGAAAATGATTCCTTCCTCCTAAGTGAATGAGGATGCATTGTTTTTCCTGTATTAAAGTATCGTTAATATACAGAGAAACTGCTACCGGCCGCTTCTTCTGCGCCATGTTGTAGGATGTCTTCGTACTGTGAAATATTAGCAAGACACCTTGTTCCAAACGTATTCTATGTATAAAAGGTTATTTGATACAACTTGGTCCCATTTGTTGTTCCATTTTTATTACTTCTTTTTTATTACGTCTAGTTCTGGATTACAACTTTACATTGGCCATACAAATGAAATGATGTACGATATATAATGCCAATGACTAGGCCTATTAGAAAGTCTGGTGCTGTGAAGATTTAACAAGAATCTACTAGTAACGAGTAGTGAATTTTCGAAAGTGTTTCATGCAATAGATCTTTAAAGTTTTAATTTCAATTGGAGACAAAATAATAATATAATAACAATAATAACTCATAATAATAATAATAATAATAATAATAATAATAATAATTTTATTTATTTATCTATTTATTTATTTATTTAGAATATTAACGTGCAAAACAACAGCACAAGGCCAATTACAGTTTAGCACAAGATACAAAAAAACAATACAAAACAGAACAAATCATGATGAGAATGAATGACAGAAAATGGCAGTGAAATGAAATACAATCAATATAATAGTCAACATTAATCATTGACCAAATGCAGCAAAATAAATAGCAATATCTAACAAATAATAAAAGATATTAAATAACAAGTAAGAATATAGCCTATCACGCGTAAGTAAAATCAAATCAGATCTTGTAAATTGGCACTTTTAATACACCTGGCTACTGGAGAAAGAGATTTAAATAATTTAGTGAAGAAAATTCTTTGAGCGCGAAAACCTTCCACGGGAATTCTAAGATAGGTCTTACGTATAAAAGAATCGCAATCAATGACACCATTAATAGCATTACTAAAGAAAGTGTAATCAATATCCTGACGTCTCGAATACAGACTGGTACAGTTAAAATATTTACTAGATAGTTCATAATTTAAAGAAGAGGAGTTGGGTACGAATCTGAATGCACAAAGAGAAATGAATTTTCTTTGGATATTTTCTAGTTTAGCCGAATCAGTAGAAGTAATAAGAGTTCCACGCAACAGATGCATATTCTAGTTTAGACAATAATAATAATAATAATAATAATAATAATAATAATAATAATAATAATAATAATAATAATAATAGTTTTTATTTATTTACTTTATTTATTTAAATATTTTGTCAATTAACTGTTTACGTATAATTTATTTAGCATTATTTCAGTCTATATTTATGTATGGTATTATAGGTTGGAGGTGGAACTTATAAATCCAACCTATATCCATTAATATTACTACAGAAAAAAGTATTAAAATTTATTTAAAAAAGCAGAAAGATTACTCAACTGAATTGTTGTTTAAACATTTCAAAGTTTTCAAAATTAAACAAATTTATTATTTTATTTTATTAAAATATTTTCACAAAAATCTTAATAACTTTGAAAGGTATGTACATAAATATAGAACTAAAAATATGAATTCTCTGCGTTTATGTGAACCTAAATGTAAAACAAAAGCAGCTTTTTATCATAGTATGAGTGAAGGTCCCAGATTATTAAACGAATTTTATTCTAATATTATTTTGAATCCTCTCCAAATTAATAAAAAATAAAAAAAATTGTATTAGATTTATAGTTTGGATTTAAACTTATTAAACACTTTTTAATCTGTATTCACTCTCAATTTTAACTTTATTTTATTTATTTATTTATTTATTTATTTATTTATTTATTTATTTATTTACGGTATGTAATTCTTTTTGTGCTAACCAAAAGCGGTTAGCCAATAAAAGGCTAGCACAATATATACAATGATAATACAACAATAAAATGAAATGAATAAAAGTTACAATGATAGTGACAAATTTTATATAATTAGCTGCGCCTATACTACAGTGCGTCTAGAGATAGAGTGGACTGCGGAGGCCTTGGACTGGACGAGAGTTGCCTACTGCGAGATTTAGCCTACATGTAAACAGCCGGTGAGTCCACTCCGAAGAGTGGCAGTTACGCGCAAGACAAAATTTTACCTGCCAGAAATTCATCAACTGCGCAGCGGTCAGTTGAGATATCAGTGAGTATATATCAATTACACTCGGCAGTCAACTGCGCGCAGGGGTCAGTTCTTGCATTTTTATTTCTTTCCATTTTTCAGAGACTTAGGACTCTCTATTTAATAAATAGGTATGGTTAAAATGCCCTTTTCGCGCGTAATCGATACCCACCCGTCCACTCTATCTCTAGACGCACTGTATAAAACTAAATCTACATATTAAATTGATTAAATTAAAAATATAAAGTTGACAGGGCGCGCGGTAGCATCGCGGTTAAGATGCAATGCTACAACGCGGGTTCGATTCCCTATGAGATCATGGATTTTTCCATTGATTTAGACTAATCCTTCCAGCCGGACCATGGTACTGGAATCTACTCTGCCTCTAACAGAAATGAGTACCAGGAACATTTCCTTGTGGGTAAAGGCGGCGGACACGTAGAACTGACATCCCTACTGCCATTAAATGCCGATTGTCTGTAAAGATGGAAGCCTTAACTTCTCTTCACCCTCTAAACCGATCTGGCCTGTGGCTTTACTTTACTTTGATGACACAAAAATAGCAGAGCAATAACGATTAAAAATTGAAAATTAACAGTGATATTAATGATAAATATGGCTATTTAAGTTGAAGTCAATACGTAAAAAAAAGTCTATATAATTAATGGATCGAATTCACTGCTGTGTCTCTTGGCGCTTTTAGTAGTGATAGTAGTAATAATAATGATAATAATTATCGACTTTTTAATGCATAACATATCTTCCGATAGCCCTTTTCCATTCTTCTCTATTATTACACTGATTCTCTTCCGAATCTAATATCTTCATTGCTATTTTTGTACATTATTCTTTCAAAGGAATTTAAGAACGGATATCAGCCAAGGGTAAACGTGATCAAGGATGAGAATGGTGACTTGCTTGCAGACTCTCCATCAATCCTAAACAGATGGAAAAACTATTTTGCGCAACTACTAAATGTACATAGGCCAAATAGAAATGATAGGGACGATATTGAAATACAAACTGCTGAGCCATTTATACCCGAACCCACGCTTTCAGAAGTCGAAATTGCGATAGAAAATCTGAAAAAGTACAAGTCTCCATGTATCGATCAAATTCCAGCAGAATTAATACAAGAGGATGGAAGTGCATTATATAGCGAAATTTATAAACTTGTACTTGATATTTTGGAAAAGGAAATTGTACCAGAACAATGGAAGGAGTCCATAATTGTACCTATTTTTAAAAAGGGGGACAAAACCAACTGTGGTAACTTTCGAGGAATATAACTTTTGTTGACGTCGTACAAAATTTTGTCGAATATTCTTTTGAGAAAATTAACTCCGTACGTAGATGAAATTATTGGGGATCATCAGTGCGGTTTTCGGCGTAATGGATCGACTATTGATCAGATTTTTTGTATTCGACAGATAATGGAGAAAAATGGGAGTATAAGGGTACAGTACATCAGTTATTCATAGATTTCAAAAAGGCATATGACTCGGTTAAGAGGGAAGTATTATATGATATTGTTATTGAATTTGGTATTCCCAAGAAACTAGTTCGATTAATTAAAATGTGTCTCAGTGAAACATACAGCAGAGTCCGTATAGGTCAGTTTCTATCTGATCATTTTCCAATTCACTGCGGGCTAAAGCAGGGAGATGCACTATCACCTTTACTTTTTAACTTCGCTTTAGAATATGCCATTAGGAAAGTTCAGGATAACAGGCAGGGTTTGGAATTGAACGGGCTACATCAGCTTCTTGTCTATGCAGATGACGTGAATATGTTAGGAGAAAATACACAAACGGTTAGGGAAAACACGAAAATTTTACTTGAAGCAAGTAAAGCGATCGGTTTGGAAGTAAATCCCGAAAAGACAAAGTATATGATTATGTCTCGTGACGGGAATATTGTACGAAATGGAAATATATATATATATATATATATATATATATATATATATATATATATATTGGAGATTTATCCTTCGAAGAGGTGGAAAAATTCAAATATCTTGGAGCAACAGTAATAAATATAAATGACACTCGGGAGGAAATTAAACGCAGAATAAATATGGGAAATGCGTGTTATTATTCGGTTGAGAAGCTCTCATCATCCAGTCTGCTGTCCAAAAATCTGAAAGTTAGAATTTATAAAACAGTTATATTACCGGTTCTTCTATATGGCTGTGAAACTTGGACTCTCACTCTGAGAGAGGAACATAGGTTAAGGGTGTTTGAGAATAAGGTTCTTAGGAAAATATTTGGGGCTAAGCGGGATGAAGTTACAGGAGAATGGAGAAAGTTACACAACACAGAACTGCACGCATTGTATTCTTCACCTGACATAATTAGGAACTTGAAATCCAGACGTCTGAGATGGGCAGGGCATGTAGCACGTATGGGCGAATCCAGAAATGCATATAGAGTGTTAGTTGGGAGACCGGACGGAAAAAGACCTTTAGGGAGGCCGAGACGTAGATTGGAGGATAATATTAAAATGGATTTGAGGGAGGTGGGGTATGGTGATAGAGACTGGCTTAATCTTGCACAGGATAGGGACCGATGGCTGGCTTATGTGAGGGCGGCAATGAAACTTCGGGTTCCTTAAAAGCCATTTGTAAGTAAGTAAGTATTCTTTCAAGCTGTTGAGGCCCTCCTGTCTTCTTGTATCCTTTTTACACGTCCCTACCATGTTAACTATTTAAATGTCACCTAACCAAAAATTGTAGATTTTAGACTGATTGTGGTCGGTTTCCAATGTGGTGTTTTGGCATTTAAGCTCTCTAGTAGGCTGTTTGGCGGTAGTTCAGATTTCAGTCGCTACTGCTGGGCAGACTTGATTTTATCTTTTTCGAAACTGGATCTGCTCGGTGCCAAAAGTACAATTTCAGTTGCAAGTAGTTTAGACTGAGTTGCCCGTCTGAATGGCCAAATATCTGCCCCATAAACTATTTATACACACATAACTTTAAGACCAAAAATTTTGCAAAATGTATAGACTAATTTTATTAATAATAAATCTTCATAATGAACAGTGGTATTTTAATTCTTAAGAACTCTGGACGTCTTTGAACGGAAACTCATAATTCTGAAGTGTGTGGTTGTTGCTGTTTTGAACATTCATCTTGTAAACATTAATTAAAAAATACAGACTTGCAGAACTTCTCGCACAGTTAATGATGCAAGTATCGCCTTCATGTTTAACCGAGTGTTCCCACATAGCAGTGTGTGGCGGAGGGTCTACATACCAGAGTATTCGGCGACCGTGCACTCCACTACACCGTAGTCTAAATGGCTGTCATCTGTGTGAACTGCAGTGTGATTCACATCTCTGGCCTTACCACAGAACACACAAGCTCCGACAAGCCACTAGCTATGAATCCCTGCGGTTACCCAGCAATTAACTGCAAATCGTAACATTGGCTTTGTACACTTATTTTAAAACTGTTTGTTATTTACTTTGTCATTATAACAGTAATAGTATTTATTTAGCAATGTTTTCAACTTCATGGGGTTATTCAGTGTCTGAGGGTCTGTGTTAGGGGACATTTATTTTACGTACCGGTAAGTCTGTGATAGTTACCTCCCAGTTTTACTTTCTTCTAAAAGGAAGTCATGTGTAATAGGGTTATCGTCCTTTATTATACTCGCACATCGATCTCTGCCAGCTTTGAAGAACCCGAAGCTCGAATCAAACTATTAGTACAATAATTATATACAGGGTGATTCATGAAGAATAGTAAACATTTTAGGGGGTGGCAGTATGTACTATTCTGAGCAAAAAAGTTTGTATAAACATGTGTCAAATTTTCAGTAGATATGGAGATACAGCTGTTTGAATGTTACGCATAACAAACCTTACAAACGGTATAACTACTGTATGTACAGTGTGGGACTGAGCTTACCGATCCTGACCGGAGGGGACCATCATAGGGAAAGCTAGGAGTGGGGATATAGTGGAACTGATAAGAGGTGTTGACAGGCTAAAGGTCTGAGCATTCAGCTACCATAGAGGTTAATGCAGATATAGTGATTCGTTATTGTTTTTATGAAGCTTGTACAGTGCGATTATTTAGTCCTGACAGCTCGGCGACGCCAAAGAGGGGAAGTGATAGGAGTAGTGGGGAAAGCTCCGGAGTAGAGATAAGGGCGAGCGGTCGGTAAAGGAATACAGTACAGCTTAATTGTACTGGAAACATACCGCTCTATCGCATGCATGACATCTGATTGCTCCGAAGGCAAGCGAGTGACTAAACCAAACACCCCTTGGCGAACTAAATAGACTCGCCTGACCCGGGCGCACATCGCAGGCGACTGTCAGGACTAAATAATCGTACTGTACTGTAGACGCTATCAGTTTCGAAGTTGGCGAATAGGGGCGTGGTTTGAAGTACTTTGGAGTGAGTAACAGTTAATGCATTATTTTTGCATTCTTCACGGGACTGATGAGATGAGTTCCTTGTAATATTATTGACTGCGTACAATAGAATAGTACGTATCTCTCTCTTGAGATTGTCTGGGTGTAGAACCAGCGACCAGAAGCTTCTTTATTCCTTCTCGAAATAACATCTTTGGTTAGTTTCGTTTGCTGCTATTTGATTAAGTCCTGTTTAAAATGACATAGCACGTTATAAGCTTAACTAAAATTATATTAATTGTTCGTTTGTCTAAGAAGGGGCGTAGTATACCCTATGTATGAGCGTAAGTCTTATTTTAACGACTATTATCCGTAAGTTTGGTTCCTCCATATCAAACGAAACTTTCTTCAAATTCTAATACGTTTAGAAAGCTTAAATTATTAGGATGTTTTACATGTAGGCTTACTTACTTACAAATGGCTTTTAAGGAACCCCAAGTTCATTGCCGCCCTCACATAAGCCCGCCATCGATCCCTATCCTGTACAAGATTAATCCCATCTCCCTCAAATCCATTTTAATATTATCTTCCCATCTACGACTGGTCTCCCCAAAGGTATTTTTCCCTCTGGTCTCCCAACTAACACACTATATGCATTTATGGATTCGCCCATACGTGCTACATACCCTGCCCATCTCAAACGTCCGGATTTAATGTTCCTAATTATGTCAGGTGAAGAATACAATGCTTGGAGTTCTGCGTTGTGTAACTTTCTCCATTCTCCTGTAACTTCATCCCTTTTAGCACCAAGTATTTTCCTAAGAACCTTATTCTCAAACACCCTTAATCTCTGTTCCTCTCTCAAAGTGAGACTCCAAGTTTCACAACCATACAGAACAACCGGTAATATAACTGTTTTATAAATTCTAACTTTCAGATTTTTTGAAAGCAGACTAGATGACAAAAGCTTCTCAAACGAATAATAACAGGCATTTCCCGTATTTATTCTGCGTTGAATTTCCTCCCGAGTGTCATTTATATTTGTTACTGTTGCTCCAAGATAGTTGAATTTTTCCACCTCTTCGAAAGATAAGTCTCCAATTTTTATGTTTCTATTTCGTACAATATTCTGGCCATGAGACATAATCATATACTTTGTCTTTTTGGGATTTAATTGCAAACCTATTGTCTTACTTGCTTAAAGTAAAATTTCCGTCTTTTCCTAATCGTTTGTGGATTTTCTCCTAACATATTCACGTCATCCGAATAGACAAGAATCTGATGTAACCCGTTGAATTCCAAACCCTGTCTGTTATCCCAAACTTTCCTAATGACATATTCTAGAGCGAAGTTAAAAAAGTAAAGGTGATAGTGCATCTCCTTGCTTTAGCCCACAGTGAACTGGAAAAGCATCAGATAGAACTGGCCTATACGGATTCTGCTGTAAGTTTCACTGAGACACATTTTAATTAATCGAACTAGTTTCTTGCGAATACCAAATTCAATAAGAATATTATATAAAACTTATCTCTTAACCGAGTCAGATGCCTTTTTGAAATCTATGAATAACTGATGTATTGTACCCTTATATTCCAATTTTTTTCTCAGGCCACTGAAAAAATATTTCTTTTTAATTTTGGAGATGTTGCAGATGTGACAGATATGCTGAAAATCGTTGAAAAAATATATGAATGGGGAAAACGTTATTTCTCAGTAAGGAAATAAATTGAAGAAAGACACTGTTTCAGCATAAAGTCAAGTTATGTGTTCATGAGCTGTAAACATGTCAGCTGTCTGGCTTCAACAGTTTTTGAGAAAAAATATCTTATATAAGACATAATTTAATGTTGTCGAAATAGGCAATTCCATGTCCACTTAACTGAAGAAAAAAGTAAAATCTCTTTCACATTTGAACCACCCATGTATGTGCATTGTGCAATTTATATTAGCTACATCTTTTACCTGTAATGCTCATTACATAATTTTGAGAACAGAATATGAAATCCTTGAGGTTTCCCCCTGATACCCACAAGCCATCAATGAAGGTTACTCAATTACCAGGTTGCTTTATTTTTATTTGATGTTATATATTATATACAAGCAACTGCAAAAATGTTAATGATAGGGGGCGGGGTTTTTTGTTGCCTTACCCAACCCTGGTGCTCCCCTCACGATTAAACTAATCTCGACAGCAGTAACTCTATGGTGCGGGAATATTAAAGGAATAGAGAATCCCACTCAGATAGAAGCGAAGTAAAGCTTAACCTGCAACCGACCAAACTATCAAATCACGGGTTTATTTTTATATATATATATAAAATCCCGTGCGATAATGATAGCCTTTGTGTTGAGTTTTATATAGAGATGTTTCAAAATGAAGCCCACCCGATATTGCAGCGGTCTGAGAAGAAAAATCTTTCCTCTCTCACGAAAATGGTCACCATCTCTTTCTAACTAATATTCTTTGCAGGGCAGACAAGTGGTTGATGTCTTCATCTGGGCTTAGAATGAAGTTAAAGATTCCTGATAGAGACAACCAGGCTTCGCTACATCAGAGAGACGTGCATCTTTCAACCTATTCTTGTTCTCGCTATAAAGACTTTATATCTTTTTTTCCTCTCTCTTTTACGAAAACAAAAAGAACACTTGTAGTTATTTTTTAGCTGTTGTTTTTGTAATACAAAATGGAAGTTCCCTTTTATATAACTTTATTAACAAATCGTTGGACCTTTATTTGAAATGTGGTTCTTCGGCATGGTCATGAGTTCGAATTCCGCTCTAGGCATAGGTGTATGTCCGCTATTCGTGTTATAAGCTGTGCCCTTTTATTCTGAACACGGAATTGTGATGTATTTAAAACTCCAGAAGAGAACATTCTGAATGGGAAAACGTGATGTTTTAATGAAAGGCATTCTATGTGTGTAGAGCTTGAAGAGCAGATACAAACACACCCAGGTCACAGGAAGAGACGATGAGCCATTTATTTTATAAAGTTTTCCATCGTCACGATCCTAGGCTATGCATAAACTAAAATATTTAGGCTCAAACGTCAATAATTGGAGTTCACTTTTAATCGAATATTAGGGAATGAACTAAGTTCTGTCTTTTTTATGAATAAGATTGAGCTAAGAAGCAAACGTTCTGATGGGGCAGATAAAAAGATTAATTTTTTTTCTTCCACCATGTTAATAATGTCAGAAGAAGTGTTTATACAAATTTTGGCCCCTCGACCGCAATTATGAGGGCCGTAAAAAAATAAGTTCGCCAAGGTCCGATAACAGAAAAAGACACAATTTCATTCGAAAAATTTATTGGAGCAGACACAGCAATTGTTGAGCTATTTTTCAACATATTTTCCACCGGAACTGAGACATTTCTCATATCATGAGATCGACAGAGAGAGGTGCAGACGCAGTCAAACTCTGGTTCCGATCTGAGGCGGCTGACTTCTACGCCACAAAAATTAATCCCATGGTATGACAAATGTCTCAATTCCAGTCGGGGATAATTGACAATTAGCGCAACAATTACTGTATATGTTTCAATAAATGAGTAGCTTAATATCAAAGACGGACATCTGACCTCAATCGAAATTTAGATAGCTGTGGTTTTTTATACAATTTTTCATGCTCTTTCCAGTTATAGTGAAACCATATGCAAACTCTGACACTATATTTATAAAATAAATTGTGTTAAATATTACAAAGAACACTGTGAATTAAAAAATTGCCTCCAGATCAAAACTATGGAGACGACAGATGTCCGTCTTTGATATTAAGCTACTCAAATATTTCCATGCAATTGTGCTTTTTTCTGTACACGGCCCCAGGAAAAATCACTTTCTGGACAGCCTCGTAATTGCGGTCGAGTGGCCAAAATTTGTATAAGCACTTCTTTTGACATTATTAACATGGTGGAAGGAAAAAATTTAACTTTTTTATCTGCCCCCATCAGAACGTTTGCTTGTAAGACTATGCGAATTTGGTTTAGCGCTGATGTGAGATGACACAAAAGTGACAACAACGCAAAATATTAGGAAAAAATCGCGTCGATAGCAGTACATTGTTGGATATTCAGATATATTTTTGGTGACACACGCAACATGGACCACGGAGGAAGACAAGGAGGAGAAAATGCGTTCAGACATTAAAAAGAATAGAAAAAGATAAAGAGAAATACTGAATGAAAAAATGTTGCGAAACTTAAATCAGTTAGACCTATAGAAGATAAAAAAGACAAGTATCTGATATCACTAAACATAACATGATTCGTTAACAAATTACTGCAGGCTATGATACCACGAATTTAATTAGAAGAGAATAGAGAAATCTGAAGTTGTGTTATGAAACACAAAGAAACGTTAAATCTGGAAATAATAAAACAGAAATTCATTATGGAATTGTTGGTGTTTAGTCAACTGTCCGAAGACATGTCTGAACCTCACAAGTGATACCAAGAAGGTACTACTTGTGAGGTAACTAGACCAGTGTATAATGGGGTAGGTTGGCCAGTTCCTTTCTCTCTTCATTGCATACATCGCCGACTAGCTACATATATTATGGAATTATACGCATAATTATGTAATCGCAGGGTCCTTAACTTGCTGTTATTCGTCCTGACTCATAGATGTCGCTGTTGCCTAGAGGAAGAAGAAGAAGAAGAAGAAGAAGAAGAAGAAGAAGAAGGAGATGATGATTATGTCGATGGTGGAGTATTGTTTGAATTTCGCAGGGGAACAATAGTGCCTGAAAAGAAAACTCAGTATTTTCTGTGCCACTTACAGTTACGATGAACTTTACTCATCGTCTTACCTGCGTGCTATTTACTCTTATTTATTTTGATAAAGAATCATTTCGGTTCTGCTAAACTAACTTGAACCAGCTTGAACTGAGAAAAGTAGCCAGTCTTTGGTCTTTGAGCAAGATTAAATGATATAGTATTAGTGTTTATGTAAGCAAAGATCGATGTTTAGCTTGATTGAATGTTAATTTCATTGCGTGATCTCAGATTAACTATTTATACATACAACTGGCTCTTACTATATCTAGCTGGAGATTGATAAAATAGTCAGTGTCACATAATAATACGCACTATTGTTGGCCTATATCCTAGTACTGAATTTTCTTTTAAATTTTGTTTTATTTATTAATAATTTTTATATTAGCACCGGGTGGATCAGTGATAAAACAGTAAATTAGCAATCTAGTTATTTAAAAATGGGAGACTTGAATCCTAATGTACGCTACATGTGGGATATGTCTGTAGATATGGGCACTACATGGCAATATTTATGTGGGTTCGTGGACTGGCTGGTAGATGGCAGCAACTCATGATGTTCTGCGCCGTAGAACATGAACTGTTTGATAGGGGCGAATACGGAACAATTTTGGCTGTTTGTGTATTCCATTTAAGAAGCGTATTCTAATTAATGAATTATTTTGTTACAAAATAAAACGAAGATAGGCAACACTCTCATTGTTTTACTTTGTTGTATCTAATGTAATTGAAACTCAAGTACAAATTTGTTTTAAGAATTCTTTGCAGAAAGCATAAATCATTTGTAATTAGTGTACAGTATGTCAATCAGGCTTAGCCTTGAAGCTGATAGTCGTAGGCATCATAATGCACTTGTAGGATGTTTGGCGATTCAGAGGTTTCCTTGACATGATTCCAAGTATCAACGACAAGTGTAAAAACCCTTGATAGATTAAATTGATTTCTTCGAGGTGTGAAATTAGATATCGCTTTGTGCCCTCGAGGTTTATAATTCCTTATTATAACGTTACATTGTTTTTTCCAGAAATGCTAATTAGTTGTAATATTCTAAGAGTCAACCATTTGAGTGAACAAGTGAATTACGATGAATATACCGTTACATGAGAACACATGAATCGAGTATTGCTTTATTAAGTGTGGTTCAATTAAATCATATGGCTAGAAATTACAATCTGAATATTTCTCTTGGAAAAACAAAAGCTATTGGAATGTGTGAAAAAAGTCTAAGAAGGATCAAAGTAGAGCTGGAAGCAAAATATCATAGAACAAATATTTAAATTGCCTATGCCATCTAGTCTCAGATATAAAAAATAAATAGGCTGAAAATTACAGAAGTATAGCAAATAAATGGAGCTATTACTCAATTCTGTCGGAGACTAACAAGGGAAGGGTTTCGACTCGAACAGGAATTTCGTATCCAAAATTTGTATACATGCCCATCTTTACGTCTCTGTAAAGCTCCCAAAAGCATTGGTTTGTGTAATGTGTGGTTTGTCTGTTAGAGCACTGTACAAGTTGAGGGGTGGGGAGAGCACTGCACAAATTAAAGGGATGGGACACCTTACCCGTAAGCCTAGCCTAGCCTAGAAGCTAGTGCGAGTGGTAAAATGTCTAAAGCCCATTTAAGAACATTTTTCTCCAACGTTCTGTCTGAAAATATTGCAGCTAATCAGAAATGTACACTGTTGTGTGAGTCATTGAATGCGCACAAGGATACAACCTTAATAAATGAATCATTCCAACGCTAAGACATGGAATGTATGATCATTCCACATAAAATAACTAAATATTTCCAGCTCTGGATATCTATTTCCTTAAACAATACAAAATATATGCTCGGAGGATAACAGATTACTAGACATCGGATTTTTAGGCACTAAAAGTTGCAGTTTTAGGCGCCTAAAATAAGCTCAAAATTTGTAAAATTAGGCTCTATATTAATGAAAATAGGCATTTTAGGCACATCAAGGTATCATACTTTTTCTTTCACTGAAATTTTTAGTTATACACTAAAATACGCACAAAAAAGTATGTTTAAACATTAAAAAAGAATACTATATTATATTTATAAACAGAGCTGTACAAATTTAATATATTGAAACTAATGAAATAATGTTTATGGATATCAAGATTACTCATTTTAAGTTATTGAAATTCAGTTCCATGCTCAGACTTTATTATAATTATCTGCACAGTACACCACCAGAATTTTTTCTAAATTCCCCACAGTTAACCTTTGCCTTTTGTCACTGAGAATCATTTTGAAAGCAGAAAAACTTCTTTCAACCGAAACTGATGTGAGAGGCGCAAATTTTAAATTAGGTACAATAGAAACATCAATACTTACTGGAACATTTACACTTTCCCCCGATATCACTCTTGATACTTCTTCCAACAATGAAAATCCTACATTCTTATTTAATACGTTATCCCACTTATTTTTAACTTTTTTCCCAGTTTCGCCCAAAGCAGAATGTATGTTCACTTGAGCTTCCTTTACTATTGCTATTTGGCTACAAAGAGATTGTTTTCCACGTTCTAATTGTTCAATGCTTGCAGGTATGAAAGAAAAGTTTGATGTTATGTAGGCAATATCGTTTTTCACTCGTGAGTCATTCAGACAATCTTTCACTGCTTTCACACACGCTGCACTATCAGTTTCAGGTAATTTATCAATAACTGTGACCACTTCTTTAAAATACTTAGAATAATACACCACTGACTGAATCCAGGTTCCCTATCGTGTAACAACCGGCTGAGGTGGGAGTGGGATATCTGGAAAGTTTTCTCTGAATATTGAAATCCTGGATGGGGCTTTACAAAAACATTTTTTTTTTTTTTTGTGTTAGAAATAAACGAATTGACAAGAGGAAATTCATTCCGGATTGTTTCAGAAACCCTGTGAAGGCCATGTGCTAGACAGGTTACATGCGTGAGGTTAGGATAAAATGTTTTAAGAAGTGGAGCTGCAGCAACCATGTATGAGGCAGCATCAGTACAAAACAACAGAACTTTAGAATCGTCTATATTACCTGAGTATAAAGACTGTAGGCCTTTATTTACAAAATAAGCAATGGCTTGGCTATTCACTTTCGAAAGTTCCTTAACACATACGAGGTGTGGAATCGAAGGTCCATCAGGACTAAGTTTTCCTACTACCATATTTGCTATATACCTATTCATAGGATCTGAGGTTTCATCCACAGAGACCCATATGTAAGAATCACCTATATCCTCCCGAATGGAAGCTAAAGTTTCATTGTATATTCTGTCTAAGTAATTTTTTCTTAGGGTCGACTCAGATGGGATATTTTGTTTGCAGTATTTTTGTAAAAACTGTCTTAAAACCGGATTTTCAATTGCATTCCAGGGAATGTTAGCAGCAACAAACGCTCTGGTTAAATCAGCATAGAAATTGCTGCTGAGATTGGATGAAGTAGGCTGTGTTAGTAAAGTTTGTTGCAGTTGATTTTTCTGCTGAGCTTTAGCCTTATGAGCCGCTCCTTGCACATGCTGCTTTAGGTGACACTTCTTTTCTTGCGAAATCTAAAAATGTAAAGTAAACTGAATTAAAATAAAATCCTAATTGTTGCATTGCCGTATTTCTATCACAAAGTTAGTGGGTTCGAACAATCAAAATTTTAATGACCTACAAATACTTTAACTATCGGAATTTAAAAGGTTAAAGTGTAGTGGTCTTAAAAAGAATTATACCTCAGGATAGCTCAGTCAATGTATAAATATTATAGGCCTACTCATTAAAATTAATAGAATTTATATATTTCAACTATTGTTACATACCTGTTTGCTACAAATCTTACAGAATATTATTTTTCCATCATAAGTGAATTCTGAATATTCTGTTAGCCATTGCCGGATCAATGTAGATTTTGCACTTATATTTTTCGGCATTATCGCGTTAAACTTCACAGGAAAACGTCCTACCGCTCAAAACTTCTCAACACAAATAAGGTGAGGGAAAGAGCAACTGTTAACGAGCATTCAAATGAACCGTTGTTATTGAGATTCAATTGGACAAAAATACAAAGTTCCACTTATTGTTGCATTTCCTGGTAGTGTTAACACTAGGAGGGCCATTCTTTTAAATATTTTGTAACGGTTTACCCTACTAATTCGCAGTTTTACGACTTTTCATAAATATTTCAAAAACACTCTTTCTCCAAAAATTGTGATTTTATGACACTCTGAAGGGCAGTACAGCTAATCGGTTTCAGACCGAAAACAGTCATTTTTATAGTATAGTATATCTCTGAATCGGTAGCAGCACATATTGTGATTGTTGCCTGCTTCAAAACTAAGATTGGTTCTTTGTCGGCATTTATGCCTCCAAACATGTTAAATTCGGTGAAATCTATTGCGAGTGTAGTGAGATTCAAAACATTTTGTTTCCTTTATCAATGGTTTCATGGCCGGTGTGAAGCAAACTTTCCACTTTTTAAATGCCTTAAATTTCGCAGTGAATGCATGTATAAATTATAAAAAGTAAGAGTAAAATGCGAAACTTTACAGTGAGTTAGGCATTTTTAGGCGAATATTAACAAATTAGGCTCTAATAACCGTTTTAGGGCATTTTAGGGCACTATAAAACTCTTTGAATACCCTTCAATTTCCATGAAACACAAATATTAATAATTATTTTTACTTTTCTCCTAAAGAAACAAAATAGGCATTTGCCCTAGAATCCGATGTCTGCAGATTACATAAGGACTCTTGCTGAGAATCCAGAACTTAACTTGGAAAATCGAGTGTTTATAATGAAAATGCACTCTGTTATTCATAACCGGTTGTCTGCTCCAGTATACCGCCCTATGCTTCAGTATTCCTGGCAGTCAGCTGGTTACGTGAATCCTGAACAAGTCTCGGACTTCAAAAATGTAATTCAGGTAGCATTTGATTTTTCAGCACTGAAGTGCGGTTCAGAAGATTGTTCAGGTGTTGCTTCTGCGTGTTGTGCTTATTGCTCTGCTCCATGCTGTTTCATGCATTAGAATCCTCATGCACATTTTTAAAGAAGTGTATTGACCAATACCAACCAAACGGAGAGTTACACAAATGAATGCTTTTAGGACTTCATCACCATTGTGAGGTAAGCCTCTGTACAAATTTTTAACCAAAAATTCCTGTTCGAGCCAAAACCCTTCCCTTGTAAGTGAACCCCATAGCCGTAGTGCGGCTGGAGGAATAAGATCATTATCACCATCATCATAAACGGTTTAAGTTTAGATTCATTTGAGTCTGTCCCTATGCTTCAACAAGGTCTTGATTTGACCACCTCTGTTTGTGTGTTCTCCTACTCTGTGTCCTTTAGGAGTTTAGATTGGTATTGAAATGTTTTCTTCGAGTTGATTTCATTTTCGGCGATTTAGATAATTATTTTGATATCTAAATATCTTCTATATTTCGAACTCTAATTTCTCCCGAATACTTGAATTTCCCCCTTCCCCCCATCCTGGTTAAACCTAACATTGGGCATAAAAATATATTTCAATCCCGGCCCAGATCGATGGCATTTAAGTGCGTTTAAATGCGACAGGCTCATATCCGTAGATTTACTGGCATGTAAACGAACTCCTGCGAGACAAAATTCCAGTACACCGACGACGCTATTATAACTCTACAGTTGCGAGCGTCGTTAAATAAACCATAATTGAGGACCGTTTTTGCAAAACTTGCTAACTGAAAAAACTAAATTTTACAGGAGAGACAAAACACTATAGTAAGCAAGTTTTACTGTATCTCTCACTTATAGCAGAAAGCAAGTTTTGAAAAAACAATTACACTTTGACACACTACAATGAAGAGAAATATCCCAATTTTACTAAGACGCTTTGAACATCATGTAGAGGCCTGCCTTATGTTAACAAATCCATCAAAATCTGAATTTTGTAAATTTTTCAGTTAACAAGTTTTTCAAAAACGGTCCTCAATTTAAAATTTAAAAAAATATCATTTTGGCTGCTTGTAGTTTGGCTTTATATTTGGAATTCAAGATTCAGTTTTTACTGCTATACTTCAGAATTTATAAAAAGATGTCTAGCCTATACAAACGAAATTACAAATAGACCTTCGTAGAGAAAATTAGCCTAAATTATGGTTTATTTAACGACGCTCGCAACTGCAGAGGTTATATCAGCGTCGCCGGTGTGCCGGAACTTTTGTCCCGCAGGAGTTCTTTTACATGCCAGTAAATCTATTGACATGAGCCTGTCGCATTTAAACACGCTTAAATGCCATTGACCTGGGTCGGAATCGAATCCGCCACCTCGAGCATAGCAGTCCAACGCTATACCGACTACGCTACCGAGGCCGACCCTTCGTAGAGATCTAACGTGACATGATAAATCAGCGTAACTATGCTTCGTGAATCCATGGTACAGCGCAGAATGCTTTTCTTTTACAGAAATGGTAGATGACTTGTAATTTGATACAATATGCTTTTACATCTGACTTTGCCAGAAGGGTGGGAGAACATGTACGATTACTGTAGGATTACTGATAATCCATTTGAACGGTTGATATTTCTGGAGTTTCTTATCTTTTGCTTTTTCCTGTGTTGTCTTAAAAGTTAGTCTTACGCTGTGATAAACTACTAAACACCTGGCCAAGGAATTTTTTTACCTTTGGATATCTAATACTGGTCCTCAGTTTTTGCAAGAGGACGCAACGGGCCTTCGAGGTGGTTATGATGATTAATTTTATCAGTGTTACATTTCATATATCGTTAGAAGATAATGCATATATATGCGTGCTATATTTTCTTATTTAAGTAAGAAAAATGACGCAATAAAACTTGGCAGACATAATTAACTCACAAAATATTCGGCCTTACAGCAGACTTGCAGGTGTTTTCGAAAGTTACTTTGCTGCTGAAACTCTGGAAGTCGGCATTGGAATTGAATCCGGAATTTAAACTTCATTTGAAATTCTTAGGTGCTGTGATATTTCTCTTTTTACACAGATGTCATCGTCTGTCTCCTGGGATTGTCTCATCGGTTTTCTTGTGTAAGAAAAGCAAACCCTTTTTGTTTAGTTTATAACTAAGCTCTAAGTACATACACCTGTTGACAAACGTCTTTGTTTATGCAAGGAAGTAGATTTACTAAGCCTTTATTGGAATGGAGACGTATTTCTGTATATTTACAAAAATGTTTCTCCATGTGTCTTAAAAACACGCATGCAGATGCTATTTTTTTTGTTGGATGATTATAAACGGAAAAACCGGTCGTTGGTTTATTAAGTAGGTAATGCATCTTACTTTAAGCAGTGTCTTTAAAACAAAGAATATCTTGTATCGTCTGCATATTTGAAATGTTTTAAGATCAGTATTTGTTTAAGCATTTCTTTTATTTAGTCCTTGTCACTAAGTAAAGTAATGCCCTTATTAAGTTAGTTTGGATCTTGATACAGAAGCCGTTTGCAGTGCTGTTTACCAGTTTTCATATGAACCTCACTCCACTCCACGGCACAGCAACGCCATGTTTTATTCACACACCTTCCTTTACTGTATATTATGGTGTTGTCGAAAAGAATGAACAACGATTTTGAGATGTAATTTTCATATTTTCAATAAGTTTTGTGGAATTTAAATTTATTCATAATTATTTATAGTAATAATATTTAAAAATTTAGTTGGTTCTAAGATTGTCATGTTGTTTTAGACTGAAGGTAAACCACATTTTCTTTCTATCGTGTTTTCACTAACATAATTTTACTACAGATTAAGAAAGTTCAGAAGTCCCTGCGGTGGCTGTGTGGTTTATATCGTCAGTTATCACGCAGGAAGTCTGGGTTGGAGTCCTGGTCATGTCTGGGATTTTTTATTTTAAAATTCAAAGTAGGCCTAACACTTGTGGCGGACAAGGTCGCAATTAAAAGTTTTCTCAGTGTTCTTCGCACTCCATACAATGGGCTTCAACATCATTCCAGCTACCGGCGTAGCTCAGGCGGTAGCGCGTTTGCCTGTTGACCCGGAGTTGCGCCTGGGCGCGGGTTCGATTCTCGCTTGGGCTGATTACGTTGTTGGGTTTTTCCGAGGTTTTCCCCAACCGTGAGACGAATGTTAGGTAATCTATGGCGAATCCTCGGCTTCAACTCGTTATCACCAATGCCATACACGCCAAATTTATTTATTTATTTATTTATTTATTTATTTATTTATTTATTTATTTATTATTTTGCTAATAATTGTAACATAAAATATAATATATACAGAAAAACTTTAGCTCGCCCCTGAAAGAGTAGAACTCGTGCTCAGGGCCGGATTCCTGAATTGAAATTAATAATTATACAATACAATTTGTCTTATGTCTACTGTGCAATTATAGTATATAAATTTAAATTTACAATTTTTCAATTTTTATGAAATCCATACATAACTTTTTAAATTTAATACTAGAACTATTAGAAATGACAAGATTAGGATATTTAAATATAAATTTGTTATATATTCTTGGGCCTGAATTACTACTATGATTAAATACTGTAACAGTGTTGCATTTTGGTTCAAACAATCTTAAAGAATTCATACTTTTTGTTTCATAACTATGAGAATACAATTCAAAATTATTTCGATTTTTATGTATGAATTTTATAATACAATATAATAAATTTGTCTTACGTTAAGTACATTAAAGTCTAGAAACAAATTTTGAGATGGAAAATCAATAGGTTTATTTTCTTCTGTAATAAATAAAGCGGATTAAAATTGGATTTAAATTAGCTATCCCATCCTATAATTCCATACATAATTACCGATTGAAATAAAGTTAAATATATTGTACGTAATAAACTTATTGACAAGTAATTCCTCAATAAAACAAAATAATATACTATTTTACGTAATTTATTACAAAGGTAAATTAATGTGTTGGTTCCATTTTAAATGATTATCGAAAATTATGCCTAAATACTTAACTTCAGAGGAATCTTTAACAATCGGACATTTACACTGTATAAGACAACAATCAGAATTATGTAATTTATACTTAATATACTGTAGATGTAGGAGGTTTGTTACATTTTTCAGGTAATGAGAATGGAATAATTATGGTTTTAACCTAGTAGTTGATAGAGTGACGTTAAATAACCAAGTAAAAACATCATTCCGGCCGGTTTCTGTTCCACTACCTTATTTATAGCATTTCTCCGATCAACAGTTTGCGAAGTAAGGAGAGAGCTGACACAGGGACATGGCGTATGGCTGCCTGCATGAAACCTGAGTAAACAGCGAACCTTCACACCTAGTTGCGCCTAGTTGGCTCGCTAAGTTGGACTTAACTCTAGGGTTCGTCCTCGTTCATGATGGTGGTGGTGGTGACCATGATCATGATAGTGATGATAATGACGAAGATAATAATAATAATAATAATAATAATAATAATAATAATAATAATAATAATAATAATAATAAAGTTTCAGAATCATTATGCTATTAAAGAGTAACAGTTGAAGTATTCATATATTCGTCTTCTATTATTATTGTTGTTGTTTAAACTGGTACTATAAAAATACAGAGTGTATCAAAAAGAATGGCGCAAACTTACACTGTTGAAAGTACACGATAATAGAAGTAAAGAAGTCCCAGTAAACTTGCGAGAAAATTACGAATTTATGGTTACAAGCCACCACTAACGTCATTATAACATAGTATGGTTTACACTTTTCGTACTAGAAGCATTCCTATGCTCTTTGTTTACAAAACTGAACATTGCCGAGAGGAGGAGTTGTAATCAAACCATACACGCAGAACGTATAGGACGGATACAGTACACAGTTTTAAAAGGTATCAGGTTCGCATTCTGCGTAACTATATGGTTTGATTTTAGCTCCACCTCTCGGCAATGTTCAATTTTGTAAACAAAGAGCATAGGAATTTGTCTAATGCGCAAGGAGTAAACCATATACAATGTTACAAACAATTACGTCAGTGGCGGCTTGTAATCATGCATTCATAATACGGCTCGTTTGCAGACCCATGTTTATTGGGATTTTTTTGCTTCTATTATCGTGTACTTTCAACAGTGTAAGTTTGCGCCATTCTTTTTCTTACATCCTGTATATTACTGCAACTTATCTTTGGATTGCAGAGACAAACACGCGATTGCTTATGCAGCTTGATATAAGTTAATTCTGCACGTTCTAAATTTTTAAATGGGTGTCATACATTTATTTATTTATTTTATTTATTTATTTATTTATTTATTTATTTATTTATTTATTTATTTATTTATTTATTTATTTATTTATTTATTTATTTATGTACATAAAAAAAGATACAATGTTATATGGCTTATAAGTGTTAACCAATGTCCACTCATTCGCCGACAATTGTTTTACATGCCTAAATGTACGACACAAGCCTACGAACTTCATTTTTCTTCAGAAGCAACCCACTATAAAGATATCTACAAACTTAAAAAATATTTATTTTGGCTGGATTTTTCTTCAAGTTATTTCATTAATCTCTGACACTCGGCGTCAATCTCGATATTTTTGTTAGTTTTTTTGTCTAGTACAGTGATTATGAATGTCAGTGTTGAATGTAATTACATTGTTTTAGTTCTGTTAGTAATGGCTTCACATAAAAGTAAATTCTATTGTAGAAGTTTTTCAGTGAGATGATCCAGCCACAGTAACATCTAAAATATGCTTTAAGGATATTAAGATCAGTGAAAATACTTCAAACTTAGCAGAACACATGAAACTTGACACTCACATTAATGCCAGTATTCGTATTATTTTATGTTAATAGGCCTAAAAGTTCATTTTTCTGCATAATGTACTAAAATGTGGTTTTTACGATACTTTAATGTATCGATACTTTTTCCTTCAACTCGAGTAAGTATCGATACTTATTTTCGATACGAATACCAAATAGTATCGATACTTCGTATTATTTTATGTTAATAGGCCTAAAAGTTCATTTTTCTACATAATCTACTAAAATGTGGTTTTTACCGATATTTTAATGTATCGATACGTTTTACTTCGACTCGAATAAGTATCGATACTTATTTTCGATACGAATACCAAATAGTATCGATACTTCGTTTTGACATCGCAAGTTCGCAACCCTAGACATGTGAAATAGTCTAATGGATGCAGATAGGTTACCTGGTTACCAAAGAGGAGTTTTTAAAGAGTCCCAACTAGAGCAAAATAGGAAGAAGTTGATATATTTACTGTACGTACTGTGAGAAATGACATAATAAACACTATCAATTGTAATTTTAGAATTAAGTATCATATACATTTACGTAACTTACTTACATATCATCTGTACGCAATTTCTATCTGCGCATATTACTACCAATGTGCTTGTTTGAAAAATGTGTACCGGACGTTTTCTCAAGTCACTGTTACATCGGTCAGCTTAATAATATCTTCCAACGGCTAATGTTATCAAATTTGTGTTCGTGTCTAGAGTATAAATTAGAAAAAGAAAAATAATAATAACCTATCCAGTTGTTGCAGTGTCCACGCTCATAATTTGAAAGAACGGCTTTCGCAGCAGATTTTGACTGCAAGTTTCACACTGCACGTCCGTTGCATTGACTTGTTCAGAAGACTAAACAAAACCCAGCGGATGTTCTGCTTCGTAAAACCTTAATGTAGCCTTACACGAAAGCCCAAAGTAAGGTTTCAAGGAAAATGTCTTGTACTTTTTCATTGTAACTTGTAGCAAATTATGTGCGTTATATAACCACTGGCGTTCCTTTAAGACTCATGGTCTCTAAACAGATTTAATAAAGCGGGTCTCTTAAATAATTTAAAATTTTCGTTGACACTGCGGAACTGATAATAATCTTTACCTTTTCTTCTTCTTCTACTTCACTGATTAGCTCTTGTGGTCTTGAGATATCTGAGATTTTATCTTATAATGTGTTAAATCGGTCTCTATTTTATGTAAATTTCCTTTTAATATTTTTACATAGTATACTTTCGACCTACGTAATAGAAGAAGTGAAAATATTTCGTGGAAATTTCAAGTTAAGTTTCCATGGAAATGCTTACGTCATATCCAATAAAATGACACTATGTACTAGTCCACTCCTACATACAAAGGGAGGCCTATACTTAACCCACTTGGAAGATTTTATTATAATCCAAGAGGGGTTGCGATATATATAAAAATAGAACCTAGTTAAAAAAAAATGTTATGTTTTATTTAACGACGCTCGCAACTGCCGAGATTATATCAGCGTCGCCGGTGTGCCGGAATTTTGTCCCATAGGAGTTCTTTTACATGCCAGTAAATCTACTGACATGAGCCTATCGCATTTATAGAGCCTAGATATTCTTTGGCATAGACACAAAACAGACGCGTTAACAGTAGGCGCGTATCTGTCAGTGTCGAGGTTCTTAAGAGGGTTTTGAGGCTTAGCCTATCCAAAAAAAAAATTGATTTATTAGGGCTATACCTAGTAACATTAAGCCTATAAGTTCGTAATAACGATGTATCGTAATATTTGGTTTAACTCCGATCCTTCCACATATTAAGTTCACTGTTGGCAGTCATTCCAGGAACCGAGAGTTCAGTGCGAGCCGAGACTTGTGACCACAGGCCTTGGCTCGTAAGTTTGAGGGGGACGGGGGAGGGGGTATCGATTCGCTACATCTCCGTGCTAGTCTTGTAGCCTACTGTCACAATAATACGTCGTGCTATATTGGTGTTCTGTGAATGGGCTGTGTTGTTGAGCGTTAGTTTAATCAAAAATGCATGCATGTGTATGTTGCATATTAATTTTGTGTAAAATGGCTCATACCGAGAGAACATTGAGGTCATTATTATTTATTTGTATAATTGAAAGAGAAACAGTTTTAGTTGGACATATGAAACAAAATGTGCTTACAAAGCATTTGGTAACTATGGTAACTCGACTATACATTTACATATTAAAATAGCGGATGAAGACAAAATAGAACTTTTCAACTTTCGTGGTAAGTTACAAGAAATATGCTTGGCTAATAGGGTGTTCTGAGACAAATAAGTAAATTTAGCCTATATTGTTATATCAGCTGTATTCTGTTTGGAGGTGAAAATCAATGGTCATCATCTTCTGGTGGGGTCTGTGTCACAAAAAAATATTTTGATAGAAAAACCGAGAAACATCTGTACCTATAAAAAGATATAAGGAACGCAAATTTTTTTTCAGCCTACCCAATATTGACATCTTAGCTTCGCCACTGGTAACTGTAGAAAGTTAATACAACCTTGATTAAAGAACCGTGCTTTCATTCTGAAGACATGCGAATTCGACTGCCTTACAAAACAAAGGCAAAACTGATAGCATGATGATGTCTTACTACGGAAGACAAGGAATTATGGCGAGCAAGTCATAGCAGCCTTCGATGGAAAATCAAATCGACAGCGTAACCAAGCAACTCGCTCCTCCTAAATAACAACTTGGAGTTACCATAGTTACCAAATGCTCATCCCTCCTGCCCTTCCACCTCTTATATACAGCTTGATTCAATCTGCATTCGTGGTTAATTTAGTGGCCGCTTCGTCTCGACTCCACTCGCCAGTGATTTCTCTATCAAAACCCGTCTTGTGGAACGTCAATCTGCTAGGTGATTGGTTAACTAGCTATGGATAATATTTTAGTACTCTTTTCTCTTTTTTACTGGGCGTTGAAGTTTTGAGGCTGTAAACACAGACATGTCTGCATTTACAACAGAGGAAAAAAGTGCCCTAACAGAATACCAAGCGCGCACAGAGACTGGTGTAAAGCTGTACACGTATTTGTTTCATTTAACGATGCTTCAGCTGTAAAGTTTATTCAGTACAGAAATGAGAGTAGCATTGATCGTGAATTAGCGAAAAAGGTTGGTAGTGTTAAAAAATGTGATTATTTATTTAACGTTCTTTTTTCTTACAGAGGCTATACTGTAGTGATGATATAGTATAGAGGTAAACGTGGAATGACAGAAAGCGAATTTCAGGGCAAACTAAAACTGTTAGGGACTTCTTTTTCTTGGAGCCATTTTATCCACCATAAATCTGAAATGAATCAAACATGAACTTCTTTCTGCTTTGTTAACAAGCATTTGTCTGTATTTGCATTTAAGTGCGTGGCTGAAGTTCATTACCAGTACTGCAGTTTGGGGGAAGGAACACTAATTGAAAGGTTCCCTGCAAAAACGATGTAGCTCCACTTTTACAAAGTTGTCGAAAACTACAAAAACATTCTAAAATGTTCAAATTTTAACAGAGCTTCTTTACTTTTTCAGAGTATGTCCTAGATACCTAGGAATTTCATTTTATTATTCAATCATTTATTATAGTCAACAATTTGGTAGGGGGGTAAAACATAAACAAATAATGGAGTTACTCCATTTTTGCAATAAAATTGGATAAAATTTGCCACGCTTTGCAATGAACACACAAGTACTGTGTCAATATCATAAACTACAACACAAGACATAGCAGATACAGCATATATACATACATACACACATACATACATACATACATACATACATACATACATACATACATACATACATACATACATACATACATACATACGCCTACATACATACATACATACATACATAGGCCTACATACATACATACATACATACATAGCCTACATACATACATACATACATACATACATACATACATACATACATACATACATACATACATACATACATACATACATACATACATACATACATACATACATACATACATACATACATACATACATACATGTTGAACCGTAAGTAATGTCATTAATTTCAGGCAATTATTCTTTGAGATATTTCAGACAAAAAACTTTAATACAAATTTCCTCGTTTTTGCTTCCTTTTCGAGATAAAAATTGTTTTATATGAAACATTTCGTAGAGAGCAGTGTATTATGATAACAAATTATTGAAATAATTGTACTGTACTTGTTAGCATCCGAATTATTTATCCTTCTTACCTCTCTGATTGGTGTTCCATCAACTAGTAAAATATAATTTGTTAAACTGTACCTTTATAGAACTAATTTAAATGTAGAAACTTGAGTAATATCCCGTTTACAATGAATTTAATTGGTCTCTCTGGTGTTTCATCAAATTGTAAAATGATAGGAACTTGAGAAAAAGCAGAATTTGTTCTGTTCAGGATTAAAGTAACTGACCGCTCCGTTTGGTGCTTCATCGATTTTTAAAATGAAATTAACATTAAACAGTAGCTTCAAGCCTATAGTAGCTTATACATATTACAGAAGTTTGTGTCTTCTCTTAGTATAAATATAATCTACCCCTTTGGTTTTCCTATAAATTCGTAAAACGAAATTTGTTAGATAGGAATTTTGAGAAAGAGAGAAGAATTTAATTTTCGTAGAATCAAATTGACCTGTTTGCTGTTACGTAAATTCGTAAAATTACTTTTCTTAGGCTGTAACTTAATAGAAGTGATTTACGTATAGTAATTTGAGGAGGAATATCATTTAATTTCGTTTAAAATTCATATAATTTACCTCTCTGTTTACTGTTCTTTGAGCTGGTAGAATGAAATATAAGTTATTGGTAGCTTTATAGAAATTAAATTTACTAGTAAGAATTTTACGAAGAGTTGCGGCTTTAGAGAAGTAATTTACATATAGGAATTTGAGGAAGAACAGCCGTTTAAAATTAATATATTAATTTACCTCTCTGTTTACTGTTCCTTGAGCTGGTAGAATGAAATATAAGTTATTAGTAGCTTTATAGAAATTAAATTTACTAGTAAGAATTTTACGAATAGTTGCGGCTTTAGAGAAGTAATTTACATATAGGAATTTGAGGAAGAACAGCCGTTTAAAATTAATATATTAATTTACCTCTCTGTTTACTGTTCTTTGAGCTAGTAGAATGAAATATAAGTTATTAGTAGCTTTATAGAAATTAAATTTACTAGTAAGAATTTTACGAATAGTTGCGGCTTTAGAGAAGTAATTTACATATAGGAATTTGAGGAAGAACAGCCGTTTAAAATTAATATATTAATTTACCTCTCTGTTTACTGTTCTTTGAGCTGGTAGAATGAAATATAAGTTATTAGTAGCTTTATAGAAATTAAATTTACTAGTAAGAATTTTACGAATAGTTGCGGCTTTAGAGAAGTAATTTACATATAGGAATTTGAGGAAGAACAGCCGTTTAAAATTAATATATTAATTTACCTCTCTGTTTAGTGTTCTGTGAACAGTTGGAATGAAATATGTTATTCTGTAGCTTCATAGAAATACAATTTACTTGTAAGAATTTAACAAAGAGTTGTGGCTTTATAGTAATAATTTACATATAGTAATTTGAGGGAGAACAACCATCTAAAATTAATATATTTTACCTCTCTGTTTAGTGTTCTGTGAGCTGGTAGAATGAAATACAGTATATTATTTTGTAGCTTTATAGAAATAAAATTTGCTTGTATTTAACAAAGAGTTGTGGCTTTATAGAAGTAATTTACATGCAGGAATTGAGAAAAGAGCTGATTGTAATTCCAGTTTAGTATGGATATAATTTTGAACTTTGTTGGTGTTCTATCAACTCATAGAATGAAATATATCATTATTTAGTATTATGTCAGTAATTTACATGCAGGAATTTGAAAAAAAAAAAAAAAAAGCTGAATGTTACTGCGGTTTAATATTTTGGTATCTCTGATTGGTGTTGTTATAACTCATAGAATTAAATTCGTCTCAGTATGGTTTCATAGAATTAATAATTTAAATATATAGGATTTGGAGGAAGAACTGAGTTTCATTTCAGTTTAGTGAGGTAAATACTGTTAACAAAACTGACTTTTCTCTCCGTAGACTTCGCTTACAGGTTTCATACCCGCGGGAAATACACTCTGTGTTGAATATTACAAACAAAAAGCTCGCACAATGTTGCTCTAGCTTTTATTTCCTGCATACTAGATAGTACTATTTACACCAACAGCGGAAACGAATCGTATAAAATACGGAACTTTGTTTTCGTGCAGTGTTAATGTAATGATAACCATGGCAACGTATTTTCGAATAGCGGTGCCCATAGTTTACGAAATGGCTTATAACTCGATAACCCCTGAGCTTGTCGTTAACAACAATCAGGTTGCCATTGTTACCGGAACATAAACTATGAAGGGAGGGGGCACAAATTCTGTAACAAGTGTCCCTAGACGATTCGCCATAGAAACCAATCACATTGTACCCAATCATTTCGCAGGCACAATATATAGATTACACTTTCAATTGTTAGCCATCGGCCATGTTGTGCGTTGTAGTGAGTAAGTGTAAGCCAATATAAGACCAGAATCTCACCCTCTAATATAATAATCTACATTACTTTTTCAACCACTACCCTTCTAATCCCTCCTCCGAAACAAACTGCGCCTCCCTGGCCAATCGTAAACAAAACTTGGCACGATATTTGGAAATTGTAAACGTGGTCAAAGGGAACGTAATATAACAATAAAATATCCCCTACCACGTAATTGTCACTCTCCACCCTTCGGTTTTAATGCAGTTTACATTGGAGACATGCTACACATTTTCTGGAGACGTGGTCATAATTGCTAGGGGAGGAATTTTCCTACACGCCCTCATTCTCTGATAGCCAGTTGTAAATAGAATTGCGTGATTCAGTAAATGATATGTCAGCCTTGTTAGTGTTGCATTGTGTTGAGGAAACTGTGGACAGATGGCTTCGTAATCAGTGGTACAATATGTATTTTGTAACAAATTTTATTAAGAAGAAAAGTGTGAAAATATGTTCACTCAGAGTATACGCGTAGTATTGGTTAAATTTTGTACATTTCTTTTTGTGATTCCTGAAAAAGTTTTGTGTAGTAGGTCTACAGACTCAGAAACAAAATTTTGGCCACCTGAATTTTCCAAATTCCAGATCTAACACACTGCGCATGCTCAGTTCTTACTGATCATGCGCAGTTTGTTATTTAACTGAAACTTGAAAACTTAAGGTGGCCCAAATTTTGTTTCTGGATCTAGACGTATAGGTCTGTAAAAGTCTTCTGTTGATTCTAGTAATTATATTGAAATTGTCGTCAATTTCTCTAATGGATTACTGCTACAATAAAGAAATCATACACACTCCGTATAAAATTATAGCAATTGAATTTGCTATATAATAATAATAATAATAATAATAATAATAATAATAATAATAATAACTGTAAATTACAAAAATTACATTGTTTTCTTTCATGTAAGCATTTTATACAATTCTTCCTCAAAATGTATGCTCATATGCCTACCGTCCTTTCAAAAGGACACCTGTTTTCTAGCTCAACCAGTTACAACTAGTCCACACCTGTGGGGTAACAGTCAGTGCGTCTGGTCGCAAAACCAGGTGGCCCGGGTTCAAATCCCGGTCGGGGCAAGTTACCTGGTTGAGGTTTTTTCCGGGGTTTTCTCTCAACCCAATGGGAGCAAATGCTGGGTAACTTTCGGTGTTAGACCCCGAACTCATTTCACCGGCATTATCACCTTCATATCATTCAGACGCTAAATAACCTAAATAAACTGAGATGTTGATACAGCGTCGTGACCCAATAAAATAAAATAAAAAGTTACAACTAGAATGTTTCGACACCATACATGTACAGTACTTCAATTCCTACTGCAATAAATGTGACTTGTAAAATACACAAAAATTGCAAAAAAAAAATATTTCAGACATCCGTTCACATTTTAAGACTATTATTTTCTCACTATTTTTTTATAAGTTATTTTTTTGTTCGTAAACTATCTTTCTGATGTACCAAATAGAACGACAGTCGGGTAAGCCAATAACATCGTTTTTAATTATCTATCTATCTATCTATCTATCTATCTATCTATCTATCTATCTATCTATCTATCTATCTATCTATCTATCTATCTATCTATCTATCTATCTATCTATCTGTCTGTCTATGGAGGTAAATAGTTTTTACTAGTCTAGAACGAGTTTTCGTCCGAACGATAGAGGGGAGTTGCAATTAAGTAAGTTAGTCCGAGACTAGCAAATTCTACTTAACTCACGAATTGTACATAATGTTTTTTCCAGTTCCAGATTTTACTCAACATACAATATATGAGCAACGGCATTCACCACTTCTTGAGAATTCTTTAATTAAAAGGAAACCAGTAATTACAACGCTCCTTGAATAAACAGTAGGCCTACTTCATCCCATTTGTTCTGTTTTATTTTTATTTTCACAATAAATTTAAGTTGAAGATAAATATTTTACGTCTGGGCGTGAAATACCCTACAATTTGTCGAAACATTTGAGTAATAGAACTTCGATTTGGAAAAGCAAATACAATATCGCCGGAGAATTATAAACACCTCGAATAACATACCGTTATGTAATAGGCCTAATAACGAATAACCTTGATAGATTCACGTACTTCGTCAGATCCTTGAAATGTGAAACGAGACAAACTGGCTAGAATTTATTTTAAAACCAGACAATTGGAGAGGAAAAAAGTCGTTGTCAGTTTCATATTTATTTTAAGTTGTATTTCGCACGCTATTAATTTCAACTGAGACGTGATATTTACCATATTGAGGCCAAAACTAATTATATTGGACGCCGGACAGGAAAGGAGTTCATATAAACCTTCAATTAAGTATCATTATCGCAAGAAAATTCCTTAGTAATCATTGACAAATACTTCATTTTCGACAATATTAATTTATCGTTTAACACAATTCTGAGCAAGAGTGGCTATTGAGTCAGATTGAGATATAGACTTACTGATAAAGGCATTATACGAGGTATTTAAAAAATGAAAGGTGTCAAGAATTTGGCAGGTTCTACCAAGTTTTGAATGATGAAATGAATTTTCAGAACAATGTCTGTTACACCGTTTGGATGTGAGAGGGAGTAGGCTATATAAAATCACTATCGAATAATTCGATTGTTCTACCCTTGAGGTTGTGACGGTTGTTGGTTTGGTTGTACTGATGTCTATTCTTCATTGCTCCGTCCCTCCTAACGTCCACTATTGTTACCCCATCGTTTGTCTTTTTTCCCTACAAAATTTTTCCTGTGTTCCTAATGGAATGAGACAAGTAGCCTTAAGGCTAGGAGCTCACGTATACTGTATAGTAAATCTCAAGATCAACCCCATAGACAGACGTCAACTCGTGTACCGTACCTGTTATATTAGACCTACTATAGTCCCTATTTCTCTTGTTCCCCATTCATTCATTCATTCATTCATTCATTCATTCATTCATTCATTCATTCATGCATCCATCCATCCATACATCCATCCATCCATCTATCCAAAACTGTCTGAAAGAATGGAAATGAAGATGGTTCGGACACACCAAGAGAATGAAAGAGAATAGATGGTCTATGGAAATTCTATAAGAAAGAAAAGGAGTACGACCGAGAAGACGCTGGAGAAATGAGTCTGAAGATGCAATGAATGCTAATGCTAGAGGAGGACATGTGTTTAGATAAAATTATATCGAATTGGGAACAGAGAAACGATGTCAGTGGTAAGAAAATGTGTTCCACAGCTGTACAATCTGATATTTATTCATTTGCTTATTTATTTATTTATTTATTCATTCATTCATTCATTCATTCATTCATTCATTCATTCATTCATTCATCAGTCATGGATGTCACATTTTTACTATTTTGAAATACTTACACCGGTATATTGAAAATGAAACCTTTATTGATAGAATCAATTTAGAAGCTCAGTATCATTTTACAGAAAAAAGTTGTTGAATAAATTATATTATTATTGCAGAAAATAAGGAAAATGTTCCGTCACGGATTTTACAAGATTTGTGACCTCTCTTCGCACCTTATTAACAAAAAGTGTAAAATTCAGATCTCTGCCTCAAGCAAAAAGAGATTCATTCTCATAGTGTCCATGTGAAAGCGACGCAAATCTCATGGCATTCAATTAGTTCACAAAAACATAAAATATTTTATAGCTGTTTCTTTTATATCACGGATATTACACACATTTCGTCACGGATGTTATAGATGAGTTAATGTCCTTCATTTTTCCAGTTTCAAAGCAACTGTGACATTTCTAAGTCACAATATTCACTTGAACTGTAATATTGCTAATTTTATTAACCCAAACTACTAAAATAAATGGCAGAAAGAATATAGTACAGACTAAAAAGTTTTTTTTTTTATTCCGGAGCTCTGTATTTCTTCAACAATAGCTCCTTGAAAAACATACATGCAGCCTCATGCTTTAACATGTCGGCATCATACAATAACGTGCGGTGTGCTTTTAAAACATAATTTTGCCCACCGATTGTTGCTCCGTAGGTTTCACTCTAAGCGTCACGTTGTCACGTCTACTTTCTAGATAAGAATAGCACTAGTTTGTTATATTGTTAAATGGCGATTATTATTATTATTATTATTATTATTATTATTTCATTTACAAGTACGTTGACATTCTTAACTCTTAATAATAACTCTTTAATAATAATTTTTAATTACATACCTTAATGTTCGTCCTCAGCACAAGACATTGCAACCTCGGTTTTAGTCCACGTGGATTAGACAAGTAGGTGTCATTTAATAATGGAAGCAGCTTATTGGTTGCAATATTGAAATTGAGGCGAGTGATTGGAGCGGCGACACAAGAAATTGAAAACAGTAATACAATTAAATTTCAAAGACCTGCCGAATGTTATGCACGAGGCCGCTCAAAGACCTGCCAAATGTTAACCATGAGAGCGCGGCGATAAAAACTGTTCATCTCTCTATGAATAAGTGTTGCATACTTCAAGGAAACAAAACAGTACTTATTAACCTAGCCAAGACCACTTAGATTCTATGCCCATAAAACTTGTAAAATATTTTTCTTTTGATAAAAAAAAACATTGGAATATTTAAATTTAGAGTCTTACACGAATAATGAAACAAATATTTCAGAAAAAACTTCTTCGTTTGAATTCCTAGTTTTACCGGAATTCCTGTTATTTATTCATCATCATCATCATCATCATGGTAGGCTGTTTCATGGTCTGTTCCGACTCAGAGAATCTCTCTATTTATTTATTTATTTATTTATTTATTTATTTATTTATTTATTTATTTATTTTAATAATGGAGGTAGGAAAGCTGCTCGCAATCGGTTACATTGATACTACATTCCCTTTGTACATGCTTTACAATTGTCCCACACTTACTCTATTTAGGCTACAGTTCTATTATTTTATTTCCATTTTGTGTCATCTACTCTTGTGCACTTTTGTAATAAATCATAGTATTCAAAGTAAAACTGTCAACGGTATTTAAAAAAAGTGCACCATCTACTTACGGCATAAGTCAAACTTCTTAAGCTGTAAATGTGTAGTAATCTTTCTAAATATTCCTGCAATGGGAAACCATAAATTAGGGCTAAATTTAACACTTCATACTGAATACGCTTCAGAATTTTTAACATGAAAGAATTGGTTTATGATAGCTAAAAAAAGGTACGAAAAATGAAGCACACAATACTAAATTCATTCGTTATAAACAGTTTTTAAAACATTGATGTGTAACCTACCTACTTTTATTTGATATAAAGTCCTTTTGATGATTCGTTGGTTGTTGTCGATGTAGGAACATCCATTCACTAAATCGTGTACACTGAACAGCAAAAAAGCGTTTATAAAATGTCCTTTTCCTTGTCACGCATTCTCGCACTTCTTCCAGTCTACTCATTTCATTTTTGTTTCAATTTTTGGCCGTCAATTTGCACCTTTTTTTCATGCCACACACTCTTTCGTTCAGCTCCTGATTTCTGCAAAATTTTCTAGCAGAAATTTCTCAACAATCTAGTTTCATCACTGGTTTCGATTGTATAACATCACAACGCTACACAAGACTCACTATCCGACAGCAACTCCATTCTATGCTCCCCTGGTAGAGGGGAAGATAAGGCCTGATGGCCGTATCTCTACCTTATTCACCTACTGGCTTTTAAGGAACCCGGAGGTTCATTGCCGCCCTCACATAAGCGCGCCATTGGTCCCTATCTTGAGCAAGATTAATCCAATCTCTATCATCATATCCCACCTCTCTCAAATCGATTTTAATACTTAACTTCCCATCTAACACTATAAATGCATTTCTGGATTCACCCATACGTGCTACATGCCCTGCCCATTTCAAACGTCTGGATTTAATGTTCCTAATTATTATGTCAGGTGAAGAATACAATGCGTGCAGTTCTGTGTTGTGTAACTTTCTCCATTCTCCTGTAACTTCATCCCTCTTAGCCCCAAATATTTTCCTAAGCACCTTACTCTCAAACACCCTTAACCTCTGTTCCTCTCTCAAAGTGAGAGTCCAAGTTTCACAACCAAAAAGAACAACTGGTAGTATAACTTTTTTATAAATTCTAACTTTTAGATTTTTTGACAGCAGATTGGATGATAAAAGCTTCTCAACCGAATAATGACAGGCATTTCCCATGTTTACTCTGTGTTTAATTTCCTCCCGAGTATCATTTATATTTGTTATTGTTGCGCCCAGGTATTTGAATTTTTCCACCTCTTCAAAGATAAATTTCCAGTTTTTATATTTCCATTTCGTACAATATTCTCGTCACGAGACATAATTATATAGCCCTACTTTGTCTTTTCGGGATTTACTTCCAAACCTGTCTCTTTACTTGCTTGAAGTAAAATTCCCGTATTTTCTCTAATCGTTTGGGGATTTTCTGCTAACATATTCACGTCATCCGCATAGACAAGCAAGGTTAAATAAATAGATAAATAAATAAATAAATAAATAAATAAATAATAAATAATTTGTGTAAATTGCTGGAAAACCACAAACGTTAACAAGTTTATTTACGTGATATTATAGCAAAGTACACAATCCCTAGCAACAACACGCAGAGCCTTTACTGATTTTGTTTCACAGGGTTGGACTCCTACCCTGTCTAAAGAAGTTTCACTTCAAAATTCCATTTGGACTCAGTAATATTTGAGCCTGAGTCTCTTGCGTAGAAAATTCTTGATATCTGGCTACCGGTTGGCTGCTTCACAAGTTAATGAATTAGAACACTGTTGCAGGGTCTACCTTCGCATTGTAGAAATGGCGCTAAAATAGCAGACGTTTAATTTAACACAGTACAACACGGCCTTAGTCGCGTAATCCGCCATACTGTTACGTAATGAAAATCCTTTCTCCTTCATTCCATTCATGTGAGCATTGAGCAAGGCTACGAGGTACCTAACACACGTTTACAAAACGTTGGTTTCAGACGCCAGCCATCTCTTTCACTCTGAAACCTCGATAACCCTTTCACTGATCGTAGTAGGCCATGAAAATTTTACGAGTCGTTTTTATGTGGCTGTTTCCTCTTCGGCGCCGAGTGCTTGCTTGCATTGCCCCCTACACCTCTCCCCCACGCCCTTCATCTCTGGCGTAATTTGAAGTGAATTCCGGTTATACCATTTTATACGTCGTATACTCCCGTTTGCCCAGCCACTTCGACCTTTCGACAAACCTATTTTATACGATGTGTGCTCCCACTGTATAAACAACCGACTCTATCATCCTATCAGTAGACAATCTTCTCCCTCTTGTAGTTTTATAGTCGTATACTTTTCTACTGCTTACAGAACAAGAGGTAGCAGGTATACCGTCTTGTACTACGGCTTTGTATAGCTTTATAAGCGATTTGTGTTCTATTTAGAATACACTATCTACTTGAAAAATAAATGTGGCAGTTACAAAGCGATCACAGTCAGTTTCATCATCACAAACTATGAAAAAAAAAAAACAACTTTTTAAGAATTCAAGTGTCAGATAAATAGAATTAAATAAATTCAATACAGGTATTTCATTGTATGGGAGGTCACATTGAAATTTTCTGCAAACTGATAAGCATATCAATTAATTACAAGAGTAGTTTCCATTCTTTTTGTAATTGTCAGTATTTCTGCCACTATATTTATTGTGTTATAACTAAAGACCGTTTTCTTAGTCCAACAACATACACGGGATATACATTACGTCACGTGTTCTTCAGTAGACATCCTGCCCACAAACACAAGTAACACACACTACATTGTCATCGTAAAACAAATTTCTTACTCCTAAACAAGTACAGTATTTTTCAGTTGAGCAATGTTTATAGGATTTTGATGACCTATAAATAATGAAAAAATGTCCTAAAACAATGCATTTATGAACTAAAAATCTTTCAAAAATGCCCTTAAAATGCCCTAAAAATCGATCTTACATAATTGGCTTAATAAGAATATTAATATTTAGACTAATAATTAAATTAAATTCTAGTACCAACATTCAAGTTTATTTAATTTTACATCATTTTTGTAAGTAGTACACCTTAATTAATTATTTTACTTGATGTAGTTCCATATAGTCCACCACAAGGTCACTCTTATCCGGAACCAGGAGGTTTACTCTATATTGAAGGAGTGGTTGGACTGTTCCATTCATTACTTGGGGGTGTTACGTTAAAACGACAATATTTGTGTAGAAAAAAAACGATTAAAATAATGTATAAAATAATGGATATTAATTGAAAAAATACATAGATGAAATATGAAAGAAAATAAATAATATTTTACATTAATAATGGGGATTATGACCAAAATTAAATGAAAATACCCAAAAAATGACCGAATAAAACAAAAAATTCCCTTATGAGTTGTAAGAGGTAGAAAATGCAAAAAAATTCCCTAACAAATATGTTTCAAAACACTCAGTTTATCACATAACATATAAATACTAAAGCAGCAATGTTTCTGACTTACCAAAAAAAAGATGCAATTTCATAAAAATCCTAGCCCTAATGATGATATTATGCACTACTAGTTGACGTATAGGTACCTAAAAGAAGTGCGAAAGTACAGGAGTGAGTAGTGGAGTCCGGAAACTTGATCAACCAATCAAGAATTAACATATGGGTAAGTTATATGCTATAATGTTCAAGAAACCCCGACAAAGATGTAACAAATCGACAACTTTAACTAAAGTGAATAGTAACCGAATGAATATCTTAGTGTTTGAGAAACCGGGCAGTAAGTATAACAACAGGGTAGGCCTATTGCTTATTAATATTACTGATCTGCCTCCGACCACAAATTCTACCGATTCGGTTGGTGCTAGAATTTGTTTTCCTTTTTGTCTTCATTTTAATTTTTCTTTTATAATTATTTATAAATTATTCTCTATATTAGTAGACCTATTTAAATTATTTGTGTAATTATTTATCTTTCTAAATAGCCTATATAGGAGTATGTAATTTTTGCTAGCAATAATTAAAAATTCACACAATGTGGACCGGAAGAATTAGATCAATAGATAAAATGCATTAGGCCTAATCCCATCAGAAATCGAAACCGCGATCTTCCGCTTTGTAGTGCAACACCTTAATCGCTACGCCACTGCGGATGCTGCGGATGTAAAAAAAATTGCGAAAATAATGTAACTTACAGATTTCAACCTACGAAGATTATAAAATTGGAGAGCTTCAGCATCTAGGAACTTCTTTGTGAAAGGAAGAAGAATAGAAAGAATAAATAAAAAATATGGACCTATTTAGCACACTGTGTGATGTATCTTCGTTAATTTTAGCCTAACAGAATTAAGTTATGATGAAATACGCAATAAAATATTGTAGTTACACATAAATTTTTATTTGAAACGAACAGGTGTGTTGCATTTGGTTTACATTTTCGCTCTTCATTACACACCTTCGGACTGAAGCTACAATAACACATATTTCGAATGTACGAGTGTGTAATAGTATTGGGAGGGTTTCGTAATGACATTCATTCTTGGCACACACTGTTATTATTCCTTGTGAGATTGTTTTATTGCCGTATCGTAGGTTTATATTAGTAAGTGTTGGGCTAAGTACATGCATTATGACAAATAAGAGTACATAATACCATGTACAAGTGTAAGGATCATCTCGTTCACAATGCACTCATTCATAACCGGTTGTGTTTCAGACTCGGGGGAAATCTTCTTAACGTGCTATTCAGCGTCATTACTGCAATTGGCATAACTGATTATTTGTAACTTGTGGAGTTGTAGTAGAAGAAATCCATTTCACAGGCAATTCCGCATTACTTTGTAAACAATTTGTATAAACCTGCAGCTAGTTTTCAAGATTGATGCTATAAAAAAATTCGATATGCTTTTCTACACAAACTCCAGCTACTGTGTGAGAGCCCACGACCTGTAATAAGGATAAATTATAAACTTCAGTTCTGATATCGTGACTGGCATTGTACTGTACTATAATGTTCAAAGACGAAGTTTTTGAACGGGACAATTCCATATGCTTTATAGACAACTGCTGACATCTGGACAGGTTTTGTAACAAACTGAGTGCATAGATTATATCGAAAGTACAATACGGTAACCCGGCTATTGGCCGAGCCGCTCACAGGATCCGGTGACGCAGAAAACGTATTACCATTGATATGCTGAGTAATAGACATAATTGTAATTTGATACATCACAGACTATTAATGTAAAATATTACCGGCTTAAATCACTTATTCACCTACATTACGAAAGGAGATGCTGAAACTGTGTCTACTTGTTCCAAAATATTTTCCGCACCTTTTTAAGAAATGACGTGTCACTCATTACATTAGGCATTCAGAAATGGAAGTGATGGTTTCTCGGCTGCTATTTCTCTCTTCTTCCAAGATAAATGAGTTTTATTTATTTATTTATTCATTTTTTTTGCAATTTTATCGATCCCTCCATCAAACTCTTGAGAGTTTGATCTTTTAAGCTTAGAAGACAAAGTGTGTAAAAATAATCCATATGCCCTGAGGAAACGGAAGAAATGGCATTATCTCTTTCTCAACGGTAAATGAAGTAACAGATACATCACTTCTAACTAGGGGGCTATTTTAACAACGCTGTATCAAATACTTGGTTATTTAGCCTCGACGGAATTGGTGATAGTGAGATGAGGCCGAGGATTCGCCATAGATTACCTGAGATTTGTCTTACGGTTGGGGGATACCTCGGAAAAAATCCAACTAGGTAATCAGCCCAAGTGCGAATTGAACCCGTGCCCGAACGCAACTCCGGATCAGCAGGCAAATGTTTCACCCGACTGATGTACGCCGTTGGCTAACTAATGTTACAATTCTTAGGTACAAAAGATAGTTTGAGCACCTACTCGTACTTCGCTTTTGTCAATATGTCCGCTAAATGGTAGGCCTACATCAGGAGAATATTTCGCTTCTGTTAATGTCCGCTAAATGGTATGTCGGGAGAATATTTCGCTTTTATCAGTGTGTCCGCTAAATGATATATCAGGAGAATAGTTCGTTGTGCCAGTGTAGTCCTATCCGTTAAGTGGTAGCTTACATGCATCGAGAGAATAGTTCGATGTTGTCAATGTGTCCGCTAAATAGTACGTCACTGTAATGTGTCCGCTAAATGGCACATTGCAAGAATATATTTCTGTTGCCATTGTGTCCACCAAATGATAGACTATATCAATGTGTCCGCTACATTAGTCTGTAGACTATATCGGGAGAATAGTTCGCTGTTGTAAATTTGTCAGAGAAATGGTACATCCGTAGAATAGTTCGCTGTTTTCAATGTATCCACTAAGTGATAAATCTGGAGAATATTTAGCTGTTGTCAATATTATATTATGCCTTCTAAATAGCTCATTGCTATCAATGTGTTCGCTAAATGATGCATCGTGAGAATAATTCGATGTTGTGCGTATGTCCGCTATCTGGTATAGCCTATTGGCAGAATATTTCGCTCTTACTGTGTTCTCTAAATGATGCATCGGGGGAATAGTTCGTTGTTGTCTATGTGTCCGCTAAATGATGCATCGGAAGAATAGTTCGTTGTTGTCTATGTGTCCGCTAAATGATGCATCGGAAGAATAGTTCGTTCTTGTCTATGTGTCCGCTAAATGACACATCGGAAGAATAGTTCGTTGTTGTCTATGTGTCCGCTAAATGACACATCGGAAGAATAGTTCGTTGTTGTCTATGTGTCCGCTAAATGATGCATCGGAAGAATAGTTCGTTGTTGTCTATGTGTCCGCTAAATGATACATCGGAAGAATAGTTCGTTGTTGTCTATGTGTCCGCTAAATGATACATCGGAAGAATAGTTCGTTGTTGTCTATGTGTCCGCTAAATGATACATCGGAAGAATAGTTCGTTGTTGTCTGTGTCCGCTAAATGACACATCGTAAGAATAGTTCGTTGTTGTCTATGTGTCCGCTAAATGACACATCGGAAGAATAGTTCGTCGTTGTCTATGTGTCCGCTAAATGACATATCGGAAGAATAGTTCGTTCTTGTCTATGTGTCCGCTAAATGACAAATCGGAAGAATAGTTCGTTCTTGTCTATGTTTCCGCTAAATGACAAATCGGAAGAATAGTTCGTTGTTGTCTATGTGTCCGCTAAATGATGCATCGGAAGAATAGTTCGTTGTTGTCTATGTGTCAGCTAAATGATGCATCGGAAGAATAGTTCGTTGTTGTGTATGTGTCCGCTAAATTATACATCGGAAGAGTAGTTCGTTGTTGTCCATGCGTCCGCTAAGTGGTAAAACGGGAGAATATTTCACTTTTGTCAACGTGTCCGCTAAATTATACATTGGGAGAATATTTCGCTATTGTCAATGTATCCGCTAAATGATATATCGGGAGAATAGTTTGCTGTTATCAATGTATCCGTTAAATTAATATTCGCTGTTATTGTTCTGCAATGTTTTGCATCGGAAGAGTATTTCGCTGTTGTCAATAAGTCCTCTAAATGATAAATTAGGAGAATATTTCACTGCTGCACATAGGTTTATCTTCGCAAAGTTGTACATTTGGAGAATATTTCGTTTTTGTCAGTGTGTCCGCTAAATTGTACTGATTTATGTTGATGCTTATTCAAAACTGACAATGCTATGGTTTCAGAGCCAATAGAATGTAGACAATTCTTCTTGTAATAAGATATTGACATCTTATTCCACATTTGTAAAACTAGTAAAGAACATGTTTTAATGAAGCTGTTCGAAATAACGCCATGTGGAACAGGCGGGTAATATACAGATACGAAATTAAAATTTGGAGCGTGTCTTGGTGGGAGTTCACCTGTATGTGGCAACAAATTCGCACGACTATCCACAAGTAGCATATATTCAGGGGCTCTTGTTTACTGCACATGCGAAGTGTGTTGTAAGCGAAACAATATAATAAAGGCGCTTCAAATTTTATTTCAGTATCTGTACATACGTAGAAATGTGTTCCTGTGTGGCAGAAATCTTTTACACAATCATTTACGTGAAACATTTCTTAGAGATGCATACTATCTCAAAGAGTCTTTCGTCATAACGACGACGAACCCTGTTTAATTTAAATTATAATATGTTATAAATTATATTGTGGCCAAATATAACAAATAACCCTTAAAATTGTGTGTAAAATAGCCTCTAACAACGGTATTGGAATTCCTAATCCAGACACTCTCGAACTTGTACTTTTCTTGCCCACCGAGTGGTTGCTCTCTCCTGGGAGTGGTAACTATAGCAACTATCTAGGTGGAGCAATCGTACTCCAATCCAAAACGATCTCAGTTGCTGAGGTGTCCATAAAACAATGAAGTTTAATTTACAAGTTAGAGTTTATATATGCCGTATTGTAAAATGAAATTGCTTCCTCTCCCTCCCCTTGCCGCCAATATCTTTTCCTCCCAACCCCAACACTGTTTCCCGACGCCACCAAATAATAAACCGGCAATTACAACAATGGCGGTGTTTATAACCTCCTACTTCTAAGAATAAAACCCATAATCATACAGAGTTCTTTCAGCGTTACTTATTTAGATATAATTCGTGATAATAATTAAAATTGGTAATTAAAGAAGCTCTGATTTATGTTTTACAGTGGTACTCTGATATCTGCTGTTTTGTTTTCTGTGCAGGCCTAGGCTGTGTTTAAAATATGAAATCGTTCTGATTTCCAATAATTATTTACATGTGATTCAGTTTGGATATTATTTATTTTACGTAATAATAATAATAATAATAATAATAATAATAATAATAACAATAGTAATAAAGTTAATAATTCTTTATTTATACTGGCAGAGTTAAAGCCATAGGACCTTCTCTTACACTCTACCAGGTCACAAAAGTATACAAGCAAGTGAAAATTTAACAAGTTAAAGAACAGAATACTAACATATTACAAAAAAAATAAAATAATAGCATAATAAAATCGACACTAAACAACATGAAAATAATACCATAATAGAAAAAAGAAAGTAAAATACGTTGGAATATAGGCTAGTAAAAGCAACTTATTTAGTACAAATAGTTAATATGGAGAACGTAAGGAAGAATATAACAAAATGGAATGTAATAAAACGTAAGTTAGTTACAAATGCCTACGTACATATGTACATTCTTTGACATGGAAAATGGTCGCTATCCTGTTAGGTGAATTTGTCTGTCATTTGGGTTAACGCCAGATTGACACGGGGAATTATTAAGCATCGAGGTCCGAGGATGAAATCAAGTCGTAGCAGCTACATATTTGTAGCCTATGTCACGAAACAACATGCTTATCGCACTCAGCAAAATACTGTTGTATGTCGAAAATCACATAGATCCTCTATTACTTTCGTAAATTATTTACAACGCTATTTTACTAGTTGGAGGTATGAAATTATAATCATACAATAGTAGCCTACATTCTCAAAGGTTTTGGTACCTATTTATTAAAACATTTTTACTGCAGTATTTTATTAGGAAATAGCATTTCTTTACAATCACAATTTTCGAGTTACGACAATATTTTACTGGGAGTGCGGTATTCCTTGCGAATTCTTATGGCTTAGCGATAGAGCTCTTTCTCGTTACAAAGACCAGGTTTCGAATCTCTCTATGTAAAACCACGCGTGTAAACAATACGTACATCATGATTCCCGAACTATGCGTGGTGGAACTTATGAACAGCGATCGTTTTCCATGTCAAAGAATGTACAGTCTTAGAAAACAATTTTGTCGCAGAGATAGGATAGGATAGTCCCAGAAAGGAGGCAGTGCGCATAATCAAACATAGCCTACAATGAAGAAAAAAAAAAAAAAAAAAAAAAAAACTAATTATAGGCCTATTACCTCAACTACTGTCCAAATTTCACGAGAGGTTCCCTGCGAGGGGAGTATGGTCCTTGCGGGGTAAGAGGAGAGAGTAAGCCAGTAACTCAGCGTTCTTGAAGATGCAGGTGGATGTGAGTGATGTCATTGGTCGACTGGGGCAAACAAGACTCAGTCATTGGCCGGCCGGTTCAGTGTCGGGGATAGGTTATAAGAGTGGGGAAAAACTCGCATTCCTTGCTCGGATCATCTCGTGAAATGCGGATTGTAGTCCTCTGATCATGCGCACTGTCTCCTTTCTGGGACTTGTAAAGTATCTGTGAGACAAAACTTCTTTCTAAGACCATACATACATACATACATACATACATACATACATACATACATTTTGGAAACTGTTAGTTTACGGACCTAAGTTACGTTTGTTAGGACTTTATCCCTTGTTTCAATGTCCTCTACTCACCTCTGCAGTTTGTACCTAAAATTATACACCCAGTAAATGAAGGTTGAGTTGACTTACAAAAATAGTGCCTAACGGAAAATTTATCGGGGTGAAAGTGAACAAATAAACATGTGATTCAGTGACTAATGGAGAAATAGGGAATAAGGGTGATGACAGAAGTGAGGAGAGGTAGAAGTGATTGTAAATTAGAGATGAAAGTGAATGATTGTGATTAAGTAGTGTTAGTTTAAAATTAGGGAAATTTTAGACGATAGGAAGTACTTCAATATAAGTAAACAGTAAAAGTGGTGAGGTGTTTATTAGATAGAAGGGAAGATTTTAAGGTGAGAGATTAGAGAGCAAATTTAGGGTATGTATTATAGTAATAAGGGTAGCAAAGGTAAAATAAGATGACTGGACACGTCGATGAAAGTTTGTCTGTGTTATTGTAATTAGAATGTGATGGAGAGCACGAATACAGAGATGTGGTGGTGACCCATTACTAAATAAGAACTGTAGAAATAAATATATCATAATCATAAAAAGAACACTCTGTATAGTTCGGGTTATCCAGCTGAGTGTCTGCTTTCCTATGCCATTTTCCAAAGTGCTCTTTTCATGTTCAATCACCTGCTTGTCATGCTTTTCATAACTTCTCCTATTGGATGTTTTCTTCACCCTTTCTTTTTCTGTTTGCCTGTGGTTTAAACTATTGAAGATTTTTCTTTCTTCTTTTCCTTTCATTGTTAATGAATGTTCATTCCACTAGTATTGTAATGATTTTTTATTCTCCATAAACTTATTCCACTTACGACCACTCAGACCGGATACTGTTTTTAGCCTCATTCACTGAAGTTCTCAAGATATTCCTGTTCTCTGCTGCTTCTTGATGGCCTCTAACCATGAGCAGATCACTATCCATTGTTCCTTTCGTCGAAGTCGTCGCCTACTGAGAGACTTTACATCTGTTTCATAATTAAATGCTTGTAGAAAACCACGAAGTGCCAAAATTTATGAACAGTAGGCCTATTTTATTCATACATCCTGATTACACAACTTTTAACACTATATCACTTCAGAATATGTATTAACTTATATGTCTTTCTAGTGTTAAATTCTATCGTACCTGTTTAACATGTTTCGGTCTGTTATTGACCTTCTTCAGAACTGAACTGGTTGTTGCTGGTCTTGGCGCCTTTTGTTTTGTTTCCTGTGGGGGTGTGTTTGTGTAGTGTAATGTGGAGTGAAATTTCAACTCAGTTTCAGAACACACTCTCTTTGACTCCACATTACACTACATAAACACACCTCCACAGGAAATAAAACAAAAGGCGCCAAGACCAGCAACAGTCAGTTCTGAAGGTCAATAACAGATCGAAACATGTTAACCAGTTACTGTAGAATTTAACACGAGAAAGACATAACTTATAATACATATTCCGAAGTATTTTATTAATAAATAATCCATGTTGATTCTTTCGTACACTACTTTTAACACTTGAATATAAATAATTGATTAAATGGCGATCTTACTCGTGTTAGGCCTAATTATGTAAGCATGTGTGGCTTACAGATGTTTCGGTGTTACTTGACACCATCCTCAGAGCCTACTCAGTCTACTCAGTAGGCTCTGAGGATGGTGTCAAGTAACACCGAAACAGCTGTAAGCCACACATGCTTACATAATTAACACGAGTAAGATCGCCATTTAATCAATTATTAATAAATAACTTCGCTCTTGAACAATTTTAAGAATATATATTGTATTTTAGAATTGAATTGATAGTACTTATGACAACTTTTCACCAAACTTTATCAATAGTTTTATGATACTTCTAAAATTAACACACAGAGAGACAAACAAGTTTCATAATTTATTGTGAAAGGTGTTAAGTCCATAAACATTTCGTAGGTAGGCCTACTATGATCCATTTATTATCCACTGATCTGTTAATTTCTGCAATTAGACCTGCTTCCATTAAAGTGATTTTGCAGACTGGAAGCAAATCACCCTCGCAACTTGGAACTGAATATCGTCGACTTTCATAATAATTATACGTTTTACAGTATGTTGACGTCGTACTGATATGACAGTAAAGAGACCCAACAGAAATGTTGATAGTGTTGAATAATATTATTTATTTTTATTTATTTATTTAACCTGGTAGAGATAAGGCCATCAGGCCTTCTCTTCCCCTCTACCAGGGGATTACAACTACAATATTAAGAATACAGTTACAATTATAATTACAATTAATATTGAATTTACAAATATAATAAAAATCAAAGTACTAAAAGATTAACAGACTAATAAAAGCTAGACAGTTCATTGTAAAAATTAAGAAGAGAGAAATTTTTGTATTATTATTATTAACTAAGTAAAAATTAAACCTACTCTACGCAGTAAGAAAATGCTTAATAAGTTTGCTTTTGAACGCTACTAAATTCCGACAGTCACTGGGTAGGGTATTCCACAAGCGCAAAAGCGAGATTGTGTATGATGATGAATACGATGATGTCTTATGTGTTGATATGGCCAGTATGAGGCTATTTTGCGTGCGTGTGAAGTGGTTATGATATGATGACAGGTAACTGAAACGGGAGGCAAGGTAGGTAGGTGTAGAGGTGTGAAGGACTTGGAAAAGGAGAACAAGAGAATGAAAATTTCTACATTCGTTAAGCCGTATTGATCATATAGCTAAGAAAATAAAACTTTTCTACTTTGTCAGTTCAATGCATTTTATTCCGTATGTTCATGCCACTTACGATAAAGAAAAACGTGCTAATTTATTGATATTTCCCTCATTTTCTGTATGTTTAACACTAGGAATTGAAAATTTTAAAACAAACCGGCTGTGTCATCTAAATGTAATACTACATTATGTTTCTATGTGATTCACAGCCCTATAGGCTATTACCTACGTAGGCCTATTATGTTGGGGGGTAAACCTTGGTAATTTCGTGGCAGTGGTTATTTCGTGATATTTTTTCCTGGCTCTTTCGTGAACTATTGTAGCTGCTGCACAAAGCGTAGCTGTATGTTTCTGGAAACCGGACAACATAAGAAATCTCTTGGCGGAGATTTACCTACGCTGATCTTCCTGTTTGTAGAAAACACCACGGTATATAGGCCTAGCTAATGAATAATGCCTTTTGTCATAACTTTACTATTAACACGACAAATAAACAACGGAGGGAAATTAAAACGAAGGGCTTATTGCACCTTTTTTATGAGAGAGCTTTGGTAACTTAGCACTACTATGGTCTTAATAACAATCTACAATCTACTCTGGATCTAGTCCTGTTGATAGGCTATGTAATGCCCCTTGAGAATTTGCATCATTCTAGTGAAATATCACATTTTTTATGTTGGCACTTAGCACCTTCCTACTGTAAAGTAAGTAACTTATCCAATTCTACATCACTCTTCAGAGGAGACTTGTGAGATACCGGTGTAGAACATGACCAAGCCTTCGTAGTCGCCGTCGCCAGCTTTTCAGCAAAGCCACTAGGTATAGGCCTAGCTGATCTTTATATAAGAGTTCTTAATTCTGTATTTTTCAAAATTTGAGCAAAAAAGCCTTTAGTGTATCAAAATTTTATTTTTCAAAGTGAAAATTCGTTTTGGCGATATTTTTGTTACAATACAAGTTTCTGCTTAATATAAAAGAAGTCCTATAGCCTAAGTAGGCCTAAATTTAGAGGCCTAAAGCCTACGTAATTACATTTTATTTGTGTTGTTTTGGAAAGGAATTTGGCACTTCAGAGTTTTGTCAAGACTACAATTACATTTATTTGCATTAGCTAGACATGTTGAATTTCCTTCTCTAACTGGTTTCCGTAATTAATAATAATAATAATAATAATAATAATAATAATAATAATAATAATAATCTTCCTTTACGTAGGCCTAGACTTATTAGGCTCATAGTCTATTACAGCTTCATAGATCAGCTTGGTCTCCCAATACTCCTTTTTCCTTGGCCTATATTTTAACATTTTATATGCAGTGACCTTCAGTGTCTATAGGGATGTCTCCACAGAACTTACGATATTGATGTCACCATATTTTAGTCAGATCTGGACATCACTACAGATGAACCAACCTGTTTCAATTGTAACTGCATCGCACATGTTTTAATTTAATTTTAGTATTTAATAACTTTTAATAACTTCGATTATGGCTCACATAGCCCTGTTTTTAATACAGTAATGTTTTTAATTCATTGTATGTTCACCTATTTCTACAGAGATTTATTTTAATTGGTTTATTTAAGCCTATTTGTATCACATACACATGTACTACTTTCATGTATATAGGCATAAACTTTTCTGAAGATGGCTTAATTAAGCCGAAAACATTAAGAACTAAATAAATGTGACAAATATTGTAAACTAATAATATCTGTTAAATAGATAAGCACAGACGGATCCCGACAAAACTCCTTTTGTTATTTTATATGCAGTTTTATTTTATGACATTCTTTCTAGATGTGACTTCCAATTTTTCTTCTATTTGTTAACTTTTTGTGCTACAGTCTCTATTATATTCAATTCTGTTATAGGCCTATCTCCATTCCTTATTCTGTCGTTCCATATGCAACCTTTTACGGCACATAATTGCTAAATGGATATATAATTAGTAAAAATTTGTTCATTACGAACACGCGTATATTTCTTTTGTACATACGAACATTGCGATAGGCCTATCGTTTGTTGTTTCCTGCATTCTGTTAGCGTGTAAACATCTATAAACATATAATAGGCGTGTTGACGTGTTTGAATTATTTTACTTAAAAATTATAAATTATTCGAAAACTACAAAGGAGAAAGTTTCGGATATTGAATTAACACGAAACGTTTAGTTCGTGCATACCGAAGAGAATTGAAAATTAGTTTAAGTTATTACGCACCCAGAGTTGTCTAAAGAATTCGTGTTACACTTTCTTGTTTTGAATTCCAGTGATAACAGTAAAAGGAGCTCTTACTTCACGCATAGAACTGAATTGTATTTTTAACATTCAGCATTAAGACTATCTTTACTGAACACACTTCCTCCGTGTTGGTTTCAATAAGTGAAATACGTTGGAGAAGAATATTTATTTTGTTTTAAACCTATACCGTTATCTATTTAAAACTGTTTAGATTAAAAATAAAACTTTTACATTGCGTCGTGGATTCTAATTCAGCTTAGATTATATATATGTATATATATAGAATTAAAGAAAGAAAAAAAAAATCCGAGTGTTCCAATACTGTTCGGAATAATAGACCCAGTTACAGTTTCTTTTGTGCATATCTTCGTGCAAAAGAGTGCGTATAGAATAGATTTGTTATAATTTTTCTTCTTCTTCTTCTTCTTCTTCTTCTTCTTCTTCTTCTTCTTCTTCTTCTTCTTCTTCTATCATGCATTCAACCTCCGGCCTATAGAACTCACTTTTGTTCGCTCCATATTATCTTACAAGCAAACATTCTGATGAGAGCAGATAACAAAGTTAAATTTTTTTCTTCCACCATGTTAATAATGCCAAAAGAAGTGCTTATACAAAGTTTGGCCATTCGATCGCAATTACGAGGCCATCCAGAAAGTGATTTTTGCTGGGACCGTTTGCAGAAAAAACACAATTGCATGGAAAGATTTATTAAAACATATAAGTTACAGCAATTTTTGCGCTATTTGTCAACATATCTCCCACTGGAATTGCTGTCGTTTTTATTTAATAGGCTAACACCCATAAGCGTACTATACTCAAAGCATATTCTAAGACTTAACGTTCTAATTTACGTTACTTACACAATTTGCCAGTTCGTTTTGTTTTTTGCTACTCGTTGCCTCATTGCAATTTCACAATCTTCACTTCCCTTTCTTTTAGCTTGCTATAGTTAGGTATGCATTATGCAGACGTCTGTTTCGCGTCCATGTTAAATCACAAATAAATTATATCATTTTATTAAAAATTATATTGGAAAACCTCCCATGAATTATAATAAACTCTTCCAAATAGGTTATGAATATAATATGCGGAGTCTCCTTGTGTAGGCCTATAGGAATGGACGCGTTCACACTGTTGAGTTTATCGCATATGACGTAAACACTTCTAAACCGACCAAGGTCGAATAATGTCAGCATAACAAAAAACTTTTCACCAAATCCTTTGATCTTTAATTTTTCTAGTAATATAGGTAGATTATAGACGGTGCATATCAAAAGTAAAATTGCGTTAATGAGTGTTATAATGGACGACTAGAAAGAAGAGAAACAATGAAGATTAAAGCAGGAATTAGGAAGCAGGAGGAAGAAGAAGGGGAAAGAGGAATAGGAGAGAATGGAGGATGAGATTATTGAAATGTTTTTATTCAGATTTAAAATAACAGTTGCGAATCAGCGTATGTTCGTTTTACAGAAGAAACGTATGTCGGAAATATCACGGTGTAATTTTGAAAATGCTACTAAAGCTCATAGAAGTGTTGGTGTTCAATGATTCCTTAAAAAAAGACAGCGACTAATGTAAGAGAGGCTGTATATCCATTGAAAACATAGCTAATACGAATAGCTGGTAGATTCTTTATGTATCAGCTACTGTACAGGATGCAAAATATCTTAACCAAAGATGGGGGATCGGGTCCAAGCTACAGAACGGGTTAGTCAGGTCAATATTTTATCTCATGTATATTCAAACACCATACAACATGTAGTTCTCAATCCTTCAGCAAGTAGTCTGCTGCCGTGGCGATGATTTAGAATTTATCGCGGAAAAAAATTGTAAAGCCTTTGCGAGTAAAATGCTGTTTGAAAATTGCTCTCAATTTATAAGTCATCAAAATAAAAATAAAAAGACTGAGGAGCACGCGATCCAAACGCACTTCGTGAATTTAACCAACGCTGATGTATCTACAAGGCAATAGACCGTGTGACTAGCAAGACAATCTGATAAACAGAAACTGCTGGAACAAAATTTACACGATAGGGTATTGGTAACAACAGGAAAAGAATTATTAGATGGTTACATGCGTATCAATCCGAGGTCACCTTAATTATTAATAAAAATTACAAGGACGATATATTGATTTATAGCAGAACCGCGTAAGTGTCAAAGATATTGGTAAAATTAGCGCTACATTTTAATTTAACTGGAAACAAGATATGTCTTTAAAGGAGGGAAGTAGTGGCGGCCCAAAAGCGATTGAGTTTGGGCTGTTTACAATGCTAAATCAACGTACAAAAGAAATGTTAATATATACTATTTATTTTCGTAATCGGATGAATAGGAGAATGAAAAGGGCAATGGTGAACTCTTTTTTTGTTACGGCAGACACAGTAGGCTATCCTAATTGACTGACCTCAACAAGAATTATTTTCTTTGTCTCTCTCTTCAGTCTCTTCCCAGTCTTCAAGATATTGTTTTTCTACATTATTTTCTCTTCATTGGAGAAAATACTGAATTGTTTGTCATAAATGAGATATTTGAAGGATTCAGAGTCATAGCGGGCCAAGCGCCATATATTAAAAACGGAGAAAGCAAGGGTTAAAGTTAAGTAATTATCATAATGTAATGAAGATTGACATATCATTTAATTGTAATGTGCATACTTCATCTTAATTGCTATAAGCTTATGTTTCGTTAAATTATAGTAATCATTTCATTTTAGCCCTTGTTTTCTCCGTTTTTAATAAATGGCGCTTGGCCCACTATGGCTCTGAACTCTTCATTTATTTGTGTGTTGAGTTCAGTTCAATTTGTTAAGCTCTTCAGTATGAAAATATTCTACTCTCATCATGTTACGGATGCCTTCTAGCAATAGGCCTAAACTTTATTCATTCGGCTGAGACCTTTCTATCTCCATGCTTACAGGATATTTCATTTAAGTTAGCCTGCTTCCTTTAATAATATTGTGTAATTTATCTTTCTCTCTTCTGTTTACTCTGTATCTTTCAATTCATTGTTAGCATTACCTATATATTTTCCATTTCGTTGTTACAGTAGGCCTACCTCTTTCAATGTAGCCTATTGCTTGCAATATCCTTTTCAGTACAGCCTGTCACTTGGAATATTTTTATTAGTCCCTTTCAATTAACTATACGCTACTACAAATCATTATGTTATATATTCTATAAACTATCTAAGTTTAATTAGGCCAAACTTGTATTCATAATGTAACAGTAACACAATTCGTCTTTTGAAATTAATTTCGCAATAATTCTTTGAATTAATCGCTGTCAGTAGGCCTACTACTTTTGCTTTATTGCTTGCAATATCTCTTTCAATCTAGTACTTGAAAAATATCTTTCAACTTATTACTCACTATACTTCTTTTTTCAATACAGACCTATTACTTGTGGTAGGCTTACCCCTATAAATTTAATGCATAAAGGACATGTATTTCAATTTGTTGCTTGGAGCATCTCTTTGAAATTATTGCTTGCAGCTCCTCTTTCAATTTATTGTTTGCCATAGGCCTACCTATTTTACATTATTGCTTGCATACCTCTGTCAAATTATTGCTTGCATGCATCTCTCACATTTTTACTTTCATACCTTCTTTGACTCAATTTATTGCTTGCATTACCTTACTACAATTTTTCGCTTGTAAGGCTATCACCTCTTTTTATGTTTAGTAATAGCACTACTTTCAATTGAGTAGAAGAGATGTAGATTGAACTTTTCTCATTGCTGGTGTTTGGAAAAGAAAATCACAGCTTTTGCGAGATTGTCTACCTTCGTCTTCGGCAATCAAAGAAATAGGATGATAAAAGGTTCCTATCCGTTGGGGTAGTTGTGAACTCCTAATCTGCTTTACTGGTCTCTTCTCATCCTATTTCTTTGATAATCTAAAGACGACAAAACTAATCTCTCAGCAAAAGAAAAAGGAAGCTACAAGCTACACCTCTTCTAAATAATTTACAATTTTAGAGAAGATAAATTTACTGCTTGCCTACCTCTTTCACATTATTTCTTGCCTATCTCTTTCACATTATTGCTTGCCTAACTCTTTCACATTATTTCTTGCCTAACTCTTTCACATTATTGCTTGCATACCTATTTCACATTATTTCTTGCCTATCTCTTTCACATTATTGCTTGCCTACCTTTCACATTATTTCTTGCCTATCTCTTTCACATTATTGCTTGCCTACCTCTTTCACATTATTTCTTGCCTAACTCTTTCACATTATTGCTTGCATACCTATTTCACATTATTGCTTGCATACCTCTTTCACATTATTGCTTGCCTACCTCTTTCACATTATTTCTTGCCTATCTCTTTCACATTATTGCTTGCCTACCTCTTTCACATTATTTCTTGCCTATCTCTTTCACATTATTGCTTGCCTACCTCTTTCAAATTATTTCTTGCCTATCTCTTTCACATTATTGCTTGCCTACCTCTTTCACATTATTTCTTGCCTAACTCTTTCACATTATTGCTTGCATACCTATTTCACATTATTGCTTGCCTACCTCTTTCACATTATTGCTTGCCTACCTCTTTCACATTATTTCTTGCCTAACTCTTTCACATTATTGCTTGCATACCTCTTAAAATTTATTTCAGTCAGCATTTTCACAGTAACTCTTTCAATTTACTATTTGCAGTATACAGTATCTTTACTTCGTTTTCATTGTCTCTTGAAAGTAGCAAAGGAGGCTATAATCTACACTTCTTATAAACAATTTACCATTCTTTTATCCCTCATTTAAAGCAGATACATTTACTCCTTGCCTACCTCTTTCGCATCATTTCTTGCCTAGGCCTACCCCTTTCACATTATTGCTTGCATACCTCTTTAAATTTATTTTAGTCAGAATTTTCACAGTAACTCGTTCAATTTACTGTTTGCAGTACTTATATCCTTACTTTGTTTTCAATGTTTTCAATATATTTATTTCTCCAGAAATTTACTGTCTATATCATTCTTTTTCTTCGGTGCCCTTTTCAAATATTGATACCCTTAAGCAGTCATGCATACATAATTTTGCAACATTAAGGGTCGCGCGGAGTATTGCTGACACCCCAAATATAATGGGGTTCTTATGGGATATTTTTAGTGAACAATTAAAATATCGCTCTGATTTTATTTATACTAATTACTATATGAAATACTTTAATATCTAACAGTAATTAATGTACAGTAATGTTAATATTTAAATATTGTTGGTTCACACGTAAAATTCGAACGTATACTCACTCATAATCGTAATTTACTTTTTATTTCCCTCTCTAGGCCACTTTCTTGATTTTTATGCGCGCACAGCATTACTTAACATCCATTGCTATTATTTGTTGTAATAGTAGACTATGATCTTCAGTCACTGTCAATATTTACAATAGACCATTGTTGTAACACTTCGTCACCTCCCTCACACACCACTTAAACCGTTTTTATCTCGAGTATGTGAATCCGATTTCAAACATGTTTACGGTTATTGTTGCCTTACCAATTCTGAGAAAGGTACTGAAAGTTTCAAAAGTACATGGTCCAATACTGAAATGTCCATATTACGAAAATGTCCATAATGCGGTAACGTCCATTTGTGTAAATATCCAAGCTCAGAAAATGTCCAATTAGGCTACATAAAGTCCAAAATTAAAATGTGCAAACTGGTCATGGGCCAGATCTGAAAAGGTCCAATTCTTAATTTGAATATGATCCAATGCCTAAAATGTCCACTTGGAATGAAGTTGTGTAAAATATCCAGACTTACTAAAAATATATTACTAATGAATAGTGTTTAAAAAGTGTTACGGTAACTGTATTTAAATTAGTTTAGTTAATTTATTCAGAATTGTTATAACAAGGCACTGAAGAAATACATTAAAGTTCACCTTGATGATCATCATCTTCAGGCTGTGGGTCAGAAAGCAATTGATGGATTCAGAACCATAGTGGGCCAAGCGCCATTTACTAAAACCGTAGAAAACAAGGATTAAAATGAAGTTATTATCATAATTTAATGGAAACATATAGCAAGTAAAATAAAGTAGGCCTATACACATTAAAACTAAATGATATGTCAATCTTCATTAAACTATGGTATTCACTTAACTTTAACCCTTGCTTTTTCCTCCGTTTTTAATAAATGGCGCTTGGCCCACTATGGCTCTGAACCCTTCAATTTTAGGCGGAAAAAAATTACTCTTAAGTAGCGAGGTATATCATTCTCGTCTTTGAATTACTGGTATCTGGTTACAAGACTTTCCACTTTTTATTGTGAAAGTATTTTCTTCTCAGTGGTTGTTTAATATTTTCATGTCCACCTTTATTGTGTCACCAATACTTCCGTTTTATTCTGCTGTTCTTTTAAATGTTCTATAAATCGTAATATTTTACATGGTGAGATATAACTAATCTTTGAAACTGAGAGTGGAATCCCTCCATAGCATTGTTCGTTCGTTGGCGACCATTTAACACTAATTCATAAACATTCCACATTTCAGGTGGGAATTTAGGGAGAACAGCCCTCCTCCTTCCTCTTGCTGGCCTACTGTTGAATATTTAGTATCCACATATTGGATGAACTCCATAATAAAATTTCTTCTTGAAAATTATCATTGAGATTTACTACAAAGTACGGTACTAAGAATTTTCAAAGTATTTCATTTCCATAACAATAAAACATTACTTTCGTGAGTTAATCACTTGTGTGTCACCTTCGAAACATTTCCGTCTAGAGTTTTTTTTTTCTCGTGCTATTGCTTTAATACGTTTGCTCTCTTTTTAAATAAACACTAGTGGCTTGTGCAGTAAATGCTGCAAACTAAGTTCATTAGACGTTCAAATAAACATTTTTCAGATTTATTTTCAATGAAGAATACCAGACATTCGGAAAGTTATTTGCTTCCATAACAATGAAAGATACTCTCTCTCGAGCCAATACTGAAGAGAACCACGCATATAAATATCTACACTACACCGCCATTAAATATATGAAAAGGACCCAACCCCACTTGATTAATAATTATAAAAATATTTGATTTTTAATAGTATTATCTTACGTAAGTTTTATAGCCGCCACTCAGTAAAATATAGACATCAAAATCTAATTTAAGTTATTCTCTACATCTACTTATATAACCCCAAAACGTTTCACTTTCATATCATCAATATAGCATTAATGTGTATAATTAATGAAAAATAGTCACATCATGGCATTAACTACAATATTATTTCATTTCTAATAGTAATAATGTCATCAAACCACCTCAAGTTTTGTAGTTTTAAATATCCAATACACAGCTGTACCCAGAAAATTACACACCAGAGAATCGAACCTATAAATTATTTTTAGTAAGTTAAGTTTTTTAATAACCAATTTAATTTAGCTCTAAATATGACAGCATTCTTGCAGATCATGGCCTTCGTGTAATATTGTTTGCTGTAGTATGTGTTTTGTTTTATTCTGAAATGCAACACGGCCGACTTGATGCTCGCTTCACTTCTCCTTTACAAAAAAGCGAAGGGTATATCAAGTCGGCCGTGAATGCTATTAGCTAGTTCTCAAAAGTGACGACAGATGGATTTTGGAAAATAGGAAAATTGTGTTTAAAAATTGACATTTCACTGAAAACTACTATTTTTCCGAAAAACTTTGAGTTCCAAGCTTCAAAATGAGGGGTCATTTATTAAAATCCGTCGAGCCGTTTTTCCGTAATTTCCATTACTAGTTCAAATTATATATATATATATATATATATATATATATATATATATATATTGGCCAATTTTGCATTTTGGACTTTTTTTTAGGTCTATTTGACATTTTAAATTGAGACATTTCTACTTTTGGACTTTTTGTTTATGGACTAAATATCATGGACGAATACGTATCTGGGCTTTCCTCTATGGACCTTTTCGTTTGAACCTTGTCTCTGGGAATGCGCGCAACTACTTAAGGGTTAACTTGGCCTACAGTATAAGTTAATATCTGAAATATTACGTCTAAAACATACAAAACCTTTTGGGCTAGGCCCTACATATAAGGGTATTAGTTATTTATTCAAGAAATCTAGTCAATAATGAATATGGAAAATAGTGTTTTGAATCGTCTAAAAATGCAAAACTCTCTAATTAAATAATGAGAGGTGTTTCTTCAACCTCGTTGTCTAGAAGGTCTAAAACATTCTATTGCTGATATTGGGAAATTAACTGGTTTTGTTGTTCGTAAATTTACAGTGTGTCGACTAACATATATTTTCACTACTCGTCCTCCAGTTAGTCATACACATTTTATGACACCCAGTTGAGACATAAGTTATATGACTTAGGATTCCTGTCACGTAATAAATTAGAAACACTTGTTGTCTAGCTTATTTGAAGGGTGAAAAATCTCAACACATAATATGGAATAGTATTAAGTTAAATTTGAGTATGAAGGTAATTATAAAGGTTCATCTTATTGGCCTAAATCTTGAGGGTTGCTGAGGTATAAGGCATAATTAAGGCTTTGGGCAGGCTACTGCAGAAGAGCCCGGGCAAGGTCTCTCCTTCTCTCTCTTTATACCCCGGCAGACCTACAAGAAAACGGGGGTTTTAGGTTGGGGAGGTTTTACACACTGAAATATCTGCATAGTAGGCTGCATAGAACCCCTCTTCTTCTTCTTCACAAAGTAATTACATGAGGGGATTTTCACAGCTAGATTTAAGACTGAAATTCACGTCCTAAAGTTTATGAGGAAAGTGGAAACACAATTATCTTAATTTTCTCTTGGTTGGACCTACACTTCGGGATAGGAGGGAAGTGGACGGGGTGGGGATTTAGTTCTATTCAATATTAAGTATTTATAACGTGCTTTAAAAGCCTTGGCTTCCTTTTTGGATTATCTCCTTACGCCTTTCAACTTTTTGGGTTGAGTGACCGTTTTCCTAAATCTTAAGGCAAAAATATTTCAAGAAATTAGCTGAAATATTAATAATGTCTATTACTATAAATCAAGTGACATTTTTAAGGAAATAGTATGAGATTTTTACGAAATCATCAGCATATAGTAATTTTATATTGAATTCTGTACTGTAAATGATCAGTTGCAGTTCTGCTGTATTACGATGCAATTTAGAGAGACTGTAAGATAAAATTTATAAACTAGTGTTAAAAGAACATTATCATTCAAATTATGGCGCCAAATATCCTCATAAATACATGTCTAGTTTGACGTCAATGCCATCTCGTGTCAATGAAACAAATTATCTACAACGTGATACACTCCTCCCCTCCAAATCCCTTTGGGGCGTGGCGAATGTGACAAGGTGGGAGTGAGCCGAGAGGGAATCGGACTAACGCTTAATTTTGAGCGCTCTACACTTCATATCTTATAACAGAATTTATTCCTATAAAACTCAGTTTCAGAGTATGAAAGTTGCTCACAACGATACAATAACAGTATCAAACACAGTCTAGTCACTTGTACAGACATTCTTCATTTCTGTTTCTTACAGTTTTATAGGTTATTTCGGTCATTTACCGTGCTAATGTATCAATGCGCCGTGCGATGGATTTAGTTCAGGCGTTCTCCGCATAGGTTGCGGTAGTGTTTATGCAGAAGCTTCCCGAGCTCTCGTCGAGTCGTGCGACATTATGCTATTGGCGGGTCGCGCCGTGGCGGAAGGATACAAAACCATTTGGAGCATCCAGTCCCGGTTATTGCAGTAGTTCGAGCGAACGCCGACAGAGGGTAGTAGGTGTACAATGCTCTCTTCCGTCGGATCGTATCGATACCGACAGACAGAGAGCGTGAATGAGGCTCTATAGGCGGAGCTTGCGTAGAAGGAACGCACTATTTTCATAATGGCGACGGGGTAACTGCAGTTTTATGGTTTGTTTTGATGTCCCTGTGAGTAGGCTAGTAGGACTCTGCTACGCCCTTGTCGCGTGCCGTTTTATCGCTACTAGAAAGCATTTGCGCTTTATTTTACAGCCCTGGCGGACGATGAAACGAGGAAGGCATTATAATAGTCAAATAAACGTCTGAAAAGAGCTTAAAAATAAAAGAAGCAAAACAGTCCGTAGTTTGAACTCAGCTGCTTCATATAATGGTAGAGACAGAGAGCGAGTGAGAGGAAGGAGGGGAAATAAAAGAACTGGTTTTTCATGGCCAGCAAAATGGCAGTATAAGAAACTCGTAAATAAGTGTGACGCAACGTTTTAAGGGTATGTAAAGAAATAAATCCGTTTTTTGACCTTGGAAATTAGCATTATTGTTTTATCCTTTTTATTTCGCCGTAACGTACTTTTATCGATGTTTCATGGAGTTCTAAAGTGTTGAGATAGTAATTGCCAGGGCTATTAAGAGTCAAGTGTAGCGACCAAATCAATTGGTTAAGACGTTTTAATCTATTGGCGTGCAACACGCTGTTGAACACATTACAAACGGCACATAAAGTACACTCTTATTTTGTATTTTTTATGGAGCATATTTTATGTATCTTCTCTTTCGTCCTTCCCGCCTCTTGGGCTATTTAGTAACTCCTGACGTACTATACAAGTCCACCTTCCATATAGAATGCTATAAACATTAAAACCAAGAAAAACCTGTTGGGATAGAATTTAATTACACACACAATGAAGTATAGAAGTGCCTCCGTCATGTTTTCTATCCTCTTGCTTGTATTTATTTTCTTTTTATTATTTTTCTAATCTAAATCATTGCCATTATACATGTGAAAGGAAGCTCTGCAACTTGTGAGCTAACCAGCTTTTGAGAGTGTGAACTTTATGGCACTGTTAATGAACCCATCAACAGATAAGACCAAGTCTATAATAAAATTTAAGTATATAGCCTATTCCCCTCTTATCCCCTCTTCCTCCTTTACCGTCTCTATCTAAAGACATAAAAACCCCTTCCTCTTACCCCTTGTCTGGCTGCTACGCCGTTTATTCAGTATAGTTTATAAGTACCCTAACCTACTACTGGCTCAAATAATAAGTTAAAATGAAGTGTTTCAAGACGAAAGGCGGAGTAAAAGCTTACTGGTTTGTGTGTGTTTATATATACAAGCTTTATGAATGTGTTTGTGTGTCAGCGTTTTGATAGTAGTCTCTACATACTTTGTCGGTGTGAGGAACGGGCTATAAAAGCCATGTTAGCTTCAAGGGTCTATTTGTTTGTGGTTATAGACTAAAAGGAGGGGCGACTTGTAAAGGAGTGGTAGTGGTGGGGTTTTACGATGAAGGAAATGGGAAAGGAGGAGAATAGTAGGGGAAAAAGGATATTTTAACTTATGGCGGTTTTATAGTTATGGACCCTATAGTCATATATGCACAGCGTAAAGCTTTTAAAAGGCCATAAAAGGATCAACAAACCACATACCATTTTAAACAGCTCGTAAACATAATGCTAACTACCCACTATCTTGGAGTTTACTACAGCTACTATATATACCCTACCTCAAGTCAAAACATCCATTCATTGCTAGCCCATTCTTAAACCTTCTTTCTTTTTATTTCTTCCTCTCCTGTTTAATATTTTATCATCTTTATTAGTTTTGCGTTCTCGTAGGTCATGGTTTATTTCCTATTCATGCAATCTTAATGACATATGCGAAGACCACAAAAGAGTTTTAAATTATATGGCTGCCTCATCACGTACGGTACATAGCCTTATTTATGAAGGGAATAAGACAATGTAAATACAAGATCGTGGCGCTAGTAGCAACAATATTTACGTCTCTATTCTTGTTTTACAAGTTTACTATATACACATGGCGGACATGCACGTTTTAAAAGACTATTCGATGACGCAACATAAATCGTAACAATGCACCGTTGGCCTGTGTACTTCGTGTTACCAGTTTTACGTATTACTGTCAGGAAAAAAACGCATTTTATTACATCAATCATTTCAAACACAGTCACTTGTTAATAAGTGAGTTATTTGATATCATAAATAAGCTTAATTCATATATTCATCTACAACGTGGTTTATTGACTAATCCATTTCAAGTTATGACATCATAGTATTTTTTTTTTTTTCAATGCGGTTATAAAAGCATTTTAAAATCATAAATAATAGACAAGCTCAACGTTTTATAACGTGGAACTGAGATATAAACATAACACGTTTTGAGGTTTGAGTCTACATGGTTTTCCATATAGACATTAATAAATACCTAACATGCAGTTGTTTTTATGTATGTTTCCTGTTAGCTGTATTTGCCTTGCATAGTACAGCTTGAAACTTTCGAAATATGAACTGTTAATTTAGGTCTCTCGACCTTAATTTTCCCATCTCTCTCTTTCTCTCTCTCATCGCTACAAACCTTGCCTATATATTCACAGCTGAACAAAAGAGAAACCACGTGACCTGTAGTCTGCTGTTCAGGGTGATCAATACGTTAGTAGATTTTGCTGGCCCTACAAGAGCGCACCCTGCTTTACCGAGAGAGAGAGAGAGAGAGAGAGAGGATGAGAGAGACAGAGAAAGAGAGAGAGAGCAATAAATACCGATTTGCTGATGGTGATGGATAAAATAAAAATATATTGCGGTTGTAAATGTTATCAATTACTAAATTACAATAGCAGATATTATTTATGAAATACTGATTTAGTTTAATTATAGTATATACTCTTTTTAAAGAAATTGTATTTGTAGAGAAGAAAGATGAAAATAAAAACGAATATGGCCGAATAAATAGTAGTGACATCTATTGGGTGATTGCGGAACGAAGTGTTAAGTTGAGGCGTTTTGAAAGAGGTTTACCTCGAGGTTGTGTCTGGCATGATTTGTTATAAGTAAGTTATTTTGTGTTTTAGTGAGACTAGTGTAACGTAGCGTGCATTTTATTTGCTTGTTGGCATGGCATTTTATTTCTTTCCAAGTTTACGCAGGGAGGAAAAATGTTATATCTTGGCGACCATTTTTGGACGCCATAGAGTAGGACGAAGGGTAGTATGTAGTTTGACGAAAATACGATAGGGTGCATTAAAGTCTCGGATGTATTCGCGCTCTCTCTCTTTCTCCCCTCTGTCAAGGTTTCTAACACAGAATTTCTATATCCGTATCGAAACATCACACAAGTGGGGAATGTTAGTTAAATTCGACACATTTTGTTTTCACGTTTATTAGAATATTTTTATATATTCCCTTTCTAGGATTTGGCGCTAAAAACAAGGCTGTCACAAAATTAAAACGATCATAAAATCATTAAGAAAATGAACACTTATAAAGGTCTGTTGTTCACTGTGAACGTATTGCGAGAGAAATATTAATTTGCAATCGTAGTATCACAATAATAATAATAATAATAATAATAATAATAATAATAATAATAATAATAATAATAAATCAGTATAATGACAATAATTAGATAATATTAAACGCATTGGGTATATTTAGCCATATTAGCCTATGGAAGATACTAGAAACAAACAAAAATAGCCTAAGCTTATAGACCTATCCTATATTTTGTAATATGTCATTGTAATAAAGTTTTGCCCTTTGTATTAGAGAAAAAAATTACAGAATTCCCTAGCGACCTATTTTAAATCAGCTTTATTTTCTGTTCAGTGTGTTCCGGCACATAATAGAGCCATTTAATATGAGAATGATATACTGTATGTATAAATTTATATATATAGCCTATTCTTAATTACGTAGGCCTAATTATCAGAAATAAACTTTCGGTTATTCCAGCGTGTCCAGGGACTTAAGAGGACACTCAACTATATTTCGGAACTTTTTTCCTATTTGACCAATCTTTTTCAAATTTGGAGAAAACGTTTAATATACACATGGAAAGTAACATGCAAAATCTCAGCTCATTAGATCCAATACTTTTCAAAATAAAAAATATTTCAATTTTTAATCAATCATTAATTGAAATATCATTTTTAATTATCTTTCTTTTATTTTTATTTATTTATTTATTTTTTTTTTTGGCTTTATGCATTCGACTGTGACTTTTCAATGCTTATTGATTTAGCTCTGTCACGTAAATTAGTGTAAAAATTTAATTTTTTATTCCTATGAAATTAAATATTAAATTTTTTAATGATTAAAAATCATAAATAGCTTCAAAAAGATAATATTGTAAAACTGATACACAAAATGACACTTTTTCTCCAATTTTTAAGTTGAGTGTCCCCTTAAAATTTCCAATATTTAGGATTACATACAGATACCCTATATTTAGGATTACATACAGATACCCTATATATTATGTTTTCTAAGTTACTTACTAACTTATTTCTAATAGCTAATTGTTTGTTCTTTGTGGTACAGAAATAAATTTTCAAAAGTCTTCAGTTATCTATTTTGAGTCAGCTGTATTTTCTATTTAATATAATAGGTATAGTCACATAATATAGCTTAGATCCACTTGATTTGAACACGAAAAGAGAAAAGGAGCATTTTTCTTTTAATTAGGCCTGGTTAATATAGGCTTATTTATAGAACTGTCAGATAATGTGGTATAATAGCCTATAGGCCTAGTTATTTTATGTCGATGTTATAATAATAATAATAATAATAATAATAATAATAATCACTTTATTTAACCTGGCAGAGTTAAGGCCGTAAGGCATTCTCTTACACTCAACCAGGATTAGCCACCGGCTTAGCTCAGTCGACAAGTGTGTTTGCCTGTTTATCCAAAGCTGTGTTCAGACGTGGGTTCAATTCTCGCTCGGGCTGAATATTTAATTGGGTTTTTTCAGGTAATCTATGGCGAATTCTCGGCGTCATCTTCCCAAATACCGTCTCGCTATCAATTTCATCGACACAATAACCTAGTTGATACGGCGTAGTTAAATGACCAACTAAAAATTATAACTTATTTCGGTAGGCCTTTCGCCATATAGGCCTATCTTTATCTTAATGATAAAGTGTTCTACTACTGATCTTCACTCCCACATGTTGTTTGAAATCATGATCTCTCACTCTAAAACTTCATCGTTTGACATTTAAAAAATACAGGGACGTCAAGATGAGACGTAAGCCTATATTTCAAAGATGAAACTGTATTTATCTGTTTTGAAACTGCACACTTTTACTTTACGCATTAAGTGTACAGGTGAAAAAGTTGATATCTATTGATAACAAATAAGTTAAATAAAAATAAAAGTATTATGAATATCTAAATTTTCAGAGATTATTGAGCATAAATAGTTTAAGGTTTAGGGCTACATAAATAATAAAATAGTTGGCAAATTTTCTTGCCCACATATAATGACTTCAAAAAGCGTCAAAAGTGTGCCTTAACCGTTGCTAATCCGGGCGGCTAATATCCGAATTGCATCGATTACAAAGTAGTAGGCCCTACATTTTGTTCTTCGATACGCCGGAGCCCAAATACCTCAGCTGCAGTGGCTAGCCCTATAATCTAGACCCCACCTTGGGGTTGCCTTCGTGTTCTTTGTGTGAGGGGGGCATGCACAGAGAAACCGTTTTTCTGAGGACAATTTAAGAGGGAAGGGAATTTATAATAGACGAATACAGTGTTGCCACTTCAACTTTTTCTTTACATTCCTTCAGTAGTAACATTCATGAAGACCAAATAGGCTAAATTAAGTAGCTCTATGTAAGAGGAAAAGTGGAAATTCAATTTGTGGTAGAATAATTCTAGATTGTAAGATAATAAATTATTGTAAATTTAAGTAATTTTATTACTTTCGTGGACACAAATGCTTTAGTTACAGAGTTAAGCCTTAGGGGCCTAATTACGCACGTAATACTGGCTCTTAAGGAACCCGGAGGTTCATTGCCGTCCTCACATAAGCCCGCCATTGGTCCCTATCCTGAGCAAGATTAATGCAGTCTCTATCATCATATCCCACCTCCCTCAAATCCATCTACAGAGTTAACCTTTAATTTGGCAAAGCTTCATTTCTCATACTAGTTTATTAAACCTTGTCGAATCGTAAAGAAAACAACTATCGCAATGTCCATATTTTTGTATGTTGTACAATATTATAGTATTGTGAAATTTTAATTTTCCTACCAATTTTTTATTTATTTATTTATTTATTTGTTTTTTATTTTCACTATCTGACCTTCCAAGGCTTGCCTATAGACACAGAATAACACACAATTTACAATAATGTTTGTATATGAATGGGCACATGAAAAAGATATATATAGATAAAAATTTAAGATAAAATACAGATTTTAAATCACAAATATATAATTATGTGGAGCGTTTACCATATAGGTGATTTTTTAAGATGACAACTGAGTATTTAATTATGTTTTGCACAATTTCGTCTTGAATATCTTTGCCTAATTTATATTTCCCTTTCCACGTCACAAAAAATTTAGGGACTGTTCCTCGGGACCCCAACAGCAGACCTGTCACTGTGATACTTTGGACGTTGTATTTGTGACGGAAGTATGGTATTGTTGACTCGTATATTTCTTTTTTCTCTTTATCAACAGCCATAGGTTGTGTTTTGGACTGTTCTATTAAAATTATAGCATATAGTCTATTAACTGTTATATCGTAGAGGATACATTGTCAATTTAAGGGTTAATGGGATTTGTAATCAGTAGATATTCCTGAAGAAGAGACTTTCCGTCACAATCTAAAGAAAGCAAATACGGCTTTTTTTTTAGACTTCATTCCGAACGACAGTAGCCTAATGAAATTGACACGTCTGTGTAGGCCTATGTGTTTTTTATAATAATTATGATTAGTGAATGTATGGCACGTATCGTCTATATTCGACTTACATAAATAAAAAAAAAAACGAATTTGATGGAATGGAAATTAAATTGACGTCATTCGAGATCGGTCGCCATGGAATGCTCACTTCAAGCTATGTGATAAATTCAACAATGTGAATGAGTCCATTCGTATACAAAAGAGAAGTCCGCATAGGGCCTATGTACACAACCTACTTGGAAGAGTTTATTATAGCCTAATTCTTTGGGTGAGAGATTACAACATGTTAAGAAAATAATCTTAGGCATGTTTAGTAAGTTATGTTGTGCGCTAACAAGGACCGAACCGAAACAGACGCGTTCGCAATAGGCCTATATGCGGACTATAGGAAGTTAATAGGTGGTTTATATTGTCACATACAAATGGATAAATAAATAAATAAATAAATAAATAAATAAATAAATAAATAAATAAATAAATAAATAAATCGATAGGTAGGTAGGTAGGTAGGTAGAGTTTTATTAGGAATATTTCATACTGCAATGGTTCTCCTTCAACCCAAACCAATCTGCTGTTGCCAAATGACTCTGACAAGGAAAGGAAATAAATAAATGGATATAGGCCTAAGTCTTATAGGTAAATAAATAGATAAGTAAATAGATAGATAGATAGATAGATAGATAGATAGATAGATAGATAGATAGATAGATAGATAGATAGATAGATAGATAGATAGATAGATAGATAGATAGATAGATAGATAGATAGATAGATAGATAGATAGATAGATAGATAGATAGATAGATAGATAGATAGATAGATAGATAGATAGATAGATAGATAGATAGATAGATAGATAGATAGATAGATAGATAGATAGATAGATAGATAGATAGATAGATAGATAGATAGATAGATAGATAGATAGATAGATAGATAGATAGATAGATAGATAGATAGATAGATAGATAGATAGATAGATTGATTGATTGATAGATAGATAAAAATAAATATGAAAAGATTAGCAATAACAATATTTACTGGATAGGCCTATTCTCATGTGCTTACGTAGGCCTACATTAGGGTAATTTCGGGTTAAATGCCTATAGTTTTCTAAATCATTTAGAATAAGATAATCGTTGATAAAGAAATACGGAAAAAAAAATCGAATACGTTTCTTCAAGGTTATATTTTTACCACTACAGGGCGCATAGAATTCACTGATGTAATAAAAAACACGTTTGAAATATAAAGCCACTGGCCATCTCTCCCAACATGTAGACTATTTTTGGTGAGATAACTGTAGGATGTAGGGATAGATGACCACCATTATTTTTAAGTAAATACATAGCAATTTTTTTGCAAAACAATGAGGTTTTATGTAATGGACACATAAATAGGCCTATAGTGTCTAAGTAGGATAGTCTATATAATTATAGTTGTTTGGAATTTTTCAAGAGCTTGATTTTTTTTCCTCTTTTAACTTAGTGAATTTTCCTTAAAACAACACAGAAAGAAATTGAAAGTCTTATGAATAGGCCTATGTTAATGAAATAAAATCCTAAAAGATCAGAATTTCAACATATTTCAATAGCCTAATATTCTTTGTAACTTAATTTCATTTGCCACAGTGTATGTTTCGTTCAGCTATCTTTGGTGACGTACATACACAGTCTAGCATATAGTCACGAAGCTCAATACGTAGTAAATATGCATTCATAGGTAGTTGCTAACCACTAGGGTCGCTAATATCGCCTCATTACAGACAATGCGAAATAGTACCCACAGAGTCTGTTCCTCCTAGTACCCTCACAACTCAAGTTTCGTGACTGTATATACTAGACTGAGGTACACATTTGATTCAATCCACTTTTTTGCTTTCTGTCGTTATAAGTCTCGCCACATCCTACACATTGTCAGCTATCTGACCACTGAAAAAATCACTTTGCCCCATTGTACTCTTTGTAGAATTTCCTGTTTTGACTCTTCTTTCCAGGGCTTTTCTTGGAATATTAAATGCAATGAAGGTTTGGCGTACGGAAGTACCATATTTAACGGCTTAAAAACACGATTTAATTCATCTTCATTCCAAAGATGCGGTTGCAGCCTGGCTTTGCTTTTATCTTTTGTCAGCATCTAGAAATAATGATAAAAATCGATAGGCCTACATTTAACGTAATAATCCTCCATAACTGTAGGCCTTCTATCCCGAAAAAATGCTGGCCATCTCTCCCTTTTTTTACAGTTAATTGTCTATGGCTCAAAACAGTTCTTTACTTGTCCAGTTAATTGCATTATTATTATTATTATTATTATTATTATTATTATTATTATTATTATTATTATGTACTGCATATTTTTGTAGGCCTATAATTTTTTTTTTTTTTTTACTTTCCCACATCTCAAAGCTTAAAATGTTGACGTAAGATTCATGAAATACAACGTATGACATTACAGTGAAACACGAAATTTTAAATTTAGTTTTGTTATTTGATACAAACCTAGTCAACCGGAAATATGAAGAATTTTACAAAATTATTATGCTTCATTAACGTTTAGGTCTATTTAAGTTTTAGACTAGACTAAAGTAAAACTTTTAAAGAATTTAAATATGTAGACCTATAAAACCTTGCCAATTTAACGAAAATGTACGGAACTTAACTTATTGTTTGAAATAAGGGGGAAAATCCTTGAATTCCGTATTTACACCTATATAAACGGCCTTCATATCAAGAACGTTGTTTCTGCATTAAAAATAATGGTATTCAAGAATGTATTTTTAATGTAAAAGCATGTTATTAATTAGTTTAAAATTGACAGGTTATTCGTCTTTCCCTTTATTTGAGTGGCTTCCAAACAAAACTAGAGATATTAGCTAGTGCCAAGGTGACAACACCTGCTATACATCCATCATCGGGAGGCTTCATTTAAAAGACTCGCCCGTAAATAACAGCCCTTGATGCAACAGCAAAATATATGGCTCTAGCCTTCAAAAACCTTTTAGTTGGGCAACAGCATTCCTGTATAAAATACGTCGACACATGCAGTTCATGTTTTTACGTATTCCAAGTGAGCTTAAGGGTCATAACCTGAATTCATGACTCCAATTTAAATGTTGCCGGATTCATTATATATCCATTACTTGGTTTCTTTAATGCTTTTTAAATAAAGGGTTAAGTAGTAGCCTATATTTCGATATTTATCACTTATTTTTAATTTTCAATCGGTGTACAGATTGCTTCATAAATTTTCAATTTCAATGCGAAGTTAATCACGAATAAAAATGCTTTATTAAATTACCATATAGAATATCAGCTGAAGCCTATGTTTCCGGCAGTGACGTAGACGAGTGAGGCGAGCAGCTTCGTCCATGGGTCTTTGTCCATTTTCAGTATTATGCCATTCTGTGATTTAGGCGTGGGCTGGATGTGCAAATATGTATCCTTTAAGAACATGATATCAATTACAATTCCTTTCGCGACACATTGTTTTAATGAGAATTTCTCAAATTTAAATAATGCACAGAAAATAGGCCTGTAGACCTAAAGCTTATGTGTGACTCAAATGGTTAAGAAGAAGTGAAGTGGCAAAGAATTGTCAAACTGTTAAGTAGCAAAGATTTCATGATTATTGAAAGACAATATTATGTGAAATTGTGTTGAATTTGTAGAATGATGACACAAATAAATAAAATTACTAGGCCTATGCTAACAAACTCAGAATGAAAATTGCGAATTAAGCTTATAATCCTACCTCATCATCCATTCATAGGGAAATTATTATTATTATTTTTTTTTTCTATTTTTCTCCATAAGAGAAGTGTGATGTATCGGGAATCGCCCAATAATACACAGTTACACAACATTAATTCGGAAAATAGATCGAGAGAAAGGATTCGATATGTTTTGATATAGTGTCAACCTAATATTTCCTGAAAAGTCACATGCATAGGCTAAAGAAAAATAATCCTATTGAGAATGAAATTTCAGGCTATCTGAAAATACAAGGTGTTAAAAGAGATTTAATATTCTGAGAGGAGTTAGCATTCATCGAAAGAAAAAAAGAAACATCTTTGAAGAAATTTGTCCAGAAGATGTCCAGATATGTATTTTTTAAGAACATGAATTCATCAATTATAATTCCTTCCGCGACACATTGTTTTAATGAGAATTTCTCAAATTTAAATAATGCACAGACAATAGGCCTGTAGGCCTAAAGCTTATGTGTGACTCAAATGGTTATGAAGAAATGAAGTGGCAAAGAATTGTCAAACTGTCAAGTAGCAAAGACTTCACGATTATTGAAAGATAATATGTAATTTTCGGCGTAATAGATCGACTATTGATCAGATTTTTTGTATTCGACAGATAATGGAGAAAAAATGGGAGTATAAGGGTACAGTACATCAGTTATTCATAGATTTCAAAAAGGCTTATGACTCGGTTAAGAGGGAAGTATTATATGATATTCTTATTGAATTTGGTATTCCCAAGAAACTAGTTCGATTAATTAAAACGTGTCTCAGTGAAACATACAGCAGAGTCCGTATAGGTCAGTTTCTATCTGATGCTTTTCCAATTCACTGTGGGCTAAAGCAGGGAAATGCACTATCACCTTTACTTTTTAACTTCGCTCTAGAATATGCCATTAGGAAAGTTCAGAATAACAAGCAGGGTTTGGAATTGAACGGATTACATCAGCTTCTTGTCTATGCGGATGACGTGAATATGTTAGGAGAAAATACACAAAAGATTAGGGAAAACACGGAAATTTTACTTGAAGCAAGTAGAGCGATCGGTTTGGAAGTAAATCCCGAAAAGACAAAGTATATGATTATGTCTCGTGACGGGAATATTGTACGAAATGGAAATATAAAAATTGGAGATTTATCCTTAAAAGAGGTGGAAAAATTCAAATATCTTGGAGCAACAGTAACAAATATAAATGACACTCGGGAGGAAATTAAACGCAGAATAAATATGGGAAATGCGTGTTATTATTCGGTTGAGAAGCTCTTATCATCCAGTCTGCTTTCGAAAAATCTGAAAGTTAGAATTTATAAAACAGTTATATTACCGGTTCTTCTGTATGGTTGTGAAACTTGGACTCTCACTCTGAGAGAGGAACATAGGTTCAGGGTGTTTGAGAATAAGGTGCTAAGGAAAATATTTGGGGCTAAGCGGGATGAAGTTACAGGAGAATGGAGAAAGTTACACAACACAGAACTGCACGCATTGTATTCTTCACCTGACATAATTAGGAACATTAAATCCAGACGTTTGAGATGGGCAGGGCATGTAGCACATATGGGCGAATCCAGAAATGCATATAGAGTGTTAGTTGGGAGACCGGAGGGAAAAAGACCTTTAGGGAGGCCGAGACGTAGATGGGAGGATAATATTAAAATGGATTTGAGGAAGGTGGGGTATGATGATAGAGACTGGATTAATCTTGCACAGGATAGGGACCGCTGGCGGGCTTATGTGAGGGCGGCAATGAACCTTCGGGTTCCTTAAAAGCCATTTGTAAGTAAGTAATTAAGTAAGTAAGTATTATTATTATTATTATTATTATTATCATTATTATCATCGCTATTTCCCTGCATAACAGAAGTGTGATATTGCGGGAATCGCCCAATCATACACAATTACACAACATTAATTCAGAAAATAGATCGAGTAAAAGGATTCGATATGTTTTGGTATGGTGTCAAGCTAATATTTCCTGAAAAGTCACATGCATATGCTAAAGAAAAATAATCATATTAAGAATGAAATTTCAGGCTGTCTGAAAATACAAGGTGTTAAAAGAGATTTAATATTCTGAGAGGAGTTAGCATTCATCGAAAGAAAAGAAAAATCTAATAAACATGAGTCCTATACTTAACATCTTTGAAGAAAGTTGTAATTTTTTGTAAAATTAATAGTTTTGTTTTCCTATTTCCTTTAATTTGTTTTTATGATTTTCGTATGTTATGGAAGCGAAAAAGTTGAAAGCAGAGTGCGTGCGGTCTTGTCGCCAACGAAAAGACATGAAAATAATGGAAGTAGAAATGGTGAACCTGTAAAATTAAAACGTACCAAATAAAGTGGAAAAAAATGTGTGAGAGAGTGTAGAAAATCAAAAAGGAACGACAATTTTGCGAAGTATGTTTAGACCTAGTAGCTGTAAATAATAAGTCTAATGTAATTACATCGACTGTAAATGTTCAAATTATCCTAAATGTGATCAGTGTTAAAGACACTATTATAAAAAAAAACTTTCGGTTATTGTAATACACATTTTTTAACAATAAGTCAAAGTTTAGTTAACATTTGTGATGTGTGTAACATTCTCTGGTACGAATCATATCTAAAATCTGTGAATTAAATTACATGCCAAGAATAAAGGCGGTTCACGCAATTCAAGAAATTTCATAAATCCCGTGTCACTTTTTTTTCTCCAGTTTTCTCTCTGCGTATTAATTCGTTATTACTTTTAGTAAACACTTTTTTTCTTATTCATCAACTTTTGTTTTTATTGAACAGTTCCCTATTTATTTATCTAGTAATTTAGTAATTTATTTTGTACATAATCATATTTTGTTTTCTCAATGTTATTAATAGGTCTAATATCATTAAGTAATTTTATTTGTATTGCTTTTTAGTGTCATTACTCCATATATTTGATTATTATTCTATATTTATTCGGTAATTTTCTTCTATTCATTTTATTGTCTATTCATTTATTTGAATATAATTATTTTCTCAATTGTTGATTTTTATTTATTTCTTTATCTGCACTAATTAGACATGTATATGCCCTCTAGGTCTACATATTATTATTAAATGTTTTTATTTCATCCTGATATATACTTTTAACACATATTTCTTTCTAGTAGGGCAGTTTTGACAGATTTATGCGGGGATATTGAACTTTTCATAACACAAATTCTACTGTACATCCTGTTCATACTTATTCATCAACAAGAATTCCAAGGAACGTTGTGACGCCTAACACACAATACTGAAGTATTAGTACACTTATTTTAATGTGTCTTCCTTAACGTGTTAAAGCCATGAACAACTTCTTACACTTACAATTTATTTCGACTAGAACCTTAATAAATAAAAAATGAAGTTATCTTTTCGAAACTTGCATCGTATATATCATAATACGTTACGGAGGGTAACAGTGTTACAGGGCAAAATAATAAAATATGTTACAAGGAGTCTTGCATGCTGTGATAAAATACACAAAGAATGTATATGTATGATGAAAGAGAACACATTCTTCAACTTTAAATGTATACAACTCCTCTTCAAAAACCGATACAACAAGCTGAATACAGAGAATAACAACTTATTCGTCTCGTAGTTGAGATGGTCTTATTTTCATTTCTCCGTCCTACGTTTTTCTTTTCTTTTTGTTTATAGAGCTAGACATTGACCCTGTTTTACATGTAACTATACTTGCTATACAACCTAACACATACTTTATCTGCATAGAATGAAAGCACGCCATTTTCCAATCTAGGTATCTTTATTCTAACAGTTGCTACTCATATGTTATTCAAAATGGCATTACAGTTTGATACTCTAAATTTCCCACATACCTCCATACCTTCTTGATCTTGCTCAGTAATAATTCATGAATAAGTGAAATTAACTCACTAATAATTCTGTATTCATTATGAGTTTATAAGCCTAATAACACTATTTTTTAAACACAAAATTAAAATAATAATAATATGACGGTGGGAGCACTATGCAAATTACATTACAATTAACTTCGAAGAATATCGCAGCAATTTATTGAGACACTGGCCTAAGCTGCTGGAACACCCAAATGACAAAACTATCTGTAGGAAGACCCAAAAGTAGATTTATTATTGAGTCTCCGATCTAGAAGTAGACCTAGGCCTGTGCTGCTGTTACAGATAAAAAAACTGGAATATTTATGTAGGCCTACTACCTTAGTTACATACAGTTATACATAACCTGCAGAGGGTAGAACACATTATAAATGAATCTGTTAAATTGTGTAAGCTATAACATAATTTCTTTTTCTAATATTAGTGTGCAAGTAACACTGTGCAGTAGTGGCAAAAAAAAAACGGACCGACCCTTGTAGCTGATTTCAGAGCCTTGTTCATCCAGAGCACGATAGACTGGTAACTAAGACTTTTGTGGTTCGAATCCTGTCTGGGAAGGAAACTTTTTTTTGTTCCTTATTCAAATTTATTCCCAATACTTTTCGATTGCTGGTAAAATTCATGTTCTGGGAATAATAAGTTAATAAGTAGTAAAATATCATATTCATTCATTCATTCATTCATTCATTCATTCATTCATTCATTCATTCATTCATTCATTCACTCATTCATTCATTCACTCATTCATTCACTCATTCATTCATTCATTCATTCATTCATTCATTATATTCCATAGATCTTACATGAGCAATGAAGCTTTAAGATGTGGAACAAGTCAAAATTTTACAATTTTTACAAATATTAACAATATTTTACAATTTTTACAGTTTTACAAGTTAGTAATTTTCTACAATGATGAGGTGAGGTCCGAGGATTCGCCAAAAGATTACCCTGCATTTGGCTTTTGGTTGGGGAAAACCTCGGAAAAACCCAACCAGGTAATCAAATCAAAAGGGTGAAATGAAGTGATGCCGAGGACTCGCCATAGACCACCCGGCTTCAGTCCCACGGCTGGGGAAAACCTCGGAAGAAACCATTCAATGAGACCAAAGGGGGATCCAACCCAAGCCCGAACGCAGCTCCGGATCAGCAGCCCAGCCATATCATATCATATATCACATCACATCACATCACATCACATCACATCACATCACATCACATCACATCACATCACATCACATCACATCACATCATATCATATATTGGAATATAGTGAGTGATAGCGGATTAAGAACTGGAATAGATCTAATACACAATGATGTAATAAATAAATATAGGCTACAATAGGCTATATGAAAATTTAACCTACTTACAGGATAGCTACATGACATTTAATTATTGAAAGTGAAAAGCCTGGGAGGGTGGAAAGGTGTTTGGGCGTGTAATCTATTGAGGGATTGACCCCGAATTTGCATTTGAAGAATGTGAGATGAGAATCGTCGCAGGATATGAATTGGAGACAACAGGTGCCACTGATTGATTTTCTTGTAAGCTGAATACACCTGGGTAGTTTAATTCTGCCACTTCATCCGTACATAATGTCAAGTGGGGTGTGATAATGATCGAGTCAGGAGGGGATTTTTAAAATAAGTGGCCGCTGCTTGATTAAAGCGAGTTCGCTGTCCCAGCGGCAAAAGCAAAGCAAAAGCTCCCCTCTCTGATGAGACGAAGGCAAAGGCGGACAGCAGGGCAAATTCTTAACTTCGGCACTAACTGATGGTATCAAACATTGCCCTATTAAATTTTTGTCTCACTAGTCTCATTTTTTATTTCGAGTTCTTTAAGGACTGGAACTAAGTCTCATATTAAGTTTAATTGAAATTAGAAAACATTATACTGATAACTTACCCCGTCCCTATCAGATAGCTTCGAAGCATGGACTTTAGGTTGCCGAGTTCTGTTGCAGAGAATAGTGTCAAAATTAAATTGTAGTTATGCATTTACTACCTACAGATCTAGCGTTGTAAACTGGCGAGCGGATGACGTCAGAAAAAAATTATCTAGGCTATTAGAAATAGCGTGCTGGCTCATGCTAGGGTACTAACGCAACTAAAAACATTACGGTAATTCACCATATCGCACTTGCAGTAAAATACTGTCGAAAACCACATATTACTTCGTGAATTATTTCCAACACTGTTTTACTAGTTGGAAACACGAAATTCTAATACTAAAATAGTAAATTATAAACCTTTTTTTGATTGTACTTATTTATTAAAATATTTTTACAGCAGTAGTTTACTAAGAAATAGCTTATATTAACAAATCACAATTTTCGAGTTATGACACTATTTTACTGGGACTGTGATATATAAGTTAGGCCTACTAAACTCGAGAACAACCACATGCTACACCGATATTTCTTGTTGATAGTTAAAAATCAAGTAGCTAGACCTATACAAATAATTATAGGTACTACTCATGCGCCATAATGAACTCGATGCACTAGTCTAATGGTTATCAGCCACCAGTAGATCTATGTATACAGTACACTTACTGTTAGTATACGTAAGTTACAGACATAGGCCTACGTACGACATACATAGGCCTACATACATACATACATACATACATACATACATACATACATACATACATACATACATACATACATACATACATACATACATACATACATACATACATGTCTAATAGACCTAGGCTTAGCCTACATACTATACCTACTGCTGCTGCTGCTACATTTGTCAAAGTGTTAGTGAGATCCTACAGTAGGTTTCATCTGAAATGTCACTGAAGTTACAAGAGATGAAACTCAACGAAACAAGGAAGAAAAATCTCTAACCAGATCTCAGTATATGGACAGTAAGCGAAATAGTTCAACCAAGAGGCTTTATACGGCTATATCGGAGGATATTGACAATATCATCAGTTGTAAAGCAAGTGGCAATTTCATTTCCGTCTGATATGTTGGTTAATAAATGTCTAAGCCTATATTTATACATATAGTAAGCTTAGATTTCTGGATTTCAGTTCCAGGTGTTCCCTTTCCAAAATTTCAAATTTATTTTCCCATTTCAATTCCCAAAACTATTCAGTGGCTACAAAATTATTAGTGGGTGGATATTTAAGTAGGCCTATCCTGTTTGAGTTTAATTTTCAAACGTTTGATTAATTTTCTCAGTTAATTCCCGATTTTGTTAAATTATTCTGGCACAGGCCGAGTATTAATTCCTGTAAAGTGGCACTTCATCATGAATTATGGAGATCCGCTTTTATCAGTGTAGGTCAACATAATTGTTTTGACGGTTCGACTGACTTTTCTTAAAATTTTCTTTCATTGTTAGAAAATAATTTGACATTTAGCTACAGCATACTTTCATCTACTTCTGATGGTTTTTGCTTATAAGAAAATATTGTTTTGTGTAAGTTATTATACCCTCTTTGAAAACTATAGTAGGCCTAGCCTATATATTGAATACTGTGTTTGTTGTTTTTGTTTTACCATTTATGATAATCATCATTAGCTATAGGATATTAAAACTGTAGTAGACCTATCTAAGATTCCTTGGCCATCGAAAGAACCACGAAAACGCGAATTATATTAGTAGGCTTACTTAAACGCGTTGAGAGGCCTACACTCGGCCTACTTGTAATAGATAAAACCAGTGAAGAAGGCAGGAGACGGTGAAGTAGTGAATTAACAAAAGCATGGCAAATTATCTCGTCAGTAAAATATACAGTATGAGAACCAATTAAGGGCTTCATAACTTTCAAACTTAGCCTATTTTTATTATTACCGATTATTATTATTATAATTATTATTATTATTATTATTATTATTATCATTATTATTAAGACGGCGATGACAAGACGAATAGAAATAAAACCGATGGTTTGACATATAAAGCATTTAAATTTTATGATTTTTTTTGTGTAGGGACTTGAATGAATGCCGCCCGTGAGAATAAAAAATTGGTGTCCCCTGATGTAACCAATCAAAGCCACAGTCACCTAGGGAGCTGTTTTGAGGAGGCGGGGAAATGAGAAGAGCCCGCATCCTAATAACTGCACACAAACTCCCCTAAACCATACAAATACTTGTCTTATTCGGTCCTGAACAAGTCACTAGTCGAAACCAATTAAAAGAATTGTTGAGGAGTGGATACATTGTCCCTATACGGAAGCAGAAAGTAGCCAAATCCGCCCCTAGGATTGTCTTCTATTCTGCTTCCCCCACCTTCACCCATCCTCAACACCCACGAAAAGAAAAATAAATTGGGTTTCGGGGTTGGAATCAAGGGGGCCCTCCGTTTGGTCACGGATAATGCTTTTACGAGTACCGAGGGGGTTATAAAGAAAATGAAAAACACTGTCTCCACTTTTACACAAGACCAAGTTTTTTTTCCTCCCTCCCTCTCGTTGTGGGATGGGGATGTCTTCTTTCCCAGCCTATTGGTCTCTGTTTCGCCCTCCTCCCACCACTTCTATTCCATTTTCTCTTATTTTTACTCTCCTATACCTTGAAGTTCCTTCAATTCCCTTACTACCTATAGCATCATTGTTCCTGTAATACTATTATGTCTCTTCGACAAACATTCCTTTCCAAGGAAGGAACTCTGAAAAAAAATACACATATAGGCTATATTGAATTAGGCCTATAAGTTATTGAATTGAAATATTGCTTTTATATTTCATATTATCACATTTTGACTATTGTTTTATATAGGAGTAGACCTATATTAATAAAATTTAGAACATTGTCTTAGGTCTACAAGAGGATCTGCAACACTAACTTAAAGGTCCATTCTCGTTTAAAACGTTAACACTGACGTGAGGACACAAACGTTACAGTAACAGTAGCAGTTTAGTCATTCACAATAGAAACTCAATATTACCATAATGTCATGAAAAACAATATATGTATCCGTAAACAGATGATGTAAACAATCAACAATCACTGACGTTACCGCAAACGAAAAGCTTGGAGTTTGCGAGCTACTTCGTTCACGTTTACGTTCGCTTCTAATGTTAACGTTTACGAAAATCATTAAACGAAAAGCTTGGAGTTTGCAAGCATCTTCGTTCACGTTTTCGTTCGCTTCTAATGTTAACGTTTACGAAAATCATTAAACGAAAAGCTTGGAGCTTGCAAGCTTCTTCGTTCACGTTTTCGTTCGCTTCTAATGTTCATATTTACGAAAATCATTAAACGAAAAGCTTGGAGTTTGCAAGCTTCTTCGTTCACGTTTTCGTTCGCTTCTAATGTTCATGTTTATGAAAATCATTAAACGAAAACTTGGAGCTTGCAAGCTTCTTCGTTCACGTTTTCGTTCGCTTCTAATGTTAACGTTTACGAAAATCATTAAACGAAAAGCTTGGAGTTTGCAAGCTGCTTCGTTCACGTTTTCGTTCGCTTCTAATGTTCATGTTTATGAAAATCATTAAACGAAAACTTGGAGCTTGCAAGCTTCTTCGTTCACGTTTTCGTTCGCTTCTAATGTTAACGTTTACGAAAATCATTAAACGAAAAGCTTGGAGTTTGCAAGCTGCTTCGTTCACGTTTTCGTTCGCTTCTAATGTTAACGTTTACGAAAATCATTAAACGAAAAGCTTGGAGTTTGCAAGCTGCTTCGTTCACGTTTTCGTTCGCTTCTAATGTTAACGTTTACGAAAATCATTAAACGAAAAGCTTGGAGTTTGCAAGCTGCTTCGTTCACGTTTTCGTTCGCTTCTGATGTTAACGTTTACGAAAATCATTAAACGAAAAGCTTTGAGTTTGCAAGCTTCTTCGCTCACGTTTTCGTTCGCTTCTAATGTTAACGTTTACGAAAATCATTAAACGAAAAGCTTTGAGTTTGCAAGCTTCTTCGTTCACGTTTTCGTTCGCTTCTAATGTTCATGTTTATGAAAATCATTAAACGAAAAGCTTGGAGCTTGCAAGCTTCTTCGTTCACGTTTTCGTTCGCTTCTAATGTTAACGTTTACGAAAATCATTAAACGAAAAGCTTGGAGTTTGCAAGCTGCTTCGTTCACGTTTTCGTTCGCTTCTAATGTTAACGTTTACGAAAATCATTAAACGAAGAGCTTTGAGTTTGCAAGCTTCTTCGTTCACGTTTTCGTTCGCTTCTAATGTTAACGTTTACGAAAATCATTAAACGAAAAGCTTTGAGTTTGCAAGCTTCTTCGTTCACGTTTTCGTTCGCTTCTAATGTTAATGTTTATGAAAATCATTAAACGAAATGCTTGGAGCTTGCAAGCTTCTTCGTTCACGTTTTCGTTCGCTTCTAATGTTCATGTTTACGAAAATCATTAAACGAAAAGCTTGGAGTTTGCAAGCTTCTTCGTTCACGTTTTCGTTCGCTTCTAATGTTCATGTTTATGAAAATCATTAAACGAAAAGCTTGGAGCTTGCAAGCTGCTTTATTCATGTTTTTGTTCGCTTCTAGTGTCAACGTTTACGAAAATCATTAAACGAAAAGCTTTGAGTTTGCAAGCTTCTTCGTTCACGTTTTCGTTCGCTTCTAATGTTAACGTTTACGAAAATCATTAAACGAAAAGCTTTGAGTTTGCAAGCTTCTTTGTTCACGTTTTCGTTCGCTTCTAATGTTAACGTTTACGAAAATCATTAAACGAAAAGCTTTGAGTTTGCAAGCTTCTTTGTTCACGTTTTCGTTCGCTTCCAATGTTAATGTTTACGAAAATAATTCAACGTAAAGCTTGGAGTTTGCAAGCTACTTTATTCATGTTTTTGTTCGCTTCTAGTGTCAACGTTTACGAAAATCATTAAACGAAAAGCTTGGAGTTTTCAAGCTACTTTATTCACGTTTTCGTTCGCTTCTAATGTTAATGTTTACGAAAATCATTAAAAGAAAAGCTTGGAGTTTGCAAGCTACTTTATTCATGTTTTTGTTCGCTTCTAATGTCAACGTTTACGAAAATCATTCAACGAAAAGCTTGGAGTTTGCAAGCTTTTTCATTCACGTTTTCCTTCGCTTCTAATGTTAACGTTTACGAAAATATTTAAGTGAAAATTTTGAAGTTTGCAAGCTACTTCGTTCACGTTGTCTTGTATATCAATTCTATAATTATATTTATGATAACATCATTCTTTATTAACTCGTATGTTAAACTACAGAGGTAGGCTATTAGCCTAAGTAAAAAAACAAAAGTGATAAAACATAGGCCTACAAGTAATAGTAGTGCTAGCTTTCATACATTTGAAACTACGGATCCTAGCAAAGCAAATGTCTTTGTAAAGAGACAGTTGAACGATCTTCTTATGGGCAGTATCCGAGTATAAATTAATGGGCCATAAAATTAATGAAATCGCTGGAGAGAAATTGAACATTTTTAACTTAAATTAGATAAAAACTAAGAGGCAAATAGACAACCTAACTCGATAATCTGTGAGTAATGCAGCAAAATAGTAAATCAAATATTAAATTATACATACAACTTGAACCGTAGCCAGAGTAAATTACTACAGCTTTGAAGTTGGTGGATGTAAATGATTATGAAATTTTAGCAGGAACTTCGCTGATTATATAGACAATCTGATGTTTTGGCTATAAATGGTTCAAAAATTAAACCAGAAAGCGAGAAAAATAATAATTTGATGAAATTAATAATAGGCCTAACATAAAACACCATTTGGTTCTAATAAGTTAGGCTGAGAAATGTAATTGCGAATATTTAAAAAAAACAAAACAGTAGCTGTAAAACTCTCTGAGAAATCTTTAGCCCTAACTAAAATTTGCAAAATGTAGTTTGAAAATACTTGCAAAAATGAATTCAAATTACATTTTCTTACATCAGAGCCTATTTTAAAGCCAAATACCCAGTCACTTCACTGAAATATGTACAGTAGTGGCAAAAAAAAACCGGACCAACCCTTGTAGCTGATTTCAAAGCCTTGTTCAATCCAGAGCGTGATAGACTGGTAACTAAGACTTTCGTGGTTCGAATCCTGCCTGGGAAGGAAACTTTTTTGTTTCTTATTCAAATTTATTCCCAATACTTTTTGATTGCAGCAATATTTTACTACTTAATTAACTTATTATTCCCAGAACATGAATTTTACCAGCTTATTTTCTAATGGCTTTCGAAATGGACTACGTCAACAGTCGAAACTACAACAATTTCAATAGATTACTCGCTATCTTGTGAATGCGGGCGTGGCATGCGCAGTGGCTCATTTCGGGGACTTTGATTATTCCGTCGGTCCGGTTTTTTTGCCACTACTGTACATTTTGTATGTAACTCGGTTCATAATTGCATATTTTTTATTAAGAAAATAATAGGCCTAGTTTACCTTCACTGAAAACAAATTTTATTTTTTCATAACATTATCTGCTGTATCCTCTTCTGTGAGTCCATGTGGATCCATGCTCCGTCGAAAACTTTCCGTCCATTTTTCTTTTGATCTCTTCACTCTTCTTTTATTCTTCCTGTCCCCTGTACCTCCCACTAGGCCTAATTTTTTCATGGTAACATCTAATTTGACATTATTTTAACATGTCCAAATCGCTTTAATCTTTTTCTCCTATTATTTCTGAAATATTCTTTTCCACCTTCATAACTCGGACTTACCAGACACTTAAATATGTTATAGCCCTACTGTAAAGGTAAAGGTAAAGGTATCCCCGTCATATGCCATGAAGGCACTTGGGGGACATGGAGGTAGAGCTCCATACTTTTCATGACCTCTGCACTAGAATGAAGTGGTGTGGTCGGCATCACGCTCTGACCGCCTTTTACTTACTTACTGGAGGTTCATTGCCGCCCTCACATAAGCCTGCCATTGGTCCCTATCCTGAGCAAGATTAATCCAGTCTCTATCATCGTATACCACCTCGTCGACCTGGTTGGCGAGTTGGTATAGCTAGCGCTGGCCTTCTATGCCCAAGATTGCGGGTTCGATCCCGGGCCAGGTCGATGGCATTTAAATGTGCTTAAATGCGATAGCCTCATGCCATTAGATTTACTGGCATGTAAAAGAACTCCTGCCGGACAAAATTCCGGCACATCCGGCGACGCTGATATAACCTCTGCAGTTGCGAGAGTCGTTAAATAAAACATAACATTTTTTTATACTACCTCCCTCAAATCCATTTTAATATTATCTTCCCATCTACGTCTTGGTCTCCCCAAAGATCTTTCCCTCCAGCCTCCCAACTAATACTCTAGGCCTATATGCATTTCTGGATTCGCCCATACGTGCTACATGGCCTGCCCATCTTAAACGTCTGGATTTAATGTTCCTAATTATGTCAGGTGAGGAATACAATGCATTCAATTCTCCGTTGTGTAACTTTCTCCATTCTCCTGCAACTTAGCCCCATATATTTCCTAAGCACCTTATTCTCAAACATCCTTAACCTACTTATGTTCTTCTCTCAAAATGAGAGTCCAAGTTTCACAACCATACAGAACAACCAGTAATATAATTGTTTTATAAATTCTAACTTTCAGATTTTTTGACAGTATACTGGATGATAAAAGCTTCTCAACCGAATAATAACAGGCATTTCCCATATTTATTCTGTGTTTAATTTCCTCCCGAGTATCATTTATATTTGTTACTGTTGCTCTCAGGTATTTGAATTTTTCCACCTCTTCAAAGTATAAATTTCCAATTTTTATATTTCCATTTCGTACAATATTCCCGTCATGAGACATAATCTTATAGGCCTACTTTGTCTTTTCGGGATTAACTTCCAAATCTATTTCTCTGACCGCCTTTCACTTTATAAAATTGGAAAAAAAAAATGTTTTAAATTGTTTCTAAAGTCCGAATGTTCTTAATATGCAATAAATATTTTACCTATTTCGAAACTTAAAATAAAGAGACTTTCAGAGCAGCTTGGTTGTTTTTCTTGCATAAATCCGAAATTCAGAATACTTCACAGAATGTAGCCTATTAATAGGCGTAACTTATATTTGAAATAAGTAAACAATCTATGGATGTGGGATGGCGAGGAATATTTTGTGGAAGATTGAAGAGGTTTTGGTTGTGCCTGTGCTTTCGTTATGTGCCTGTTGGCAGGATTTCTAACAAAGTGGATTACGTCAACGATTCAGCCCAACGGGCGATGCAGCCGGCTCCGCGGACCAGACACGGGGCAACACTCTACACTACACTTTGTGCGAGTTAATTTGGTAGCAGAATACAAACAAGTTCACGTGCATTCTTCCAGAGGTCGAGTAAACAACGCAGAAAGAGGAATATAGGCGTGCACACTGTCGGACTACGGATGGACTGAATTTTTCATATCGTGCAATAATAATAGTAATAATAATGATATTGATAATAAACTATAGGCCTATGTAAGTTAATTATTTATGACATCATATATTCATTACATGAGGTCTCGCCATCCTCAATGAATATTAACACGACTACTATGAAGTAGTCAATGTGTATTACCACCAGAGTTTAATATATACAGTCGCGAAGCTCAATACGTAGTAAATATGCAAACATTAGATAGTTGCTCACCACTAGGATCGCTAATATCGCCTCATTACAGGCAATGCAAAATAGTACCGTCACAGTCAATTGTTTCTAGCACCCTCAAAACTCAAGCTTCGTGACTGTATATAGTAGACTGTGTTATCACCATGTACAATGAGAGCAGTTCGATCGGCACCGTGGATCGTGTCCCGGGATAGCTCAGTTGGAAAGAGCCCTCAGCGCGCAGAGCTGAGAGGTCCCGGGTTCGATTCCCAGTGCCGGAACGAATTTTTCTCGATTTAATGGTGATAATTATTTATGCTTTTAAACTTGAATGATGTTTCGCGTATTTGCACTGCTTGAAGGAAGATACTAGCTTCCAAAATTCTGTAACATCTCAAATTTTCAGTGGCCGTAAGACAGCATATTATCATTATTATTATCAACAGTAATCTCACTAGAGAAAATTAAAACTCGAGTGGGATTTAATTGACTATTACAAGATTAGAAGAAAGTGTGTAAAGATTATAAGAAATAAAGTACTCTAATACAATAAAATATTAATTGACTTGCTAAAATTCTATTTCACTAATGTTAGCTTCACCAAAAGGTTTGAACAGAGCCGCCATTTTCAGTTGACTGTCTATACTGTAAACAAATGACGATCACAAAGCATGTTTTATAGTAATTACTATAAAGATTTGCAGTAAGTTGCATTTGTGGTGGACAAAGCCAAAGTTACGAGGATTTTTTTCGTTTTTCATTATAGTCCCCACAGTTCCTCTTTCATTACTGTCCGCTTGGGTAGCGCAGTCAGTGTAGAGTTTTTGGTTAGACTCTTACCTAGAGCATGAACATTGACCATCGTTAATGCGACTTTGCGTCGTACCCTCTTTCGTCTCCGAAGTCCCGCAATGTGATTTGTAACATTGTAATCGTCTTATGCCAGTTTGAAAGACAACCTCGGAAAAAGTGGACTTTAACAAGAATAAACGCAGAAAGGTTGTAGGTAGTAATTACTGGTTTCCGATGCTGATACAAGAAGGGGTTGGGGCTCCGGTCTTACCAGGAACTTACTTGAGGATGGAACATGCTTCTGTCAGACTGAGGCAGGATGGCCCACCTGCAAGCATTGGATTCACGAATGCCAAGACTTGGAATATTATCGCATGCAGTTTCTACTAAAAGTTTGACATCTCTTCAAAAGTGGTGTTTCATTTCTGTCCTTACTATACTTAACTTATGTGAAATCCCCTGATGTTTATAAAGGGACCAAATGCCTGTGAAAAATGCAGTTTTCTTACTGCAAATCCAATTTGTCTTTCGAACTGCGGATTATGCGAGTAAGTTATAACAATTTTTCTGCTATGAAAATTTATTAAAAAATTAAATTTTTTGTAGGAGAAAAATTAATTACTCTTGAATGAATGCACTTAGATCAATGAATTTTGGGATAGAGTTAGAAATAACTGAAAGGTTTCTTGTGCAAATATTACTTTTTGTTTAAACAAATTGTTACACCTCGTTCATGGATTAAAATGCATATTTTTTTCTTTATTTTATTTGAGAAAAATTCCCATTTTCTAAAATTGTCTTGAATTTGAAATTTGCAGCAAATTGACTCAGAACCGCCACTGTCACTTACAGCATAACTTTGGGAGTTGTTAATACTGTTCAATCAGCTTATTTTCTCCATTTTAGTAAAGAGTTGTGGACTTTGCTACGAGTGTGGAAAGGTTAGATTTTTTCCTTGAAAAAAAGGGTTGAAATGGGTCGAAATTCAGAAATGTGGACGTGAAGTGGCAGATTATTGGGGTGTAGAAGTCGGAAGAATGACTTAAGATAATATCTAACTCTATCCCAAAATTTATTGATCTAAATACATCCATTCTGGAGGAATTAATTTTTCCTACAAAAATGTAATATTTCAATAAGTTTTTATAACAGAAAAGTTGTTAAGAATAAAATACACTGTTTGAAAAATAGAGAGATTGGGTTTGCAGTAAAAAACTTCATTTTCACAGGCATTTGGTCCCTTTATAAACACTAGGTGATTTCACATAAGAGAACAGGAGGGGTATCCTTAAACTTCTGACAGAACCTGTAGACCAGTGGTCGTCAGCACTCGCTGAAATGTGCAAAGGATATGCGGAGCCGTCCCGTGTGCACCGTCGTGCAGCAGGAAGAGGTAGAGAGCATACCCGCTAGCAGCTACGAGTGCACCATGGTGCACTGTGTTCTCCGCGGGTAAGAGATGCTAGTCCCAGGGTGCTCTGTGCTGACGACCGCTGCTGTAGACTATATAGGGCGCAAAATGGGCCAAAGCAAACCTAAGTGCAAGGATCTGTTCCGGATCCGGCCCTCGGAAAGAGAAGTCAAGCCAAACCCAGACAGGGGTAAAAAGAAACCGTCGCTACACTTATAATTTTCAAATCAAGCAAGCGTAATGTCTTTACTATGTTTCTGGCCGTGAAATTCTTTGATCCGTACGACTTGGTTAAAAAAGATTATAGTTAAATGAGATCAAGCTAAACTAGATTGCATCGAGTTTACCTTCAAATGTTAATGTATCTGCTTAGACTGTGTTACAGTGTCTTGCTTCTCTTGATTACAGGTTTTATTGTTAATTGCAAGCTCTCTTTTATTTCGCAGTAAGTTACCTTTTATTATTTATAGCGGTTCCAGTTATTCTCATACCAAATGCTTATTCATTTTCTCTTTTGATAATAACGGGTTTGTCTCTCCTGCTCGACTGAAAGGCAAGGTTGAACGCAGTTTCCGTATGTAAGTAGCATTTATTTCGCAAGTGAGAAAAGATGTTCTGTTGCTTCTAGTGTTTTATGGTGCATCCATGATATATGGACTAGCAATAGTAAGTTATTGAAATGATGTTTCAACCTACATCAGTGATTTTCGAAGTGAAAGATTAGGATACAAGTTTTAGACACGTTTCAGTAGGTCGTTTCTTAACTCATTGGCATGAAACTTTCGCTATTTATTGAGTTTTGAATTCGTGTTATGTTTTCGTTTCTTTAAGGGGTTAGGTACAGCTTACAGCAGTAACATTTTGGAAATAGTCAACATTTTTTCCTCCATTGACAATTGTACAATAATGAAAATTAGTACGTGTAAAACACTGTCCTTCTGCTATAAGAAAAATATTTTACGATTTAAAAAATAATTTACGTTTTTTTTTTTCAAAATTAATTTTACTGTGCAGTGATGAAGCATTTCTCACATAACTAAAAACTATTCAATATTCTGTGATGAAATTTTTGTCTGTATTTATGCATGTCAGATTTACAATATGATGCAAGATCACTTATCTACCTTTGATAGATTGTCTGATAAAAAATAAATTCATTTGAAAAATAAATTGTCAAATGTCAGTATTTTCTTCTAACACAAAATAAAAAAATATATATTATTTATTAAGGAATGTACAGCAGTTGAAACAGCATGATATTGTAAATATGAGTTTCAGCAATAAAATAAAAGAGAGAGAATAAGCTTATGAAAAAGTTAACAAGTTTATGAGTTATGAAGGAAACGCTTCCTCACTGCACTGTGAACTACCACTGTTATGAATTTTGTAAAAAAAATATAAATTTTTTTTTAACCGTAAAAATATTTTTTTTTTTTCATATAACAGAAGGACAGTGTTTTACACATACCGGTACCAATTTTCATTATTGTACAAGATACAGTAATGCAGGAAAAGTGATATATTCTTGAAATAATTGAAAGAAACGAAACATTTAATTATAGGACTGTGCGGTTTAGTATGGACACTGCAGTCGGCATTGTCACCACCACCACCACCACCACCATCTCGTTTGTTCCCCTCCCTTTATTTTCTTCCACCGATATTGTCTTCCTAGATGTTGATAAAGCGTTGTAAAATAACCCAATAAAAAAATAAATAAAAAAAAAAGATATGGTCTGGAAGTAGTGAACGTGTCTCTTAGGCCTATCCCGACAAGCTAATCTCAGATGTTGATTCGAAATCCACTTGGTTCCGTTTTTCCTAAGATTTTACCATACTGTATGGCGAATGTGAGGTAATTCCAGTGAATCCTAGAGTCACCTTGCCAAAATATCATCTATCACTAATTCCATCGACGGTAGGTAATCACGCAATTGATACGGCGTTGTTAAATAACCCATTAAAAGAAAAATTCTTGTTCTTTACCTTATTGGTTTTCCATTTTCATCTACAGTTCATCCTAGTCTATCGTCCCTTATCTTTTTAGGAGCATGGGGGTTAACTGAAAGGAAATGTAAGTAACAATTATTTTTTTAGACAGCTATTCCTAAAAGTAGATCTTTTAACGTTAAACAAGAGCATTAAAAATTGACTTCTGTTAAGGCGACGTGCGAAAAGTACTAAGTTAACACTATTCGAAAAGTATTTTAATACTTTTGTTAATAATCACACGGGAGCACAATTTCAACCGATCAATAAAGCAATTAAAACGATGACAGGCCTAGTTTAAAAATTAATAACTTTGGGTAAGAAACGTAGCCCTACACATATTAAATAAATTATTTAACAGCTGTGTTTCATAGATTAATTATAGGCCTACGACACAATTAAGGATTGGATGCAATTATAAAAAACGGGGCATCAGGGTTCGAAGCAGGGACTTCTTGATCTGTAGTCGAAAGCTGTAACAACTGAATTATGTGACTGCACTGCTTGCTTTTAATGTGATAATTTTAACGTTTCACTAGAACAGTGGAGAAGTTGAGGGATTTATCCCTGTAGGTGACCAGCATGGACGAATGCTCTCTAGAAAATAGTGTACAACAAATATTAAAAATTATTTTATTTCGTTCGTGGACTTGCTTCAATCGACATGCGACTTAGTTTTGCAAACACTCCTAATTAGGAAATAAAATGTAATTTTTAACACTTGTGTCGTAAATAACTACTTTTGTGCCTATGCGTTACACTAACTTGGAAAAATTCCGTGGTTCACTGAGTTTGTTCTTGTGTTACATGAAAGTGTTATTTTTTGCGACTGTTTTTCATATTTTCAGATTAAGCTTGTATGATATTGTTTTATGTTTCTATAACAACAAACAGGCTTACTGCAAGTAATAAAAATACAGTAAAATAAAAATCGTAACGCTACACACCATAGAGGGCCAAGACCTACAAGCCTATTAGCCTCACATGCACAGTAACTTAAAATATCTTCATTGTAAATAGATAGACCTACATAAGCAGATAATAGGCCTCTGATTGAGGTTCTGTGTATGCTACATCTATTTTCAGGCGGTAAAGGCCTATCTCACTTGTCGATGTAGAGTCAGAGGAAGATCAATTATTTGTATTCATCTGAAGTGTGATTAGCGAAATATGTTACTAGTCAGCGATGTATGAAATGGTGGGGAAATGAACTGGCCACCCTACCCCATTATCTCTTGGCTTAGCTGCCTCATGGGTGATGCCTTATTGGTGTCACTTAGGTTCAAACTTGTCTTCGGACAGAGTAGGCCTATGTAATTTTTAATAAAAAAGCCGCCCTAAATAAGGGTTCGAATAAATCGGCCTACTAATCAATTCATAAAGAATAATCATGAAAACCAATTGTGTGACAATTTGAAAGGAAAATGAAAATATTAAGATAAATGATACGAAAATATAGGAAATCATTTACAATAAAAGTTTGTTGGGTACAAATGATTACTAATTATAGCTAAGGATGATTTTAACACATGAGATCCTATGGCATCGATTGTTGCATCAGAAATTTTAAATTGTCTAAGTTGACTTAAAGTTTCTCATGGGATCGTGCCACGGGCACCGAACATGAGCTAAAAACTGTCCAATGTGTGATGTGGTATTGTGCTCCAAGATGCTGACAACAAGGCTCATATATGACTTGTTTTTCACGACACACCTCTTGTGGCTGTTGCTCGTGCATCTCGAAACGGATTGTGGGATCAAGAATGACACCCTTATCCTTCTGCCTATCAATTATGATATGAGCACGTCTAGTAGAGCCATCAGAAGAGACGCAACCAACCTCCTCATAAAAGCATTCTGACGGATTGAAGATGCGATGAGAGAACGAACCGTTTTAAACAACAACAACATTATTAAACAGTTGATTAAACAACAAAATTATTAAATCAACACATTGTAACCTATAAAATATGATAACGTAATTGTCTATAATTAGCTTATATATTCACGTTTATTCGTTAATTTAATTTCATTATTCACTTATTTTTGTTTTCAAATAGTCATTGTATCTTCCATGTATTTTAGGTTACACCAAAATGACACTGCCGTTTAACACCACCATGCTGTAGCCTACACAATTCCGTATCTCTTTCACGCTAAACAGGCTATGTAATTGATAAAATATCGTTAAATAACTCAAGAGGAAACAAACACAATCCGACAATAATTCACAGAAACTTGTCACAACGCGTTATGTCGTACGGAACTGCACTTGAAGTGATCTCTTGTTGCGAGGGCAAGCGAGGCGGGGAATCTCCCGGTCGGAGTGGCTGCAGCTCCCCATTGGCATATCCAATATCAGCGCTACTTATTCGCTGACTGGCTGCGAGCTGGCCTGGCAACTCCTCCTCCAGAAATGCTGCCCAGCAATGAGTAATATACGGAGATAAGTGTTTACCATATATGGTGTGTGTCATTGTTTCTTTGTCTCGGTAAACCGATTGTTTTCGGAATGAATATTTTGTATGAATTTGTGTGAATAAATCTGTGTAGCCTATATTTTAAATGACGATGAAGTTTCTTAGAAATAAAAACAAACTACTAAATAAATGGGAATATAAATAGGCCTAACAAGAAAGGTAGTAATCCAGTAAATAAATGAGATAGTAAATAAATATGTAAATAAGCATACAGAACATCAACACAAATGAATAAATAAATTAAACAGTAAGACAGTAATGAAGTTTAAAAGTGAGTAACTCAGAAACAACCACGAGGAAGTAAATGATCTAAGTATGAAAATTAATTAGCGAAGTAAAAAAGGATCAAATAAGTATTAACCTAAATATATAAATAAAGAAAAGATAAATACAGGAATACACAAACAGGAAATTAAATAAGAAACAGGTAAAAAACTTTAAATAAGGAAGTACCCTATAAAATAATTATAATATATTGTAATTGTGGTTTATTCAGAAGACGTGTAGCTTCGAATGTTTGCTCTATTATGCAATTTATTTTTACGTGATTTATTTTTACGCTAGCTATACAAGAAGGCAAAACAACAAGTTATCAGAAGAAAGGAAGTAAATACGCAAGCAAGTGAATAAGTTTATGCAAATAAATGAATCAGCAAGCATGTAAATAAATTAGTAAGAATATAAACAAGCGAATAAGTTAATAAATAGTCATGCAATTAATTAAATAAGAAAGCAGTGAGCAAACAAAATAAGCGAGTTAAGAAATAAAGAAGCATGTGAATAATCAAGCTCGTAAATAAACGTGTAAATAAATAAGTACATACTAAGATATTCAAGCAACCAAATAAATAAATAAACTTGTAAATTAAACAAAAAATACATAAAAATAAGTGAAATAAGTAAGTTAATAAATGAGGAAGCATGTAAATAATGAAGCAAATAAACGTGTGAATAAAGTAAGCAAATAAATAAAAATGCAAGTAAATAAATGAGAAAGTAGTCTATATAAATAATCAAGCAAATAAATAAGCAAGTTACTATTAAGGAAGCCTTAAGTAATCAAGGAAATAACATATAAATAAATAAATAAGTAAAGAAAGAAATGAGCTAGCAAGTAAATAAGTAAATAAAGACAAACACATGTAGGCTAAATAAATGAGTAAAAAGAGGAAAAGAAAAAGCTAGAAATATAGTTTATAATACATAATGAAAAGTATACATGTATTAATTAATATTCAGTTAAATAAAATGTATTCTAGAAATGAATGAGAATGTAAAATAAATAACAAGAAATCAACAAAATGAATAGACGAGTAAAATAATGAATAAATCATATGAGCAACGTAAATGAATAACTATGAATAACTTATGCATAGGCTAAAAGAAACCGACAAATAAGAATGAAAGTAAATAAATATGTGAGCAAGTAACTGCAAAGCAAATTAGAAAATAAATAAGTACAATGGTAAATAAGAGCCAAATAAGAATATAAATAGTGAGATAGGCCTAGATAATAAAGTATGAAAATAAATTAAATAGAGCCTAGTCCTATACAAATAAATGTGTTATCTATATTCGGTCAAATTATTATATCCTTAAGCAGATGAAAATAAAATTGAAGTACCCAAGTAATCAAGCAGTAAATACGTAAATAAATAAATAAACGAATAAGAAAATAACTAAATGAACGAATAAGGAAATAAGTAAATAAATGTAGGCCTATCTATAATCGGTCAAGTTATTATAGGCTACCTTAAGCAAATTAAAATAAAATTAAGGTATTAATACCCAAGTAGGCCCTAATCAAATAAATAAATATGTAAATATATCAATAAAGAAGTTAATGAATAAATGTGCAAGGAATTAATTAAATGATGCAGGTAATAAATAAGCTAGTGAGTGGGGAAATGAAGTTCATAAGAATGTAAAGAATGTGAGGTAAAAATACAGTAGTCTATAGCCTATAAGAAAATGAATAAAAATTGAACAATGAACTGAATAAGTAAATAAGCGCGATGATAAACGAGTGAATAAGATATCTAACATGTAGGCCTAGACCTAAGTAATCATTTGTTAATTTTAATTCTGAAAACTAGCAAGTCATACGACCATTACGAAACTTGAGGATAACAGAGGGGATTTGGAATTGAACGGGTTACATTAGCTGCATGTCTATGCGGATGACGTGAATATGTTAGGGGAAAATCCTCAAACTATTAGGGAAAACACGGGAATTTTACTTGAAGCAAGTAAAGAGATAAGTTTGGAAGTAGACCTACATCCCGAAAAGACAAAGTATGTGATTATGTCTCTTGACCAGAATATTGTACGAAATGTAAATATAAAAATTGGAAATTTTTCCTTTGAAGAGGTGGAAAAATTCAAATACCTTGGAGCAACAGTAATAAATATAAATGACACTCGGGAGGAAATTAAACGCAGAATAAATGTGGGAAATGCCTGTTATTATTCGGTTGAGAAGTTTTTATCATTCAGCCTGCTCTCAAAAAAGTTGAAAGTTAGAATTTATAAAACAGTTACCGGTTGTTCTGTATGGTTGTAAAACTTGGACTCTCACTTTGAGAGGCTAAGGGAGTTTGAGAATAGGCCTAAGATGCTTAGGAAAATATTTGGGGCTAAGAGGGCTGAAGTTACAGGAGAATGGAGAAAGAACTGCACGCATTGTATTCTTCACCTGACATAATTAGGAACATTAAATCCAGACGTTTTAGATGGGCAGGACATGTAGCACGTATGGGCGAATTCAGAAATACATATAAGTTAGAATTTTAGTTGGGAGGCCGGAGGGAAAAAGACCTTTGGGGAGGCCAAGATGTAGATGGGAGAATAATATTAAAATGGAGTTGAGTAAGGTGGGGTATGATTGTAAAGACTGGATTAATCTTGCTCAGTATAGGGACCGATGGCGGGTTTATGTGAGGGCGGAAATGAACCTTCAGGTTTCTTAAAAGCCGTAAGTAAGTCATACGATTTCAAGCTTCTAAACGGTCATTTAATAATTCTTTCTCTAAGATTCTTTACTTCGACTCTCGGCATAGATCTTTCTGCAGTTTATGCTGGGTAAAGATTGTGGTGCATATTGTTGGAAAAAAATTAAAGAAATGCCTGAAGTTTTAGCTTTTAAACAAAACGAAATAGTGTGAGAATAGTAATATACGTTACAAGAGCGGTATGTTGACGTTTTCATGTCCGAGGAAAAGTTTGAAAAAGCGAAACGTAGTTTAGCTTTTTTAATTTCTGAGAATTGAAAGAAAACATACCGCTCGTGTATCGTACATTATTTTGTGCGAAGATAGTTTATTACATACCTGAAAGAGGAATTTCTAATTAGTTGCAATGAAATCTCCATCTTGGTTTCTGTTCAATGACGGCAAATTTGCAAAACAAAAATATCTATCTTCAACATTGTTGCTTTAAAATGTTTTCTGTGTTTACTATACTCCAGCAGGCCGTGATATACGTCTGTCTTTTTTTCCCTCAGTCTATGATGAGTCTGGAATCTTGTTGATTTTTTCACGGCTTCCTTAATGTTACTTGCATCACGAATGCAGTAACTTTAGTGGAGTTGTAGAGTTTACTTAATGTTTGCAAATATTTAAAAACAATAATTAACAGTGCAATTTAGGTGAAATTGCAGTGGTAAGTTTCCAATTTATAATTATTACTATATTGAACGTCTCTAAAAATAATATGTTAAAAGCCTAAAGCAGTAAAATCAATATGTCACTTAAGCGGTAAGAAGAGGGAAATTGTTATGTTTGTTAGGTTGGGAATACTGAATGTGGAATTTTAGACTTTCCGCGGATTGGTTTTGTGCGGAAACCAAGCAAATACGCACGATCTCGCACAAATACATAATAGGCTTATGTGTAGGTTAAGAGGGCAGTGTAAGCCTCTTTCTTTAATCGTTTAACTTCTGATCATCACGTTCCTTTTGATTTTATTAATATAGTCTATATGATTTAAAATCAATAATTTGCAGGTTACATAGGTCTACGCAATAATTTCCATTTCTTATTTCTGGCTAAAATGTAAATACATTATTCTCTATTTACGTAGCAGAGTCAAAATGGGTATAAGCAATTAAGTTAGGCCTGTAACTGCTTGGGACTAGAATTTATTTATAAATGCAGTAGGCGTCATAGAGATTGTTAAAAGAACTGAAGTTAATGTTTATTCTGTAGCACTTAATTAATAATTTCTGCAGTGCTCGGGAAAACTGACATAAGTCAGTTTCCACAAACCTTTTTTGATAATTTATTGACAGCTTACACTGGTTTATGTCGATTTGATTTTTTTCTGTATGAATTATTGTAATGGGAGGAATACTTATGTATTTTTTTCCAAGCGAGCAGATGTTCCGTAAGTTGTCAATAAATTATCAAAAAAGGTTTTTGGAAACTGACTTGTGTCATTTTTCCCAAGCACTGCAGATTTAATAATTTATTTATTTAATCCGACAGAGCTAAGGCCAGCAGACATCTCTCCGATAGCCAGAAATACTTGCTAATAATCCGTACCACTTTCTGTGAAAAATTTGTATACACTAGTAACGGAAGCTTTAACTGCTACTTTTATGTAAATAATTTGTAAATGACAAAATAGATAAAGGTAAACTAAGATACTAGGCCTCAAAGCACATTATTTGTACAGTATAGTTCCTCCTTATAACTAGGCCTACTGTAAAGCTACATTGATCAACCCATTTTTTCAGTTAGCCTAGTCTTATCTTATGCATTCAAAACGGTAAGCCTATCTCGAAACAAACTCGAAAATAAATGTTTACTACTACTACTACTACTACTACTACTACTACTACTGCTGCTATTACTGCTACTACTACTACTAGAACTACTACTACTACTACTACTGCTGCTGCTGCTGCTATTACTACTGCTACTACTAATACTACTGCTACTGCTGCTGCTATTACTACTGCTACTACTACTACTGCTACTGCTGTTGCTATTACTGCTACTACTTCTACTACTACTACTACTACTACTACTACTACTACTACTACTAGAACTACTACTACACCTTCATTAATACTATGTGGACAGCTTCAAATAGGCCCACTTGGGGTGTATTATAAGCAGTAACATAAGTTGCTGCAAAGAAGTCAAAAGCAGGACAGCAATTGAAATGGGAGCTTTTAATAGACGCAAACGATGGAATACGAAAGGTTTGCGTCTGAACTAAAAGTTTATATAGGATATAGGTCTAGCCTGTTGTCTTCTATTGATGGAATTCCTTTGACCTCCTCGAAGCTAATTCTATGCTTCTTTTTGTTCTACACGTAATATTGTCTTTTCCATTAGCCTTTTTTTTATGACACTTGTTTTGATGTAGGCTACATAGGTATGCTAAACCTATAAATGACTCTTCTCATTAGGCAACTCATGTCTACGCTAAGCCTAAAATTTTTTATGTTTTCATTTATAATACAAAATCCACTTAGACACTGTACATATATTCTAAAACTGACTTGACAAGAGTTTCGAACTAAGTACATTTCTATGTGAGAATAATATTTATTGCACAATATTGAATTCGAAGAATTTTTTTCTGTATTTTTCTGTTTTTCTTTAAGTTATTTTCTAACTTCTTTTGATTTGTTTACCGTTACTCCCAAAAACGTGGAATGCTTGATCTGTTTTACTTTCAAATATTTAGCTAGTATTAAATATTCTTTTCAATAAAATTTCTGTAGGCCTACACTACGAAATATTCTATTTCTAATGCTACAGATTTTGATACCTCGTCTCTCATTATTTTCTTAAAAATCAACTTTTGTGGACAAAATTCTCGTGAGCGAAATTTTGAACAAAAACGTATTTACCATTAATTTATTATTGTTATTATTATTATCATTATTATTATTATTATTATTATTATTATTATTATTAAACGCAATTGAATTTAATTCTTACTTATGAAGGTGGTTTGCCACTCTCTCGCTCTTTATATTGATGTTCGATTGTAGCATTTGCCCAGCAAGTGTCCTTTGCCTCTTATTTCCACACACACTACAAAGCAAGTCTTGTATACTGGAAACCAACAGATAGGCCCCGCAGTAACTACAAAGATGGATGAAGTATCAAGTCTTTCCTTCGGTATCCAGAAGAACCATGCTGGGTTGTAGGATTAAGTCATTTCTTCTCTTACTATCTCTTTCTCAGTCCCTCTTTTACTCTTCTTTCTCATTGTAATGGATGCTAAACGAGGGAGGAGAGAGAGAGAGAGAGAGAGAGAGAGAGAGAGAGAGACGGGAATATAACAGGACAACATAGTCGTACGAGTTTTAAAGTTTTAAAAGCAACAGAGCAATAAATTGGCGGGTACAGATGGCGCTGGTATCACCTTTTATGTTACAAAGCTCACCTTTCCAATCCCATCTGCGACGCATGCGCAATGCTTTGTACCGCACGCGGATCCTGAATGTGTATATATCGCCGATCTCTTTTAGTTTTTTGCTTCTTTTCTTCTTCCCCTCTCTTCTTGCCAAGTCTTGGAGGATATGAACATGTTAGGTTTACACATACTTAGGTGTTTGTATTTTTTTGAAGAAAGAAGTATTTGTGTTTTATAAACATACCTCCTTTCTGTGCCTTGAAAATAGTGTTGAAGAGATATGCCTTGATTTAGGTTAGGTATACCTGAATATTTATTTTGTTTTGTAATGTTGGTACGGGTTATATCCTGCTATGGTTTAGTGAAGAGGACGGGTTTTGCTATAAAACTCTGCAAGCATCGAGGTGCTGCCTTGATTTAAGAACAAAATTCTGTAATAAAACACTTGCTTAGAGAAAACAGGCCTTCCTCTTTATCTTTTTTTACTTGAAGGGTATGTGGATAGAGATGTGAGGTAACAATCTTGTTTTCCAGTCCTTTTGGCTTAGACATTGAAAGTGGGTTTTGTTTTTCTCCTACTTTAACAACGATTTTAAGTGTGATACTGATGTATTTCACACAGAATAAGAAAATGTTATTGTTTCGCTCCAAGTCTTATTGGCATGTCATTTGTTTTTAGTGTTCCGTGACAAGATGTTGAATGACGTAGCCATTTTCTTCCCATACTGTTGACACACACAGCTTTAGGCATTGACTGATGGTTGTAGCCTAAAGAGATTACTAATGGGATATCATGTGCGTAATAATCTTATATCAAGATAAGTCCCTCTTTGAAACATTGATGTATTACTGCAAGATATCTTTTAATCTCAGAAGATCGGTATGCTAATGTAAGCTTACCGGTGGCAGGAAGGCGAACTAATGATTCTAATATTTGTATTAGTGGGTCAGCAAACAGCAGTGCCTTCACTCGTAAACGGTACAGATTATGTCAAATGGATTATATTTAGGATTAGGCCTAGCTTGTAAGAAACGTAAATGTAAGGTCGCAAATAACCTAGGATGCTGAAGCTCCCTTAAATATCCCACGGCCTACCTACATGTCAGTCAATTAATCACTGCAGCGCATCGAACCTCAGAAGATTTCTGGCCTTAATCACAATGTTCCTCCAAGCTTCTCTATATTCCTCTGTGATCCTATTTTGTCCTATTCCTTCCAGATGACTTTGCATTTCATCGAAATCTGGATCGTTCAAGAGGTCTTCTTCCATCTGATAGTTCTGTCCTAGTAACTTTTATGAGGAATTATTCTTCTCGTCTCTTATTAGGTCATAAAAAGACCAATCTTCTACTTTTAACTATTGTTACGTGATCTGGTCCCAGGTACGGGCTTCTTATTATCCTATTCTTTCTAATTCGCTATTGTCCATTGTCTTGAACTGGTCCAAAAATCTTTCTGAATATTTTGTTATCAATATTATTATTGTGACCAGCCTCATGGGTTAGTGGTCAGAGCTTCTGACTATAGTTCATGAGGTCCCGGGTTCGATTCCCATTGGAATAGGAATTTTTCCTTTCATTCAATTAGTGTTCTGCCCAAGGTCAGGTCTTTCACTGCAAACCCAGCTTTCTCCAATCTTTCCTATTTTCTGCCTTTCTCTTTGTCTCTTCATCTGAGCCATATATCTTAATTTCTTCTGTCATCTGATATCTTCTACTGCACCGAACTCTTCTCTCATTCACCATTCCTTCCTGTGCATCCTTTACTAGGCAGTTTCTTCTCAGCCAGTGACCCAACCAATCCCTTTTTCTCTTCCTGATCAGTTCCAGCATCATTCTTTGTTCACACACTCTTTCCAACACAGTTTCATTTATTATTCTGTCTGTTCATTTCTCACGTTCTATTCTTCTCCAGATCCACATTTCCAATGTTTCTATTCGCTTCTCTTCACTTCGTTGTAATATCCATGTTTCTGCCCCCATTCAATACTACACTCCACACAAAGTACTGTAGTATTTTCCTTAGTTCGCAGAAGATGCTCCTTTTTCTATGAAAAGCTGGCTTTGCCATTGCAATCTTCCTTTTGGCTTTCTGGCTGCAGCTCATGTTACTGCTTATACGTAATAGGCCTAGGCATATCCTAAGTATTTGAAGCTGTCCACTTGCTCTACTGCCTCATTTAGAATTCGCACATTTACCTTCTTTATATTTCTTGCGGCAACCATGGTCTTCGTCTTGTTGGCATTTATCTTCATTCCATACCGCTTACAGCTGCCATTTAGATGTAGCAGCATATCCCTCAGTATCGTCTCCTATTATGTTAACAACGCCATATCATCAGCAAATCGTACGCACTTTATTCTTCTTTCTCCTACTAACACTGCTCCCATGTTCTAGAAACAGTTCTTCATCACACCTTCCAAGTAGATGCTGAACAGGGTAGGTGATAAAGAATATTCTTGACGTACTCCTCTCCCAATTTCAATTCTTCTCCTATCCTGACTTTGACTCGTTGATTCATACAAAGATTAATGAACAGTCTTCTCTCTTCTCTTCTTTTCTTTAAGATCCCCATCAGTTTTCAAAAGCCCTTTTAGGTCCACAAATACTACACTTCTTTATTCTTCCTTAAAGGGGAATATTCCTGAGTTCGTCCATGGTCTGGAAATTACCTTAGGCTTAGGTTTAAGACCTCTCCTGTCACTCCATAATCATCCTATCTTAATATAATCGGGGCAACGTAACTCCGCCTTCCAGGCGCCCCAGCCTCAGAAGTGGGTTACAAATAGGCCTAAGCCATTGCCAGGAGAGATCAGAAATGTCAAATGACAACTTGGTGCATTGGAACAAAGAATATTATTATACTCTCTGTTTTCTTTGTTAAAATTCTTGTTCCTGCTCCGTATCTTATCAACATTGGTTAGAAACTAGGAATGGTTAATTACCAATTTGCCTACTGCGTATGACAGGACTGTTGATAAATATTTCACTATAGGCTATATTTCGTATTTGCCAAATTTTTATCAGTAGATGGGAAATTTGTTAATTAAACTAAATTAAAATTTATTTAGGCCACGTTTACGCCATCCCGAGAATTGAATGTTTAATAGACGACAAAAGGACAGGATATTTTGTTTGGAGTTCCCTCATTCTGCGGCAAGGTCTTTCAAGTAGCCTAAATCTGGGGTACAGGCCTCCAGATTTAATTTCAGCTTCCATATTTTCCAGGCACTTCGGTTTCTTCTGCCACTGTTTGTATTCCACTAGTATCTACATTATTTCTGTACGTTGACCTCATCGATCCTTATTAGTCTGTGTAGTTGAAGTTAATGCTTAATAAGAAATCGCATTGCATTCTGTTAGAGATTAGGCCTGATGTTTAATATGTTTTGTTTTGTGCATGGGAGGTATGGTCTGAGTTTGAATTTCTTCCTCCTGATTGTTGCCCGATCCTATGCTAGGAATGAGGAGGGAGGGACATGAAAGTGAGGGGAAGATAGAAGCGGCAGTACCATTTGGTAAAAACCTGTTTTTTAAACTTTAATACAGCGGAATAAAAAAATTGTATAAAACATATACTTTGTTCTTCTGAACAGAAAAGCACGTACCGACCATGACGAGAGGCATCTGTTATTTTATAATAGAAGTTCGACCTAGTGTTGGGAATATGTTACGCGTATCTTAAGCTTTATTGTTACTTAAAAATTAAATTCTCGCCCACGTACTTAATATAGCCTACGAACTGGAGAATGGAATGTATTGTAGGCTATACCATGAACTGGGTAAAAGCAAAATCATTGTTACTGTAACGATAATAATAATAATAATAATAATAATAATAATAATAATAATAATATAATAAGTATATTATATAATAATAGTTATTATTATTATTATTATTATTATTATTATTATTATTATTATTAACCATTATTATATAATATACTTATATTATTATTATTATTATTATTATTATTATTATTATTATTATTATTATTATTATTATTATTATTATTTCGAATTTTCTTTGTCCAGATCGGAAAGTGAATTCTTCTTAAATTGGAACTAGTCTATCTAATACGGGCATTAAGTAAGTAATGCTTATTGTTATTTAGTCAACTCTCCGAAGATAGATCTGAACTTCACAAGTTTTATCAACAAAGCACCACTTAAGAGGCAGCCAACGGCGTGGCTCAGTCGGTTAAAGCGCTCGCCTGCCGGTCTGAAGTTGCGCTCAGGCGCGGGTTCGATTGGATTTTTTCCGAGGCTTTCCCCAACCGTAAGGTGAATGCCAGGTAATCTATGGCGAATCCTCGGCCTCATCGCGCCAAATACCATCTCGCTATCACCAATCTATCGACGCTAAATAGCCTAGTAGTTGATATAGCGTCGTTAAGTAACACACTTATGAGGCAACTAGGCCAGGAGATAATGGGGTAGAGTGGTCAGTTCTTTTCCTCCTCCATTGCATACATTGCCGACCAGATACATATTACACAAGTCAGACTTCATAATACTTATTATAGACATATTTCAAATATCCAGTAGACTACATTGTCATTGGATATTGCATTGCAGATAGCCTATTTGTAATTACTAGGTCAAAAAATGTTATTTACGGCTCAATAATGAGAATTAGAATATAATATTTACATCTAAAGTGTGGCAAATGAGATGAATTAATTATAATTATACGTATGTGTAGAAAATAAAATGCAGTTCTTATATAGGTTGTGCAGGATTGTATTCAAGATGAGACGAATTTTAAAAATATAATTACTGACTATATTAGAACGGAACAATGAATGTGATGGCAACATGTTCAAAGATTGAAAACAACAGATGATCCAATGAGTGCGTTTAATTGGTGTTGAAATGGATGAAGAAAAAGGGAAGATGAAGAAAATCGTGAAAAGCGGTTACAAGGTAAAGAACGTCTACTGTTGGACAGACTAACTTTATTGGGAATCACTGTATACATTATTATTAGGGACAGTAACTTATTTTTTGGTGAAATAAAATGACTGATTTCGGTGTTAAACCTGACACTATTTCGATGGGTATTTCGTGAAATAAGTTATCAATTCGGTGGATATTTCGTAAAATAAGTTCTCAATTAATAAGTAGACCAATTACGTCATGCCTTCTCACTGTCCACATGCACGGAACCATTGTGCCTGCAAACAATTCACACCAGATTCTGTGGTCCTCTAGTAGTCTCCCCAAAACCTCTTCATATGAAAATATAACCTCAGTTGCATAACATATTGCAGCTAAGATTGAAGAATGTTGTATGTATTTGACTGTATGTAGAGAAATCGATATTTTTCTATAGTCATAGAGATAGTAAAAGTGAGTGTAGGCCTACAAATATTCATAGAGAAAATACAAATATATTGGCATTACCAAGCTATTTACAAATTAACTCAAAAGTCAAAAACATGTATTTTTAACAATATTGAATACAATTTTTATGCATAGGCCTATTTCGTAGTTTTTGCAATAGAGGAGGTAAATTCATTTTTGTTTTATAATTTTAATTTGTACTCACTAGCTAGCTAGTTAAATATATAAAATAAATAAATAAATAAATAAAATTATATTCCGTGACTATTGACATAGCTATGTATATCGCACAATGATCTAAATTTCGCGTTACTTCGCTAGTTTTTTTTTGCTTAATTATGGTATTTTAGGTAGCCTATCTACTAGGGTAACTGTAACAAATAAAGTAATTCTGGAAAATTTCGCGCGTATCGCTATTACCAAAGAATACGGTACCTGATTTTTTTTTCATGTTTTGGCAATTGTAATGATGAAGATGATACTCATGATTATCATTATTGTTATGATTTATAAGCAGCTGACATTCCTATGTATAGTCTAACGCCGTCAGGATTAAACTATTATTTAGGGATGTGACCTATAAAATGCAATTGGGTAACAAGCTGTAAATCTAATGTTACTTAATGTATTCCTTAAACGATTGAATTTATTACCTGTCACTAGGTATGTTAAACGAAAACAAAGGGTTTCTTTAAAAGAATGCAGGAAAAGGGGTGTATGTCCATTTTATTAAATTCTGTACGCGGTACGTCTTTAGAATCTCTTCCCCAACTTTTATGTAAATGGCAGCATGTCACAACAATAGGTTTGTAACCACACTGCATATCTATTTACCATGCCATGTCATTGTCTCAATAAATACTCAAAATGGCCTTATGACTTTTTGTGCTGTAAGGATTGTAATGAAATTCAAGTGATATACAAAATGAACCTTAACGTGCAGTGTAAGATGGACCATTTTAACTCTAAATAAAGAGGTGGAGTATGCTATGGCTATTGTATGAGACTCGTGTACCACAGCGATTCATAATACGCGTGTGTCATACATGGTCGAATACGATGCCATTATCAAACAATTACAACACAGATTTTTTTTATTCAGGTTTTGTTAACAATGTGACAAGCATACACCAGTTTTTTTAATTGTGACGATGTGTCATTACAAAAACGTTAATGTATTACGTACCCATGGGAAAATATGCGCTACATTATTATTTGTGAAGCTTTTTATCAAAAGCCTATCTGTGAAAACGTCGTCCATCATTTTGATTTATTACTTTTAAATTATTTATTAGAACACCCGTATCCTGATTACATATCAAGCAGTGCTTTGTTTATTATGTATTATTTATGAATTATATGTAATCACTACAATGTTAAATCGTAAATAGTAAGAGCTTTATATATTTGATATCATTCCTTATTCGAGTGGAGTAGCGATATGTATTGGCCTGAAACGGGAATATCTTCGCAGATAATTTAGACATTCAAATTAAACGAGGAACGCTTTTGATTATCTTTAAATTAACCATTGAAAATATACATAATTAATAGTCAATAGTAGTAGCAATAATAATAATAATAATAATAATAATAATAATAATAATAATAATAATAATAATAGACATAATAATAATAACAATAATAATATAAGGAACATGTAAATATTATTAGGCCCTGTTATTATTATTATTATTATTATTATTATTATTATTATTATTATCATTATTATTATTATTATTATTATTATTATTATTATTATTATTATTATTATTATTATTATTATTATTATTATTACTTACTTACTTTTAAGGAACCCGAAGATTCATTGCCGCCCTCACATAAGCCCGCCATTGGTCCCTATCCTGAGCAAGATTAATCCATTCTCTATCATCATATCCCACCTCCCTCAATTCCATTTTAATATTATCCTCCCACCTACGTCTCGGTCTCCCTAAAGGTCTTTTTCCTCCGGCCTCCCAACTAACACTCTATATGCATTTCTGGATTCGCCCATACGTGCTACATGCCCTGCCCATCTCAAACATCTGGATTTAATGTTCCTAATTATGTCAGGTGAAGAATACAATGCGTGCAGTTCTGTGTTGTGTAACTTTCTCCATTCTCCTGTAACTTCATACCTCTTAGCCCCAAATATTTTCCTAAGCACCTTATTCTCAAACACCCTTAACCTATGTCACTCTCTCAAAGTGAGAGTCCAAGTTTCACAACAATAAAGAACAGCCGGTAATATAACTGTTTTATAAATTCTAACTTTCAAATTTTTGACAGCAGACTGGATGATAAAAGTTTCTCAACCGAATAATAACACGCATTTCCCATATTTATTCTGTGTTTAATTTCCTCCCGAGTATCATTTATATTTATTACTGTTGCTCCCAGATATTTAAACTTCTCCACCTCTTCAAAAGATAAATTTCCAATTTTTATATTTCCATTTCGTACAATATTCTCGTCACGAGACAAAATCATGTACTTTGTCTTTTGGGGATTTACTTCCAAACCTATCTCTTTAGGCCTACTTGCTTCCAGTAAAATTCCCGTGTTTTCCCTAATCGTTTGTGGATTTTCTCCTATTATTATTATTATTATTATTATTATTATTATTATTATTATTATTATTATAAGCTACAGTTTTATCATTATTTAAGTTATAAATTTAACAACACAAGTTGAAAATTTTATTGCATGAAAGATTTAGAATTTTTGTAGAAAAGATTTTTTCGCTACTATTCTTGACGTCACTGGGAAGAAATCTGTACCAACATTATAAATTTGCATTGGAGTTTTTTCTAATCTAGCCGAGGCAATTGTAACAGAATTATAGACTACAGATGGATAGGATGTTACTGTTTCCATCTGACTAAAGTGAAGTAAGTCAGGCTTAGAGAAAGGTTAAGTTATTAGGCGTATTAGACCAAACAGAGGCTGTATTTGAAATCTACATATTTGTAAAACTTAATTTTAATGCACAAAAGAATAGGCTACACAAAGATCTTGGACACAGTGTGTTCCGTTAATTTTTGTCATGATTTAAATCATACTTAAGTATAGCTATACATACACACACGTACGTACGTAAATAACCAACTAAAAATAGGCCTACATATCAACCTATCAACCTCCATACATATGTAGGCTACATACATAGGCCTAAATACATATACATACATACATACATACATACATACATACATACATACATTCATTCATTCATTCATTCATACATACATACATACATGCATGCATGCATACATACATACATACATACATACATACATACATACATACATACATACATACATACATACATACATACATACATGCATACATAGGGTAAAGTTGCCTAATTCCGTGATATCCTTAATCCCGTGATACTTTGCTTAAATTTAATGTCAGTCAAAGTTTTGCCATTCGACCATAGCGCCAGACATATTTCTCGAAACAGTGCATCTTCCGCCTATTTTTGAGACATCGGTGAACTTCCTAGCAATATGCCCAATCCCATAACAGTCAGTGAAAAGAATGTGTCATGGAATTACGTAACTTTACCCTACATACATACATACATACATACATACATACATACATACATACATACATACATACATACATACATACATAGGCCTACATACATACATACATACGGAAAGAAATTAATGTTATAAACTTTAATTTTTTAAGCAGTGAAGTTAATTTTTTATTTTCTGCGCATTTGATGTATGGTTTTCGTAATGGCGTCCGACATGGATATGAAGAGGATGCAACCGTTCAGTCTATTATTGTAAATCTGGCGTCACAATATCCGTTTTGACAAATCGGACATCGTCAAATTTAGCACGCCATTGATCCCATTGGCTGTCAGCCAACTCTTCTTATCGAATAACTTGTGCTGGATAGCTGACTGTAAGGGGGAAGTTTTGGAAAATGAAATAGTTTATTATATCCGTCTGATTTACCGTGTCCATGAAAGCTAATAGAAAGGATATCGTGGAATTGATATTCTGTCTTTCATGTTCTCAGTATTGTTCTAATTTAATTTCCCTTATTCTATCAACTTAGTAGATTGTTATCAGGTGCATCATTAACCGAAAGACTGAAGCCTACAGTTTCAATTCTGTAAAATGTTCGGTCTACAAAGACTGTCAAACCAGGTTTCTTTCGAGGTATTCTCATTTTCTCTATGATTGCTTCCAACATATTCCGTCGTAGTTACAGACCCAGGTGCTCCGAAATATGGTAGTTAATAGGATTATATGGAACCAGTAATTTGAGCTGAATATGGATTGATAGAAAGAGTGAAGCAGCTTGTTCATAATAGACGTGGATAATAGAATTTTCTCATGAAATTCCTGCCTGTGTATGGAACCGGTGCTTGTTCTGCGTTTTGAGGATTTTTCTGAGATCATCCTGCTGATAAGATGTTACCTTCGTTCAAGTTGGATGATCGTTCAACACTGCTGAGGCATGTGTACTTGAGACCAGCTGTCGGCTTATCGACATTGGCCCGTCATAGGCTGTAATGTTACAAATTTAATTTAAGAAAGAGCGGGATAGAAATAGATTTTTCTATTAATTGTTCTTCTTTTTCACTACACAATGGCTTGTTCCGACTTCACAGTTGATTCTTTAATCGTCCTTTAGATCTTCCTATGTCTCATGTTGTGAGTTCGATTCCCTCTTAGGTTGACTATCTGGTTGGGTTTCCTCCGAGGTTTTCCCCAACTGTAAGGTGAATGCCAGATAATCTATGGCGAATCCTCAGCCTCATCTCTTGAAATACCATTTCGCTATCACCAATTCCATCGATGCTAAATAACCTAGTAATTTATAAAACGTCGTTAAATAACCAACTAAAAAATAATGATGAAGTTCTTGGTGTCTGGAATTTTAACTGTGGCAATTGAAATAATTACAATTTTTCTCATAACTATTCTTGGAGTAAACTATTAATTTGCGTTGGATACTTGAGACAAAGAGGAAGGCGGAAAATAGGAAAGATTGGAGAATGCTAGGTTTGCAGTGAAAGACTTCCCTTGGCCAGAACACTTATGTAAGTTATGTACCTATGTACTTTCTGACCCAGGCGAATCAGTTGCTGTAGGCTAAATTGAGTTTCACACTGCAGCATCATTTTCAAATTTCTATCTCAATAATGCAAAGTTTGAATTAAAGGTGACTCAGGTGTAGGGAAACAATTGGTAAGTTATTGCACGCAACATTCTAATTGGACGGAGTTACGCAATAAGAGACCAACCGCCAAAAACCTATTTTCAAGATACTGACTATTGAAATATATCTGGTTTTTATAAAAAAACGTTTTATATTCTTATGCAAGAAGTATTGTAACATTCATACTATTACAAAAAAATAGTATAAATAATACAAAAAAAAGGCTAACCAATTTTTAATAACAGACCAGCAATTGATTTAATATTGGAAAGCAAAATAAATAGATAAATTTTATACAATAAACGAATTTTGCTTATAAATAGCAGCAAATGCAGATATGGCATTCTTGATTTTTTTTGTCCGAGTTAAATAATTCAGTCAACAACAGATTTATGCAAATATATCTTTTTTTTTTTTTCAAATTGTCGGTTGATCTATTGTTGCGTAACTCCATCCAATTTTATTGTATGATTGTAGGTTGCTTAATCTACATGCTTGTGAAAATAAAGTTTAGGCCTACTGTTAAATAATAGGCATACTCGTACGTCTTTAACACAATCTGTTACGGTAATTTGATTAAGTTATTATCAATTAAGTTATATAAATTTAAGAGAAGTAGTGTTCCTTCAAATAATTATGGCATTAGTCCTCGAAACATAGTGGTAGTGGTGGTGGTGATGGTAGTAGTAGCTGTAGCAGCAGCAGTAATGTAACATAATATTCTAATAATCGCTTTGCTTCTCCACTTTTCAATTTGTCTTCTCTTCAAGTAGAACAGAGCATTCGCCGTACGGGCAAATCTTTTAAGTTTGAGTTTGTTTGAGTGTCAGGCTAACGCTTCAATGGATATTTATTTGGAAAATAATTTCATAATAGATTGTGTTATTAGTTACTGAGTTAGGCCTATTATACGGCCTACAACTTTCTTATCGGAGTGTTCGTCCCAGACACCATGTATATGTGTAATGTGTAATAAAATTAATGTGCCGGTATCATAGGACCGTTTGTGCAAAACTTACTAACTGAAAAAAACTAAATTTTACAGGAGAGACAAAAAACTGAATGAAGACAATTAGTAGGTTATAGGTGCAACAATCACACTTTGACATACTACAATGAAGAGAGATAATTCAATTTTACTAAGATGCCTTTAACATCGTATAGAGGCTTGCCTTATGTTAACGGATCCACCAGAATCTCAATTTTGCAAATTTTGCAGTTAGCAAGTTTTGCAAAATCAATGTCTATATCTGTCTCAGTCTCCATGGCAACTGAGATTGTATAAGATCAGTATTTTTTTTCTGAATGTAAAAAGACCTACAGTAGGCCTACTTACATAATATGTTAATTATTTATTTCAAACAAAGGAATGCTATAAAACATTCTCACCACCTGCGAAAAATACATCAACATAAATGAACAAATACTTCGAAAGTAAATTGAAGTGTCATTTAAATTAATAGTTTTGGTAAAGAGACAAGCAGTCGGTAGAATTGTGGGGCATCCTATGGCAACTCTAGTATTGAACTTCTCTTGAATGTTCATTCATGTTACTAAATTATAAGGCAGTTTATTATCCAGGCTGGAGAGGTAGACCATAGCTTAAAGGGCAGTCAAATTGTGGAGTCAACGCTCTTCCCCACCTTTCTCCCCCCCCCCCACAACCCCTCACAGAGCCCAAAAGCGAATAGTGATAGAGGAAGAGAATGGGTGTCTAAAATGGCGTCCCTTGGTACTTGTATACCTCTATAAAATCTGTTTTATTGGCAACCTGTGGTCAACGCGGGGGTGGTGGCTAGCGAGAATAGTATATAAAGTGTTTTGGCGGAAAGGGATGAGGGGGTTTACAGAGGTTGAGAGAGTGAGGTAGGAAGTTAAAAGGGGATGGTTTCTCTCTACTCTAAACTGGGGTTGACCAACGGAACATCTCGCCTCGACTGGACACAGGAAGCGGAAATTAGCGGATAATAACAGGGAAGAACCTCACCCCCTGGAGAGACCTAGAGTGGAGGGGTGAGACACTATCTATAATGCTGACCTCTAGTGGTAGTGATAATGCAAAGTGGACCAGACACTCCGTGTATATGTGTGGCCGGACTTTATAGCAGCCATATTTACCACCCCCATCTCCTCCTGCTACTCTACAGTCCAGAAAGATAAACTTGGCTATGGGATGTATTCCTGGGGGGTTGAAGTAAAAACCAAGTGGATGCGGGGTGGATAGATGTATCTCTCCCGTGACTTATAACTCATAGCCCATATTTCTAATTTCGTATGTGGTTTAACTAAATCATATCGTCGGCAGTCTAGTTTGAGCCACTGCGTTTTTACGCTTGCTCGCTCTCTAATTAGTTTCACTAATAGACGTGCATGCTAATCCTGTCTTGTAACCTAGGTTGCATTTAATTATACTGAAGTATTAGCCTAATTTCCATATTCTTCCAGGCATTGCAGGTGCTTACTTGCCTGTCTTCATACCTACGCCGCCCATTATTACTTTCTTTCTTCCTTACCTTTTATCCGACTTACACACCAAAGGGGGTAGGAGAGGAGTATCAGTTCACAAATGCGGGGCTTCCTGTTCATAAAATCGGCATGACGCAGGGTCACCGCAGAGATATCACAGGACAGTCACAAGACAACGGACGAACGCTCAGTCCCGTGGACGGAAGATAATTTATAAGGCGCTGTGACACAATCGCGAAAGATATCTAGAGAAGAATAAAGAAGTGTACATAGTATTTTTGGATTTAGAAAAGGCGTTTGACAGAGTAAATTGGAATAAACTGATGGGGATCCTAAAGAAAATTGGCGTGGATTGGAAAAAGAGGAAACTGTTCAGTAATCTTTATATGAAACGAGAAAATATAGGATAGGAAAAGATATGTCAGAATGAAGTGAAATAGGGAGAGGAGTACGACAAGGATGCCCTTTATCACCTACTCTGTTCAACATCTACTTAAAGGATTTAGTGAAGAACATAGGAGTGATAGTAGGAGGAAGAAGAATAAAAGAATAAAATGTGTAAGATTTGCTGATGATATGACGTTGTTAGCAGAATAGGAGATGATCCTAAGGGACATGCTACTGGAGCTAAATGACAGCTGTGAGTAGTATGGAATGAAGATAAATGCCAACAAGACTAAGACCATGGTCATAGGAAGAAAAGTAAAGAAGGTAAACTTGCGAATTCTAAATGAGTCAGTAGAGCAAGTGGACAGCTTCACATACTTGGGATGTACTCTAAGCAGTAACATGAGCTGCTGCCAAGAAGTCAAAAGGAGAATGGCAGTGGCAAAGGAAGCTTTTAATAGAAAAAGGTGCATCTTCTACAGACCTGGAAAAAGAACTAAGGAAGAGACTAGTGAAGTGCTTTGTGTGGAGTGTAGTGTTGTATGGGGCAGAAACATGGACATTATTGTACGGTGAAGTGAAGAAAGGCGACTAAAAGCATTTGAAATGTGGATATGGAGAAGAATGGAGCGAACCTTAGTGCAGTCAGCTTGTGTTGGCTGGGAATGTGACTGGCTGGAGAGTAAGCGCAATTTGATATAGGCCTACTACTTAGGTCGTAGTGACCCACTCCCCATAGTAAAAGCTAAAAAAATAAACATTACGGATGATTCTTAATAAAATTGTGATTTGACTGTCATTAGTGTCATTAAATTTAGCAATGCCGATAGTGCAACCAATGGACTAGTATGGCTGTATGTCTCATTTCAAAATATTCATAAACAGAGTTTGTTATGGATTGGACTGTATCGTCTGTTTCCTGTAGTTTGCTGTTGACATTATTTGAAACGTTCCTGTACATTTGATACTACCTAATTAACCAATAGCGTACAGATATAGGTCGATGTATTGAATTCTCTTTGGTTATAATGAAGTCTTTAAAAATTCTGTGAGAAGAGGTTTTATTTCTTTGCTGAAAATATGTGGAAAGCATAATATTTACTGAATCATAAATAAATCACCCGACGTTTCACAAAAGTGGAAACTAGTTTTCGATTCAGAACAGATTCTAAGAGATTTATGATGGCCAAACCAACCACGAGACAAGGTTTTTCCAAGTATTTCTGTAGTCTGTCTGCCACTCTTTATTTTCAAAGTTGCTACATTGCCAATATACCTAGGTACAACATGTATGAAAATTCAGAGCTTCGCAGTTATTTTCGTGGCCCATTGACTGATTGCTGGTAAAATTCATGTTCTGGGAATTATAAATTAATTAAGTAGTAAAATATCGCTGCAATCGAAAAGTAGGCCTATTGGGAATAAATTTGAATAAGGAACAAAAAAAGTTTCCTTCACAGGCAGGATTCCAACCACGAAAGTCTTAGTTACCAGTCTATCGTGCTTTAAGTGAACAAGGCTCTGAAATCAGCTACAAGGGTCGGTCCGGTTTTTTTTTTTTTGCCACTACTGTACATCGCCGATTAGCAACATGCTTCAATGTTATGAAACGAATTATATACAATAGCCTACATATACAGAGTGGCAATAATGTAACTGTAGATTTTAGTAGCTTATTCCTTGGATAGACTAAAACAGACAATCTAATATCACATTAGTCCCAAGTGAATGGTTTCTCAAAAAAAAAAAAAAAAAAAAAAAAAAGCTTTCCCATAATTGTTAACATTTTACTCGATAAATACTATCTGTACGATTTTGATTATTACTCTTATTATTAGAGAAACTGACAAGGTATGATTTACCCCTTTGCAGTTTTTATATGAAATGGACGCTTTTCTTGCAAATTAAATAAAAAATTAACATGTACCGGCGTCGTTATTTCCTGCCATTAGGAAGTCGGGTAACCCTACTGCAGTGACTAAGGGACGGAATGCTGCTATTCAGATCTGAGTTTGTGTGTGTGTGTATGTGTGTTCGTAGGTGAGCCGGCGATGCAATGTTGCCAAACTACGCAGACTCTGAGTCTAGTTTTGTAATTAACCATGCACTTTATTGCAAAACGCATAATAGGTTATTTATTTATTTATTTATTATTTATTTATTTATTTATTTGAAGTGTTCTGTTACCCCCTTCCTTCTGCACAGTTATAATCACTTGAACTGTGTATATATCGTTCCCTGGCAGCTGGCCCAGGTTCGATTCCCGGTCAGGGCAATTTACCTGGTTGAGGTTTTTTCCGGCGTTTTCCCTCAACCCAATATGAGCAAATTCTGGGTAACTTTCGGTGTTGGATCCCGGACTCATTTCACCGGCATTATCACCTTCATCTCATTCAGACGCTGAATAACCTAAATGTTGATAAGGCGTCGTAAAATAACCTACTAAAATAAAAAAAAATCGTTCCCTGGGAAAGGGTATAAATTTTCACTTTTCTGCAGCCTGTCAAAAATTTTGTTGTAGACATACTACCGCTGGGGGCACAGCGAAGATCTGATATGTTGTAATAATTATTTATTACGAATATACAAATCTGTTGAATGGAAGTGTTATTAAATAAATATATAAGTAAATAAATAATAAACAAACAATTTCATTGCAAATCCTCTGCAAATTGTGCTTGACAAATTATCAGGTGAACTCAGAATAAAACTGTTGTTGATTGGAAGTCAAAGATACTATCGAAGTAATTAAATAAATAAATAATAAACAAAAAATTTCATTGTAAATCCTCTGCAAATTATGCTTGAGAAATTATCAGGTGAACTGAGGATGAAACTGTTGTTGAACATGTAAAATTTCTAGAGAAACATTTGAAGTTGAGTGTCGACGTAAATAAACTTTTCTGCCAAGCCCGCCCCCGCTTCTCGCAGTGAGTATACATATAAATTGTCATGTGGAGTACCTACCTAAAAACCTCCTTGCGTTAGCTACATATTATCGTTGTTAGTACAGACCTTACTCCATATAACGAAGCTCGCCGGCTTTTGCCCTTTTGCTGGAGCGGAGATTGTTAGAACAAGAGGGAGGGGGCGGTGAGTTACCTATAGCCTATTTACTGCAAACTAAACGTATATATGGCTCCAATTAAACTTGTGTTTACTTTGGTGTACTTTGGAATAAGGGATGAGAGAGATACAAGGGGTGATAGTGCGTAGTTTTAGGTAGTTCTAACTCCGAGAGGGTGTAGAAGGGATTTCCTTCTTAAGTGAGGGGATGAGGATGATTTCCATAGCACCTTGTTTCTTCCACATATTCTTCAAGCTTTTATGGCTCTTCCCCGTATTAGTTTCTTCTTAGTTGTTTGTACTATGGAAATATGTCTTACTGACAGGGCAAATAATGCCAATACTTCATGTAATTCATATGTAATAATAATAATAATAATAATAATAATAATAATAATAATAATAATAATAATAATAATGAGGTAGGCTAGACTTGGTTAATTTCTTTATACTAAGGTTTTGGTGCAAAAATGAGGTTCGACTTAAAAATATGTTTTTAATGTACTGTACGTACATTTTCAGATTTCAGGAAGTTACATGTCAACATTTTTACCTCAAATAAATTTATACAATATTTACAAATAAGGAATACAAATAAAAAAAAAACATGAGGGATAAATCGCAATATAGCGAACGCCAGCAGTGGAAGTTATTCTCACCCACATGAAATGTGCATTCGACACAACACTCGCCTATCACGTAGAGTGTCTGGTGAGCTAGTAGGGGAAAAGTGGAAGGGGTCGTGGGCGGAGCTTCTACGTTCGCTATATTGCGATTTAGCCAAAATGAGTATTCTAGAATGGTTGGTACAATTTCGTGATACTGCAAGGATATTTTCGTGATAGTCCTTAAATTCAAAATATTTAGGCATATTCGGTCAAATTTTAAATTTCTCAGTCAGATTTACTACCTACTACGCAAGCAATTAAAGTTCTTTCGGGATTTTGAAAGGTCTTGACATGTTTCATGAAACCACAGATCACAACTGACTCATCTTTCACCATCCTTGGCATCCTCGCAATTTCCTGAGCAAGATTCGCACAAATCATTAGGTTTAACATTCGGCTTTCCTTTAAGCATAGATCTTCTTTGTTTGGCTCCTGAAGATGATGCTGTTTCGTTGTCTACCTCTTTTAACTCACTTGAGATGCTGAAAATGTCATTCTCATTGACTACTGCTTTGGTGCCTTCTGGTTCTCGTCGAACTTCGAAGAAAAAGATTAGTTTTCTCTACGCAGTGTTCATTTGCTTAAGACACAATCAATTGTATCTTTCATATAATTTACATTGTATTTCTTTCCACATTTGATTATTTGTCATTTGCAACATTCTCGAAATGCGCAATATATCAGAGATGCTATGAATACACACACAGATATTATACGTTTCATGCATTTGATATTTCTTCCACTAGAGAGTGCTGTTATAGCATATAAAAAATTTAAATAGAAAAAAAATGGTCTCGGGAATGAGAAAAACACTAAGCAAACACTTCCCAAGATAAGCCTCTGTTACATAATCAGTGCATTGATAGGCATATATTTTTCACCAAGAATTATACAATGTTAGTACTTACCTTTGAAAACAATTTGGACCACAAAACACGATAAAAACTCTTTTTTTTTTAACAAAGGAAATCGCGTAGTGTATTCTCTCACAAATTCAAAGCTATAGATCTTACAACTCTTCAAGTAATTTCCAACCAATCCGCTCATATCACTGCAAGAACGCAGTGTACAAAATTTATGTTATAGTACATCTTCTGTCATTTATACTATTTTGTCGCTGGTATAATTTCGTGGTAAATTTAAAAAGTAATATCACGAAATTATACTTGTCACGAAATTAGTTAAGTTTGCCCTACGTAATATATTAATTTAACTTGATGATCGGCAACATTGTCAGTGACAAGTTAGAACAAGAAATATCATATAGGTATATATTATATTTTCTTAATCTACTTTTGGGGACTTGTGTTTTTATTGATTACAGTTTCATACCATGACACAGTTGAATAACTAAACAGTAGAGTAAATTCTGTATTAAAAATTATTAAAAATGACCGTGATTTCATAACTTCATAATCATTTTTCTGCTTCTCACATTGCAGTATTGAAGTCAGATCTAGGAATCAACACGGAAGTCCACACCTGTGGAGTAACGGTCAGCGCGTCTGGCTGCGAAACCAGGTGGCCCGGGTTCGAATCCCGGTCGGGGCAAGTTACCTGGTTGAGGTTTTTTCCGGGGTTTTCCCTCAACCCAATACGAGCAAATGCTGGGTAACTTTCGGTGCTGGACCCCGGACTCATTTCACCGGCATTATCACCTTCATCTCATTCAGACGCTAAATAACCTAGATGTTGATACAGCGTCGTAAAATAACCCAATAAAATAAAATAAATAAATCAACACGGAAGAGTCAGAAAATCCTAACGAAGAAATTTATCTTGGATGTATGCACATTTTCTGCTCATAAATTACGAGAAATTATATGACAGTCAAAATCTGCATTAATTTTCTACTCGAGTTTAACACGAGGTTAAGTCTTACATTGCTACATTCGTGATGCCTTGTTTGTATTACCCAATGAGATTTACACTTCGTGACGTCAGTTTTAAGAATAACAAAGCTTTATACCTTGTCCTTTCATCTGTTGTTAACATGATTTTATTAGTGCTTCCTAAAGTCGTGTATCTAAATACATGTTGCTTATTTTTTTAATAACAATGGTAAAGATTGGAAGGCGTGAGTATAAAATTTCATTGCTTAGGTATGAAGGTTAGTGAATCCATCTTCATTCAACCGTGGAGAAAGCCCCAAGTGCCCCATTCTGTGTACGTTATAACGAGAGGTTAATAGTTCGAAGATCGGTATGTGTAGTAATAAATATTTTAATCATCAGATTAATTTTGCTGTGGTTCGAGACTTTTGGGTATTTGTACCGTGTCCTAGATGTAGAGCCATCCAACGCTTCTGAGCTACATGTCGGTCCATCTTCAGGGAAGGTAGTGAAAGAGTAACTGTTGGATATGTTATCAAGAGTTATTACTTTTCATGTTCCTGGCGATGAAGCCGACATATAGGTCCGAAACGTTGGATGTGTCTATAGTTAGCACACGGTAAAACTACCCAAAAACCTCGCACCATATTGATCATCATGGAAGGCTCAAATCTATTCCATTCTGCTGTGTTTATTGTGTGACCTTGTTTTGTTTGTTCATTTCTCCATAATAGTCCTGTATTGCCGTGATGAATGCAGGTGGTAGCCCTGGGAGAATCCTCCTCCTCCTCCTCCTCCTCCTCCTCCTCCTCTTCCGGATTCCAGGATGTTCCCCCTGAGGTATCAGACTTTCATTAACTAAAAATATAATTTATACAATATTATACTTTAGTTTTACATGACCTTTCAGTAACTAATCCTCTCGTGTAGCTTTCGAGGTAGTTTTTCCTTGAAGGTTTGTTTGTAGGAGATTTTAGGAAAGGCTAGCTGGCGACATAATTCCTATAACCTAGTCTGCTTTCTGATCTTGATTTGTTGAAATTTAAACAGTCTGATTTTGATTGTTACACTTTATAAATCAGATGTGCTGTTTCTTTATTGACGTGATTTTCAGTTTAGTTTTGTTTAGCAAATGGAAAAAATGTTATTTACTTGTATATGTAGTTAACTTATAGCTCAGTAAATATAAATATTTCAGTGTAGGATATCAGAACATCGGACACTGTTTACTTTTCTTAAGAAGAAAATACGTGTGGAGGAATCAATGGGAAATACAACCGTTGCATTTAATGAAAATTCTGAATTGGCGTTAAGTGAAACTGAAATCTGTGAACCGGTAATTCCAACTGTGTTAGATTCATATAATGCTGTTAATGGTGACTCGGTGAATAAAACAGTTGAACGTGAAATTAAATATAAAAAACGATAGGAAACCAAATATGATTAGTTGCATTTGATCGTACTCTGAGTGATGCATTTTGTAAGCTGTGTGAAATGTATTTAAAAGTGACATCGAAGCTCTTAAAAAACAGGCGAAGTATTCATTTCAGTGGCCCTTAAAAGCTTAAGAAAGCTACTGTACTTGAAGCATTTTTCTAATTTAATCGAAGAGTAATTACTGCCTGCATTAAATTTAGTCGGTTTAAAAAGAAATTATGGTTTATTTAACGACGCTCGCAACTGCCGAGGTTAACCTATATCAGCGTCGCCGGTGTGCCGGAATTTTGTCCCACAGGATTTCTTTTACATGCCAGTAAAACTACTGACATGAGCCTGTCGCATTTAAAAACATCTAAATGCCATCGACCTGGGTCGGGATTGAATCCTCAACCTCGAACACAGAAGGCCAGTACTATACCAACTACGCTACCCAGGCCGACTAGGCTGTTTATGTTAAACGGGAACGTAACGCTAGCTTTATGTGTCAGTTTTACACAAAATTATAGGTAGTTCATATTCGCCATGTTTTGCACAACAACAATATTTTTAAATTAATGCCTATATTAACAAATAGTGTTGTTGTTGTTATTTAGTCAACAGTCCGAAGACAGGCTTGAACTTCATAAATGACACCAATGAGGCATCACTCATGATAAGGTATAAGTTACATCGCTGACTAGTAACATATGTCACTAATCAGACTTCAGATGTATACAAACAATAATTCTTTCTTTGACAAATCTTCAATTGGTGTAGTATTTAAGACAAATTGATATAAGTTAAAGTTCACACCTGTGGAGTAACGGTAATTTTATTGCCACATGCTTTTTAAAGAACTCTGTCTCTGAGGAGAAAAAAATGCACCTGTGTAAAAATCGTAATTCTATCACTATTCTTCCCCTATCGTTCTCATATTAGAATCCCTCATTAGATATTCTTACATCATAATTAAAATTTACCATTCCGAGACTAGGCGACACAAGAATAACTCTAAATCATTATTCCTGGCGGCTCAAAAAACCAAAATGTAATCGATTTATTTGCGGCGATATTTGAGGATCGACAGATTTTTTAAAATAATATTTATGTTGGTATAAGGTGAATTATTGAGACTGCGGAATTCTGCTTTGAATTAGTGAACTATCTGTAGGATAACAATGCAAGGAATTTGCCTCTTGGCCTTTATGGAATTTGTCGATAACTTAACCACAGCCTGAAGATAAAATAACGCAGATTCTCCGAAGTCCTGTCTTGATATAGGTAGTCATAGTTAGTTGTCTGTATCAGGTAGAAAATGACCTTCAAAACACATGTTTTTAAGCGTTTTGGGCCATATTCATAGACATTCATAGCGCGGGCTCCCGGTGGATGATCAGCGAACTAACGTTTATCGTATTTATAAACCAGTGTTAGCTATCGCTAACACTTGTACTGAATCCTGTACAAGTAATCAGTCGATAGCCGGGGCTAGTTTAGCACGCTTGTAGCGCGGGCTAGCGAAATGTCTATGCATAGCACCCTTAACTTTAACTTGTTTGAAAAGTTTGTTAATATTGGGATAATGATGTAATATGTAAAATATACCTACAGATTGCACCGTAAGAAATGTCACTAATTTCATTTGAGATATTTCAAACAAAAAAGTTTAACACAATGTTGCTCGTTTTTTACTTTCTTTTAGAGAAAAAAAATTCTATGAAACATTTCTTATCGTGTTTTGGGAAAGCTATTGATTTAATATGCTCAGTCGATTTAAAAGAAAAGTGTAGCCTATTATGATAATAAATGATTGAAAGCATTTTAGTTTTGTCCTTTAAATGTGCAGAAATTTGATTGGAACAAATGCAACTTTTCGTTCTGAAAAAGGAGTTTTACAATGTTACATTTGTTCGATTCAAATTTCTGCACATTTAAAGGACAAAACTAAAATTCTTTCAATCATTTATTATCATAATACATTGCTCTCTTAAGTTGACTGAGCACGTTACTTACTTACTTACTTACTGGCTTTTAAGGAACCCGGAGGTTCATTGCCGCCCTCACATAAGCTCGCCATTGGTCCCTATCCTGAGCTCAGTCAATTTAGGCCTGAAAGAAAAGTGTAGCCTATTATGACAATAAATAATTGAAAGCATTTTAGTTTTGTCCTTTAAATGTGCAGAAATTTGATTGGAACCAATGCAACTTTTCGTTCTGAAAACGGAGTTTTACAATGTTACATTTGTTCGATTCAAATTTCTGCACATTTAAAGGACAAAACTAAAATTTTTTCAATCATATATTATCATAATACATTGCTCTCTTAAGTTAACTGAGCACAATACTTACTTACTTACTTACTTAATTACTTACTGGCTTTTAAGGAACCCGGAGGTTCATTGCCGCCCTACATAAGCCCGCCATTGGTCCCTATCCTGAGCAAAATTAATCCATTCTCTATCATCATATCCCACCTCCCTAAAATCCATTTTAATATTATCTTCCCATCTACGTCTTGGCCTCCCTAAAGGTCTTTTTCTCTCCGGCCTCCCAACTAACACTCTATATGCATTTGTAGATTCGCCCATACGTGCTACATGCCCTGCCCATCTCAAACGTCTGGATTTAATGTTCCTATTTATGTCAGGTGAAGAATACAATGCGTGCAGTTCTGCGTTGTGTAACTTTCTCCATTCTCCTGTAACTTCATCCCTCTTAGCCCCAAATATTTTCCTAAGCACCTTATTCTCAAACACCCTTAATCTCTGTTCCTCTCTCAAAGTGAGAGTTCAAGTTTCACAACCATAAAGAACAACCGGTAATATAACTGTTTTATAAATTCTAACTTTCAGATTTTTCGACAGCAGACTGGATGATAAAAGTTTCTCAACCGAATAATAACAGACATTTCCCATATTTATTCTGTGTTTAATTTCCTCCCGAGTATCATTTATATTTGTTACTGTTGCTCCCAGATATTTGAACTTCTCCACCTCTTCAAAAGATAAATTTCCAATTTTTATATTTCCATTTCGTACAATATTCTGGTCACGAGACATAATCATATAGGCCTACTTAGTCTTTTCAGGATTTACTTCCAAACCTATCTCTTTACTTGCTTCCAGTAGAATTTCCGTGTTTTCCCTAATCGTTTGTGGATTTTCTCCTAACATATACACGTCATCCGCATAGACAAGAAGCTGATGTAACCCGTTCAATTCCAAACCCTCTCTGTTAACCTGGACTTTCCTAATGGCATACTCTAGAGCAAAGTTAAAAAGTAAAGGTGATAGTGCATTTCCTTGACTGAGCACATTGGGAATTAAAAAAATTGCTTTCCCAAAACACGCTATGAATTTTTATCTTGGAAAGAAGAAGCAAAATTGTACTAAACTTTTTTTGTTGAAATATCTGAAAGAAGAACTTCCTGAAATTAATTATATTACTTACGATTCACTCCGTATTTGTTGTCTTATATCAAGAAGGAAATGGCAGAAGCATAAATGATCGGAATTGTCCATCTGTACGTTTTTGTGCAATAGCTTCGTTCTCAAGTGAAAACAAAACGTTACATCGACATTAGAGAAGTAGCCCTACACATACGAAAATGAGCCCCACTCATAGTGTTATTAGAAAAAAAATAATTTTATTATAATTATGTATGAATGACTTATCGAGAAGTTAAACCCTACTTTTATTAGTTTCTAATCCATAAAATTTACGTGGGCCTATGTCATTGCGATGAACATCAAAGTGCATAATTTTAACATTACTGAGAAGCCTATGGTATGAATTAGAACCCCATCTCGGACAAGTATGAGTATATGCGATGTAATTGAAGGCCATATTGTTGACACCACATTATCGGAATCCCACCAAATATATCTATAATTTTGAAGATTAAGCTAATAGCGTAATGTAGAATACAGCAGTTAAAGAAAGGGTGATACATTACTTCCTTAAGAGATTACGAATTATTACATTACTTAAGATTTGTAACTGCTCAATTTCTCGTTTGTAAGTAATCTTCTTACTGCTAGGTTCATGCTCCGTTATACACATTAATCAGTTTCAAGAAATGAATACATTACTGTTACTCAGTAGTGTACAGTGTAGGTACGGGTATCGTAGTATAAGTGCGAGGTTATGACGACCTGTAACACTCATACATTCAGGTATTGTTTGAATAATAGAAGACACGCCAATAATAATAATAATAATAATAATAATAATAATAATAATAATAATAATAATAATAATAATAATAGAATTGAACACGAATAAGAAACCATTCATCTTTCATTGACTTTGCAAAGCATTCGATATATTAAACAGGGTGAGATTAATGTATAGCTATATTTCAGACGATAGTAATGTAGGCCTACCTCTACAATTGATATAACAGGAATATTCAAATACAGAAAAAAATGCATTGCAGGGAGAGCCACAGATTTCATTCTGATTGGAAACCATTCCAGAATATGACGAGAATTTTGTGTACTATCTTTTATGTCCTTCATATTTGCGAGAATTTCTTAAAATAGTGGAAACAAAACTCCATTGAAGAATTTACAATGAAAAAAGACTCGCTTATTCTTCCTGTGTCCAATTTGTTATCCTTGTATCCTTGTTTTACTCACTGTTTTGCATGTTTCCTCCTTGTCTTTACCTTGTTCCCCTTTTATTCGTCGTATTCCAATGGTATTTCCCTTATTCTTGTCTTCGTCTTATTCTCCTTGTCTTCTCCTTGTTTTCTTTGTTTCCCTCTTGTTATACATATTATACACACTATTTAAAGGATGTAATTGATGTTTTGTTATTTGAAGCATTGTATCAGTGAAGAGGTGTATCGTGTCAGTGAAGTGTGAAGTATGTTTTGTCAGTGAAGTGTGTTTGTGTCAGTGAAGTTTTATAGTTTATAGTGGTAGTGCAAAGTATTTGAACAGTGAAATGTTTTTGAAGTGTTAGTGAAATCAGGGTAGTATCAGTGAAATGTAACGTAGTTCCAGTGCAGTGAGTGAGTTATCAGCGAAATGAGTCTAGTGCTGAAAGGTACTTTTGCCTTTATAAACTTATCATACTCGTGGGTTTTAGTTCGAATTTAGGGTTAAGTAACAAATTATATTTATTTTAAATGTTATTTAAGTGATAGTGCTTCATTTAATTTAGGATGCTCCTTGTTATTATTATTATTATTATTATTATTATTATTATTATTGTTACTATTAATTATTATTAGTATTATTAATATAATTATTATTGATTGTGTTTTCATTAATTGTCATTAATGAGTGTAATTACTTACCACTGCCACCGGGTATTTACTCATTTGCAGTGTGAATAAATACATACATCCGTGTATTCCCCTTGTTCTTCAGAGTATTCCCTTTGTTCTCTTTGTATTACCTTTGTTTTCTTTGTATTTATTTTGTTTTCTTTGTATCCCCTTGTTCTTCTTGTCTTCACCTTGTTCTCATTATATTCCCCATGTTCAAGTATTCCCCTTGTTCTCCTTGTATTCCCCTTTCCACTTTGTAGTCCCTTTTTCCTCTTTCTATTCCCCTTTTTCTCTTTCTATTCCCATTTTCCTCTTTCTATTTCCCTTTTCCTCCTTGTATTCTCCTTGCCCTCCTTTTATTCTCCTCTTAGGCCTAGACCTATTCACATTGTTTTCCTTGTATTCCCCCCACATGCAGATCTACGCAAAGATATGCAGCATAGTAATAGGTCTATTACTATGTATCTATCGATTTTTTTGTTATATACAAAGATCATCATCCCTAGTGGTATAATTTTTACACTGCTTGTTGTTAGATTCGGGATTACCGGATTCAAACCCTGCCGAGAGCGATGGACATTTTAAGGGCAATAATAATCCTTTTATGGAAGTAAAAATGAGAGATCCGTGTTTCAGATTTACAAGACGTAAAAGAATTATATCCCTGATGCGGGGATCGAGACAAATTTTAGCAGTTGTTTTTCGTACACTTTAAAGTTTATGAATAAGTGCAATTGGCCCCTATTGGTGACCAAGTGAGCCTGAGTTTGCGCCACCCTCCAACTGCATTATATTCACAAAGTTTAATATCGGTGTATGAGATCTGCTGTTGAGAGCAGAGGTAAACTTAGCTTGCATTTATCCAAAATTACACGGCATATATTATTATAAGAGCGAGTCATAATCCATTCAAAATTTTGTGCGTGTTGAATGAAACTTACGTCGGGGGGAGATGGGACATGGAATGTTATTGCAAGGTGACTATACGTCTGCCAAGGAAGTTGCAAGTTTAGACGGGTGCGGAGTGTACCTTACGGGGCCGCATCTTTTAGGAGTCTTGAGATTTCCACAGTGGGAGGGAAAATTTACAGCGGCTTAAAATGTCTGGCTGGATCTTGAAAATCCTGATGAATGTGGAGACTAAAGCTAAAGTAAACGAACGTCGCGACAATTTGCCATAGTATTTTTTTATATTTATTTCCTTGTTATATTTTATCTAAAGGCTTATTTACTTTAGTTCTACTCTTCCCGTATAGCAAGCAGTTTGAAGCGATAGAACTACTACTGTTGTTTTTTTTTTATACTTTTCGAGAGCACACTCTAAATAATATCGATGGTAGGCGTGTTGTCCCACCTCTATTTGTAATTGTAGAAGACTTTTTTTCTTTAGATTTCTCTGTTTATATTTATAGTCCTAATAATGCACGCGAGTGATATATAACTAGGAGTGTGTGAAGAAAATTGTCTTAATCTTAGGTTATGTCTTATTCTTTATTTAATAAGGTATCCATTCACGAACAAACTAGTGAAAGAGGGCGATAATAGATGGTGATTTATATTGCAACTGAAGACTTAAAAAAAATTGCCAGGAACTGAACCGAGTACACAGTTAATTGATTGTTCTACACTAGGATGAACATGGATGAGTTAGTTGAATGAGGTTAGATCAGGCTGTGTATCTAATTTGTAAGGCGAAAAGGTGAGAAAACCGAATGAGAAGATAAAGAAGAAGCAAACAAATAAAAAGGAATGAAGAAAAGAATGAAGATTAGTAAAAGAAAAGGCAGAAAGAAGAAAAGAAAACGATAGAGGAGACGAGATAGCAAAGGAATAAACAATGAGGTAGTAAAGGAAGAGTCGAAGAGGTAATAAATGAAGAAAGAAGGTAGTAAATGAAGAAGCGAAGAGGTATTAGAAAAAGATGCGAAGAGATATTAAAAGAACAGGCGAATAGGTAATTATTAAAGTAAGAGGCAAAGCGGTAGTAAAAGTAAAAGAAGAATAGGTAGTGAAAGGAAGAGAAGAAGAGTTAAAGAAAGAGACGGAGAAGTATTAAACGTGAGAGGCATAGATGTAGTAAAAGGAAGAGGAGAGATGAAATAAAGAAAAGGAGAAGAGATAGTGAAAATAAAACAAGAAGTAGTGAAAATAAGATAAGAGAACGTAGTGAAAGGAGAAGAAGAGGAGGTAGTAGAAGGAGGAGGAGAGGAGGTAGTGAAAGGAATAGAAAAGAATGTAGTGGAAAGAAGAGAAGAGGAGGTAGTAAAAGGAAGAAGAAAGGAGGTAGTGAAAGGAAAAGAAGAGAAGGTAGTGAAAGGAAGAGAAGAGGAGGTAGTGAAAGGAAGAAGAAAGGAGGTAGTGAAAGGAAGAGAAGAGGAGGTAGTGAAAGGCAGAAGAAAGGAGGTAGTGAAAGGAAGAGAAGAGGAGGTAGTGAAAGGAAGAAGAAGGGAGAAAGGAGGTAGTGAAAGGCAGAAGAAAGGAGGTAGTGAAAGGCAGAAGAAAGGAGGTAGTGAAAGGAATAAGAAAGGAGAAAAGAGGTAGTGAAAGGAAGAGAAGAGGAGGTAGTGAAATGCAGAAGAAAGGAGGTAGTGAAAGGAATAGAAGAGGAGGTAGTGAAAGGAAGAGAACAGGAAGTAGTGAAAGGAGGAAGAAAGGAGGTAGTGAAAGGAAGAGAAGAGGAGGTAGTGAAAGGAAGAGAAGAGGAGGTAGTGAAAGGAAGGGAAGAGGAGGTAGTGAAAGGCAGAAGAAAGGAAGTAGTGAAGAGAAGAGAAGAGAAGAGAAGAGAAGAGAAGAGAAGAGAAGAGAAGAGAAGAGAAGAGAAGAGAAGAGAAGAGAAGAGAAGAGAAGAGAAGAGAAGAGAAGAGAAGAGAAGAGAAGAGGTAATGAAAAAAAACTAAAGAAGAGATAGTGAAAGGAAGAGAAGAGGTAGTGAAGAAAACGAAAGAAGAGATAGTGAAAGGAAGAGAATATGTATAGAAAGAAAGAGAAGAGAATGTACTGAAATGAAGAGAAGGGGAGGTATTGAAAGGAAAAAAGAGAAGGTAGTGAAAGGAAAAGAAGAGGTAGTAGAATGAAGAGGAGAAGGCATAGAAGGAGAAACAGGAGAAGAAGAGGTAAAAGCAGAAGACGAAGTTGACATTGTAGAAGGGGACTAAAAGATAAGAAAGAGGGTAGACTAAGTATGAGAAGAAATGAGGAGGTGGAAGAGGAAGATGAAGAGAATGTGGAGAAGGGAAGATGAACACGAAAGTGAGGAGAAGCAAGTTTAAATAAAAATAAACTCTTAACTCATTTGAATGAAGTTAAGATGTCTCATTTACGTTTCTGAAGCTTGAAAATTATTGACCTATCTATTCTCTGCTGACTGTCGAAACCGGAGTTAGAATGTCACTGGGTTATAAGTTACCTATAAATTATGAGGGTTGTAACACATTCGTTTTAAAGTTTTGTGGTCGTAATGCATACCTATCGGAGGCATGAGATGTAGTCATTATACTGTATATTTAATCACGCTAATATATATGTTCTTTATTAGATTTCTAAATCATTTTTAACTTCTGTGGGCTACAAATAAGGGCTTCCGGTCTTTTAGGTGACTACATTTACCACTGGAATACTAGCCGTGTAACTTCTTGAATTCTTGTCCAGTTTTTGTTCTCTCCCATTCTCGCATTGGACGGGAATGAAACGAGTCCTTCATCGACAGGAATAAAACGATTCCTTGATCGACAATCAGTAATTTACATTTAATTTAACCACATGAAGGTGACTTCGTGTTACCTTACATGTTGAAAATTTGTTATTGATGATGATGATGATGATGATGATGATGATGATAATACGCCTAATAATAATTTTTGTTATTTAACGACGCTGTATCAACCACTAGGGTATTTAGCGTCGATGGGATTGGTGACAGCGAGATGGTATTTGGCGATATGATGCCGAGGATTACCTGATATTCGCTTTATACCCAACCAGATCAGCCCAAGCGGGAACCGACCCCACGTCCGTGTGCAACTCCGGATCGGAAGGCAAGCGCCTCAGCTGACTGAGCTACGCCGGTGGCTAATAATAATAATAATAATAATAATAATAATAATAATAATAGAATATAAACTACTCGATTATTAACGCTAATGAGATAGGAGACAGCGAGATGGTATTTGGCGATAAGAGGTCCAGGATTCGCCATAGATTACTTGTCATTCGCCTTTTGGTTAGGAAAAACCTCGGAAAAATCCAACCAGGCAAACAGTCCAAACGGAAATCGAAACCACGCCCGAGTTCAACTCTGGATCAGAAGGCAAGTGCCTCAGCCGACTGAGCTACGCAATGGCTAATATAATAATAATAATAATAATAATAATAATAATAATAATAATAATAATAAACTAATAGTGTAATAATAATAATAATAATAATAATAATAATAATAATAATAATAATAATAATAATAATAATAATAATGTGTTTCTTTCATGCCTTCAAGAAAGTAGGGCTATTCTTTGTGGAATATTGCTATAATCAAGTGTTATGTGCAAAAATTTAACTAGACCTATAATAATAATAATAATAATAATAATAATAATAATAATAATAATAGAATATAAACTACTCGATTATTAACGCTAATGAGATAGGAGACAGCGAGATGGTATTTGGCGATAAGAGGTCCAGGATTCGCCATAGATTACTTGTCATTCGCCTTTTGGTTAGGAAAAACCTCGGAAAAATCCAACCAGGCAAACAGTCCAAACGGAAATCGAAACCACGCCCGAGTTCAACTCTGGATCAGAAGGCAAGTGCCTCAGCCGACTGAGCTACGCAGGTGGCTAATATAATAATAATAATAATAATAATAATAATAAACTAATAGTGTAATAATAATAATAATAATAATAATAATAATAATAATAATGTGTTTCTTTCATGCCTTCAAGAAAGTAGGGCTATTCTTTGTGGAATATTGCTATAATCAAGTGTTATGTGCAAAAATTTAACTAGACCTATAATAATAATAATAATAATAATAATAATAATAATAATAATAATAATGATAATAATAATAATAATACTAATAATATTATATTATATATTATCATTATCATTATCATTATTATTATTATTATTATTATTATTATTATTATTATTATTATTATTAGCAAATTGAGAAAGACGTGTCTTTAAATTAGCTTAAGACTGTGCTAAATCACGAACTGAGATATCTGTCTAGTTTCATGGCCGGGATTCAAACCAATTACATCAGAATGTCACGTACTTCACATAAAATCTACATGGGCCTGCTTCAATTATAGGCACTTGATTTAATGATGCATGGACCTACCCCATTAATCACTCCTAAATGCATTACGTAAATATCAGACACTTTATTTCCTTGCACATACTCTTACATAAAACTAAATATTTTGCAAATATTTTGGGGAGTAAGGTATATATTTTTTTCAGTTGAGAGTTTAGATTGAATTTTATATAATTTTACATTGTTCATTTATTTCTTTCCGCTACGATTTATTTGTAAGTTATGTGTTACTATTAGGACTTAGATGATGATGATGATGATGATGATTATTATTATTATTATTATTATTATTATTATTATTATTATTATTATTATTATTAAACCACCACTGTGGCTCATGATTTCTTAAGTCGGATATCCCGGCTTAAAATCTATCCACCGTGAATTTAAAAGTTGTATTGGACAATTCCGTGATTCAGACAACTAAGATGTTTTCTCCGGTTTCTCTGTGACATCCCAACAATTCTCCATCGTAATTCATTACTATGCAATGTACACCCACAGCCTTCTATGCACTCTGGATAGTATCTGATGAACTATGTGGTCTAAACTACTCGGCACTAGCGACATCTGTGAACCACTCTCGTAGACTTGGAGAGAGAAATGGAAAGTTAAGGTCCTGCCATTGCATAAAAAATAATTAATATCAACTTGCCGTTATGTATTCAGCGGCATAAATAAAGTCACAAAAGTGCTGGATGGACTCACTACAGACTATGGATAAAAACAACTGTGAGGCATTACTTAGGGCTGGATATGTAGATCTAATTCCGATTCTTTGAACACATTGTGCCAGAAGCGCATTGTTTATTTTCAATGACGTAGTTTATGACTAGCCTGCAAGCCATACCTACTCTCGAGACCATGAGTTCGACCCTCATGTGGAACTAGTAGGATACTCATGAAGTGAGTAAATACGGATTATTCCTGCATGTGCTTCCTGCACTTGTTTTATCTATTTATTTATTTATTTATTTACTCACTGTGGCTTTCATTGAGACTCCTTTTCTATCACTTCGTTATCGCCATTTCACAGCCTCACTGTGTTTTATTCCCCAAGGACTATAATAATTATTATAGACCTGTCTTGAAAAGTGACAAATATGAAATTATTATTTCTGGTTACTTTCTTGGTATTGTTATCATTAACCTCTATTTTCTTCACTTTTGTTTGTCTGCCTGCCTGTATCTAAAATTGTCTATTTCTTATCTTTTTCTGTCTCAACTGTAGGCCTGTAACTTATGTAACTTACGTCTATGTGTTTGCGTATATCTTTCCATGTCTGTAAGGCTACCTACTCACCTATTTATCGAAGCTGTCCGTCTATCTGTCTTTCTTCCTTTTTGTCTTACTATCTTTCCTTCATTTTTGCATGTCACATTTGTCACAATAAAACTTTTATTGTAATGTATCTCTGGCTGTTTCAGCCTTACACACTAAAGACACATTGTCGTCGGGTCTCTTTATAGTAGGGTGAGCACGAAACAAGGTTTAGACCACTTAGTCATCACAGTACATCTCATTGCCATTTACCACGGCTCAACGTACCTCAGGCGGTAATGTCTTTGCTGATCTAGGACTGTGTTTGGGCGCGGGTTTGATTCCCGCTTGGGATGATTACCTGGTTGGATTTTTCGGAGATTTTCCACAACTGTAAGGCGAAAAGCAGGTAATCCTTGATTTTAGCTCGACAATTATCATTTCCCTATCACCAATTCCATGAACACTATATAGGCCTAATATGTAGGCCTAGTTGATAAAGTGTCGGGAACTGCTTACTTACTTAGTCGATCCTCTTCTACCACCTGGTGTAGAGGTTTTACAAAGAGCCTTCCATCTCTCACGGTCCTGAGCAATGGACCTTGCCTCTTTCCATTCCATCCCTCTCTCCCGCATGGTACCTTGGATTTCTTTTTCCCAGGTCTGCCTCGGTCTTCCTTTAGGTCTTTTTCCCTCCATTCTAACTTGCCACGCTATTTTTGGGTATCTATCATTGTTCATTCTAGCCACCTTAATTGTGATAATTTTATTTGTTCTACGAGAGGATCAATTCCTAGCCCTAGCCTTATTGTTTGGTTCCGTATTCTGTCTCTTCTAGTTTTTCCTTCTATTCTTCTTAAATATCTCATTTTCATGGCTTGTAGTTGGTCGGTAAGTAACCTATTAAAAATTAAGTTAATTGACAACTTACGAACATCTGTGCCCGAGGCGAGATTTGAAGCCACGACTGTGGTCTCCACACAACAACAGCGTTGTGCCTTATCCTTATAGATGGCTCCAGTGTCAAAATTTCATTTCATTGACCGGCGAACAACGTCATTGGTTATTATGTAATTATTACTTTACTGGCTAAAGTTTTTTTTATCATATTTTATCTGCGTGTTAATCGTATGTGTATGGTTGTGTGTTTCTTGCTGGTGATAAATAGGAGTAGTCGTCTGTATACAAATTTGAATATTTTTCGTGATATTTTCACCCATTAAAACAAAATCTATTGAGATCGCTGACTGTGAGATTGATGTTTTTAGAATTGATGATATAATGGCTGGAAGAACTATGGCGTGTTTAAGAATTTCTTGTAGTTCTTTTTATAGATCTTTTTTTATTTTAGTCTCTCAAGATGATAAATCGGATTACCTGAAGATTGCTGAAGGCCGACCCGTGTTCCAACAACGAAAGGATGAATTTGAATTGACCAATAGGAACGTCGGAAAAAGATAACCGGGGCCTTGCTCCCCCACCCACCCCCCAAGTCCAACAACATATACTTTGAACAGACATGGCGACTGAGATTTTTTGAAAGCTGTCTGCTCCCTCTCCGCCGCCCCCTCCCTGTGCTTTTGCCAGAGGACAAACAAGTATTTTTTTGTACGTACCCATGTTTACTTCTGAGGCTCTTACAAAAATAGTGACGTAGTAGTTTAGCTTCTCTTGCTATCCTATGATTTATGGACGGAATAGAAGGTTTCTGGAAGCTTTTGGAAACGAATTATGATGAAAAACAGTTTTATTTCTGCTATAAATCATATGAGTTATGGACTATCATCTAGCATCACATGAGAATCATTATTCTGAATAGATTAAGGTTTTGCCTCCCGCAAAATTTTTGCAGGAATAAAATAATGAATTATATCGCCAGTCTAGTGGAATTAAAATTCTTACATGATTAATTACGATTGAAGAGTTTAGTAACAGCAAGATAATTGAACGAGTGCCGGGGCACATGCTACGAATAAAGTAGTTTTTACTCTTTTAAGTGGAAGTCACAGTTTATGGGTTCAGAAGTTTGACTTTTTCAACGTGATGTCTCGTGTTACGTCTTAGTTGGAGACCCGGCCCAGTGTCGGTCTCCTTGTCACGGGAGTCTCAAAGTCCAGACATGGATATAGAGTTTCGGACCATGTCCCTCCGCGGGCTGTAGAGTAGAGAGAGAGAGAGAGAGAGAGAGAGAGAGAGAGAGAGAGAGAGAGAGAGAGAGAGAGAGAGAGAGAGAGAGCGAGAGAATGACAAGTGACGTACATAATTTAAGTTGCATAATATCAGTAATGGGCCACCAGCATAGCTGGACTTCTGTTCGGGAGGCTGAACTCGGGCGTGGGTTTGAATCCCGCTTGGACTGATTAACCTAGCAGTTGATACAGCGTCGATATATCGTTTAAAAGATATAAGTAGGCCTGTCAGGGGTGATAGCGATAGTCGTGGTCGTGTTCATGGTGCGGTAGTAGTAGTAGTAGTAGTAGTAGTAGTAGTAGTAGTAGTAGTAGTAGTAGTAGTAGTAGTAGATCTGTAGTATTAGTAGTAACAGCAGTAACAGCTGCCTCGTCTGTGGCTCGAGTGTTTATACGCTGATCTTCCATCCACACGGCCCGATTTCGATCTCCGATCAGATCGTTATGGAATTTGTGATGAACAAAGAAGACGTTGCTGCTAGGAGTACTTCCGTTTCACTAAATTATATCATTCCACCAACATTCTCCACCTTCCCTCATTTCATCTATATCTGAAATAGTTAAAAATAGGCTGGGATAAAATCTTGGATGTAGGCTACTAGTCTACAGTTTTTCAATGCTGATAAAGAAAGGGCTTGGGCCTATGAGCTGTGTGCCTTAATTAAGTAGGTACATCCGTCTGATATATATGATATGGTATGATATGATATGGTATGATATGATATGATATATGATATGATATGATATGATATGATATGATATGATATGATATGATATGATATGATTGATATGATATGATATGATATGATATGATATGATATGATATGATATGATATGATATGATATATTTCGTCACAGCACTTCTCTACATGTAATGGTGTACTTCACATTTCTCTGTATCCGGTGCCACCATTAACATATTACACTAACACATTATTTGCAGTACGCGTTGCGTCTACACAAATACTCCCATGTACCTTTTTTATTACATGGTCTAATCTTCCCTTAAGTATTTCCCCTACATTTCATTTGCTATTCTCTATTTGTTCATTAATCATTATATATATATATATATATATATATATATATATATATATATATATATATATATATATATAGGATATATGAAGCCTCCAATTCCAAAACTGTCTACATCCATTCTTAACAATTTTCAGGAAATGCCAAAAACTGAAAATTGTTTGCAGTATTCGTCATATTTGAAGCTTATTTATGGAAGGAAAGAGGGAATTTAGGCACAACATTCATTAGAAAATTGCTAGAGACATTTAGGTAGATGACGAAACTGCCATTATCTCAATTTTTTTAAAAATGGATTTAGACAGTTTTGGAATTGGACGCTTCATATATATATATATATATATATATATATATATATATATAATATTATATACTACTTTCAAACCCCCCTTTCTCCTCTCTCTAACTACTATTCACTAAAATCTTAATTTCACTTTTTTCTATAACTTATCTTATTGCATTATTTGTCCTATTTGTTCTTTGACCTTTTCTCCTATCTTTCTCTTATATTCATTTACTGTTCCAACGTTTATGCTGTCACTTGTTCACTTCTCTTAACCCTTTTTCACTATTTTCACTCTTTCCTATTTGCGCTCATTTTCACTTTCTCACTATTCCGCTTACACCTAATCCTTTCTCACTATTCTCACTTCATATAAATACTTATATTTTATCTCTACACATCTGATTATACACTTCCTCTCTCCCCTATACTTCTCGATCTTTTACAGTTCCACTTTACTTGCACTTTTTGATCACATCCCCATATTTTTAATCATATGTAATACCTCTGCCATATTCTCAGCTGTCGCAGGTTCTGACCTTTCTTTACTGTTCGTCTCCTCCTTATTTCTATCTGTATTTCTTTCTATTTATTTATTCTTCTATTCCTCTTTTATCCCCCCCCCTACGCTTTCACTTTCACATACTAGATTTTCACCTACACTCGCACCCTTATTCTATTCACTACTTTCTTCCCTATCACTTCCTGACTCTTGGATTCTCTTTTTATCCCCACACGTCTTTTTTCTAGCGCCCGTGTTCCTTGTTCCGTTATTGTCGCCATTTCTTCTGGAGTACGCTAATCTTACCGCCATCGTATGTAGACTAGGAATCCACTTACGCTGGCTGATCACGACATTCGTCTGAGAATGGAACCTGGCTCTGTCACAGCTGACAGGCTGGCCCAACTATCAGCATCGGATTCACCAGGTCACCTATAGGAATTGGGCAATCATGACTAGACTACTTGTAGGCCTATTGGATGCACAATGGACCATTGTAAGCATAAGTGCAAGGTATCATACGGGGTCCGGTCTTAACAACTTTTAACCAACTTCCTTTAGAACATAGACTTTTACCAAATTGCCGGTGTTTTAAGAATTGTTTAAAAATACGTTTTTGGGAAGAATATTTATTTTAATTCTCAGGTGATTATTTATTTCATGGTTTCAAACTTTTTCTTCTTCTTGCCCAAAACTTTGTTATCTTACTATATGTTCTTATTTTGCTTTCTTTCTTTCATAAATTCTTGTGTTATTGTTTGTTTTTCACAGACTGTAGTTTCATGACTTTTCAATTATATTGTATAACATATGTACATATGTATGTGTTCTTGTATAGCCCCTACATATGAGTTATACTAGTTGGGGCATAATAAATTAAAAAAAAAAAGCCAAGCCAAACTAGGTGATAAAAGTAGCCCACAGACAAATGCAGTGATTATGATGATAATTTATCTTAGAAGTGACCTTCATCTGTATACAAATCAAATTACTTTTATTTTATTTCGAAGTCATAAGTAGGCTAATAAATTCTACATTCCTGGTCATAAATATTCAAAAGTTCCGGTTCGGTTTTTGGTTTTAATCGCCTTTTAAAAATCCGGCATCTTGATATATCCTGTAAAAATAAACTCTATAAAGCTATAATTGTCGTCATATTTACTTACGCAGTAATCATTATTGTTACATTTTCGATGGTCTCGCGGCTAGAGCCCGTGAACCGGGTTCGATCCCCGGTGTACCCCCAATTTATAACTTGTATTGGGCAAGCCCGTGGTCCAGGTAACACAGGGGTTTTCTCCGGGAAGCTCCGGTTCCCCTGTGGCATCCCAAAAAATCTCCATAATCATCTCATCGCGGGTGTAGTGTAGACCAGCCTCCTATGGCGCACCCTGGGCAACGACTCTGACGGTAAATTGGTCTAGATGACTGGTTTCATATATGACGTCAGCCAAGTACTCGCCATTGGTTAAAAAAAACATTTTCGATCCTCCACGTTTATTAGGGTACATATCTCGAAAACCTTTCTGAGATATCTACGTAAAGTCGTAGTACATGAAAAAATTATAACATAAATAATAATAATAATAATAATAATAATAATAATTATTATTATTATTATTATTATTATTATTATTATTATTATTATGCATTGTCAGTAGTTTGAATCAGAATAACTCTATCTAACTTATCCTTCAAGTTTAAAATCAGTCTTCGTCCTCCAGATTTGCAATAAATCGTGTAAACATGTATTTTAAAATTCAAGTTTTCAATTTATGAATAAGTCATATGCATTTTTGAGTGTTTAATTTGCTCTTTATTTCATTAATATACGAGTATTTATCTAGAAAGGCGTAATCTATTAAGTCTATAGCTCTAAGAAACTACATTTTATGCTATCTGCTCAACCTATCATCATCATGAACGATTTTGGATTACGTTCCAAGCTCCTATTCCGCTACTGATCTTCAAAGTGTTCTTCAACACTCACCAATTCTTGGTCTTCGCACATCTCTTCGTCCTATAGTTTGATATGAGACATTGTGTTTAAGGATGTCTTCTGTAACTTATTTTATGTTATCTTTCCAGTTTTGTGGGTGTAATTTAAATTCTTTTGGTATATTATGCACTTCGAATGTTGAGAGAGGTGGCATATGATGATAGAGACTGGATTAATCTTGCTCAGGATAGGGACCGATGGCGGGCATATGTGAGGGCGGCAATAAACCTCCGGGTTCCTTAAAAGCCGTAAGGAAGTAATAGGCTAATTTATTATTTTGCCCCTTGTCGAAAAACTTCTACAGGATATTACAAAGAATTTTGTTTGTGTTATTTAAATTCGAGCAGAAATATTGAAAACAAATTTAGTCTACCTGTGCTTGCAATATAATCTAAAACAAAAACGATAAGATGCAAAAAAAATTCTTAGTAATTACGTTTAAATCCTGCCCCGAAATAAAACCTCAAGGATAAGGGGAAAGATAAAAGGAGTTTTGTGTGCGTGTGTTTTGGCGTGGTACCCGCATCACTGGAGGTCTTAAGTTTCAGGATAGATTAGCAGAGTTGCACAGTGAAGTCTGCTAGTCTTGAGGAAGGGATGAGGGTTGAAGGATGTTGGTAGGGTGTGAGAAGTGGGTTGGGTTGAGGAAGGAAGGAAACTTAAGAGAAGATTCTCATGGAAGGAAGGAGAGAGGATGGAAAGGATGAAAATCTGTGTTAATGTCTGTAATATGTCTTCATGTCTCGTCTCGCAGTTGCTGTGTAGCCCTCGTGTATCAGACTTGCAACACCGGTACAGTCGTACGCAAACACGCTACAAATAGCACAAGTCATAATTCTTCCTTCAGTATCAAATAAACAGTGCAATTTTAATAGCACTCACGTTTCCGTCCTCGTAACAACAAAAGTACTGTGATGTTAACTTGAAATCGATTTTCAAATTTTGACGAGCATTCAGTTCAGCATTTCTAACACAGTAAAGTTATATATTATTATGATGTACCGAAGTAATCACTTAGGGCCATATTCATAGACATTCTTAGCGCGGGCTTCCGGTGGATGATCAGCGAACTAACGTTTTTCGTATTCATAAACCAATGTTAGCGATATACAGTAATATGAAGAGTCCACTGCAAGAATGATGGATGTCACTTTCTTGTCGGAAATGAACCAAGACTGTCAATGCATAGCTTAAGACATATAGAATGCACATAGAGAGTTATATAGCATTAACACTGATAGTCATTGTCCACTAATGATAGGAAAATCACAGTTAAACTATGAGCGCTAAGCATTTCAAACTTTCAATTGCTTCTCCTGAAAAATGTATTCCAAATGACATCCATCATTCTTGCAGTGGACTCTTCATATGATATGAATCGTGTACAAGTAATCACTCGATAGCCGGGACTAGTTTAGCACGCTCGTAGTGCGGACTAGCGAAATGTCTATGCATAGCACCCTTAGTGATTTAAAGACGGCGCTTATTCCGTCGGATCCCGGTCACTTAGTCACTCGTAATGAGTGCACCTCTGCACATGTGTGGACATTGTGCCACTGTCATACGTCTATGACGTAGTGCATGAGGGTGGACCACTAGAGGGAACCCAAGAGGTGGAACTTAAACTGAGAGGATTCAATCCGGCATCGGAATGGGAATCCGGTGTGCCTTAGTGGATAGAGCGTCAGCACGTAGAGCTGAAAACCCGGGTTCAAATCCCGGTGCCGGAGAGAATTTTTCTCTGTTCCACTCATCTTTCACCGTAAAAGTTGTTTTCGGCAATCTCTCACTGTCTCAGTATGTCAATAATGAGTTGTAAAATGTATTGAGTGTACGTATGCGTAAGTGTCCATGTTTACATCTACGTTTATTACGCATATTTTAGGATTACGTTATATAATATGCATATGGATGTATGTATATAATGTAGGGGAGAGTTGGGTAGTATCGGACATCGGGTAATATCGGACAGTGTGTTTCTTTCATCTACCACCATATGGTAGTACCTGAATGACATGGTTACGTTTCTGTATGCGACATCACAGAAACGTAACCATGTCAATCGGGTATTATCATCGTGTGGTAGATGAAAGAAACTCACTGTCCGATATTACCCGATGTCCGATACTACTCAACTCTCCCCTACTCGTATGTAAAGTGTGCATACAGTATAATATATATTATGCATGCATGTATGTATGTATGTATGTATGTATGTATGTATGTATGTATGTATGTATGCATGCCTATGTATGTGTGTATGTAGACTATGTATTGGTAGGACCTTATTTTGATTTCACTCCTCGAATCAGTCTCAATCTTTATATATATATATATATATATATATATATATATATATATATATATATATATATATATAACATATATTTTTCCGCCGTCGTCGTCGTCGTCGTCATCATCATCACTTTTGAATTCCCTTACTCTTGCTTTACCTTCTTACTCCTCATTCATATAAAGACTGAACAGTAAGTAATATAATTAATTTCAGGGGGTTATTCTTTGAAATATTCAAACAGAAATGTTTAATACAATTTTGATGGTTTTCGCTTCCTTTTCAAGATGAAAATGGTTTTATATGAAACATTTCATAGCGTGTTTTGGGAAAGTCATTGATTTAATTCCCAACATGTTCAATCAGTTTAAGAGAGCAGTGTATTGCGATAATAAATGATTGAAAACATTTTAGTTTTCTCCTTTAAACGTGCAGTAATTTGATCTGACGAATGTAACATTTTAAAATTTCTGCACAGATGAAGGACAAAACTAAAATTCTTTCAATCATTTGTTATCATAATGCCCTGCTCTCCTAAATTGGGTGAACATATTGGGAATTAAATCGATGGCTTTCTCAAAACACGCTATGAAATATTTCATGTAAACAAGTTTTTATCTCGAAAAGGAAGCAAAAACGAGCAAAATTATATTTAACTTTTTTGTCTGAAATATCTAGAAGAATAACCCCCTAAAATTAATGAAATTACTTACGGTTCATTCTGTAGGCCTTATGTTGTTTAGTCAACTGTCCGAACACAGGTCTGAACCTCACAAGTGATACCAAGAAGACACCACTTATGAGGCAACTAGGTCAGGAGATAATGGTGTAGGATGGCCAGTTCGTTTCCTCCTCCATAGCATACATCGCCGACTAGCTACTGTACATATTACACTAGTCAAACTTCAGATGCATACAAACAATAAAATTATTCTTCCTCTGACACACATCGTGAGGTGAGATGTAGGCCTCCTGCCTGATAATAGATGTAGGCTACATATCAGGCAGAACTCACAGGATTCTGTCTATGTAATGCATTTTTATGTAATATAATGTATATGTATGTATGCATGTATTGGTAGGACCTTATTTTTATTTCACTTCTCGAATCAGTCTCAATGTAATATTTTGCCATAGTCATCATAGTCGTCGTCATCGTCATCATCATCATCATCATCATCATCATCATCATCATCATCATCATCATCATAATAATAATCATCATCATCATCATCACTTTACTTACTCTTGCTTTACCACCTTATTTCCCATTCATATAGTTATCAGATGTTTCATAATCCCACACACAAACTGGGAAGGGAAACATTTTCTACCGGGCAACATGGGGTTGACTTCTTTGTAGTTAATCGTCATATTGTCTTTCTTTATTATCATTTTCCTAAATCATATGTGTATTTTCCTTGTGATAACCATATTACATTTATTACCTTATATTTACTAATGTTATATCTCTTATCACGTTCTGGAATTCAGATTTTTTCGTTCAATAAGGATTATGTATTTTAACTTATCAGCAGGATTGGTGGCATCAACACATCAGTATTAACTATTAGGCTATTTTGAAACTTACACGAACATGGGATTTTTAGGTTGGTTATTTAACGATGTTGTATTAACTAGTACGTTATTTAACGTCGACGGAAAACAAAACAGCCTACTGTGTGAAACTTCATCCAAGGTTACGGATAGCTGCCTGTTTGAAGAGACGGACGCGGGAGTAGCCTTAATTGCGGTTGGATGAAACAGGTTGTGCATGGACTAATTACAACATGGGCAGACCTCCTTGAAGATAACAAGTTCAATGTGCGTCCCTTCCAATCATAATATCCCAGGAATATCTGGAAAGGCTGTGTCTGCTTGTTAATCCATCTTTCTGTTTCATTAACTCCGAGTTAGGCGTAATACTACAATAAGCCTATAATTACCTCAAAACGTACGGAAAATTTACAGCTGGGAATCAGTTGTCGCAGGAAATGAAATATTATATGTACCATCATCATCATCGTTATCATCATTATCCGTCACTCGAACAGATAGAGCGACAGCTCTCGACGCCAGGGAATCAGGTTCAAACCCTGATGATTCTGAATGGAATTTTGTGTGTATACGAAGATGATATTTGGGGATGTACTTAACTCCTCTGCGAGCAACACGCTGCATTCAGTTCAATTCAATTCAATTTATTAAGCCATTAAACATACAGTGATAGGCTTCGTCACAATACAAAAGAGAAAAAAACATACATATGAAAATACACATATAATTGAAAACAGTAAAGTTTAATTAGAATGAAAACACTTCACTCTTAATGTATTATTTGCAACTAAATGTAAATAACTTTATTTATTAAAGAACAATTTCGTATGAATTTATGTTAAGAAATTCATCTACAGTGTAGAAAGGATTAATTAAAAGCCAATTATAAAATCTAGTTTTGAAACTATTGGTTGGGAACTTGTAGTATTGACTGGGAAACTTATTATATAATTTCATCCCCATGACAGAAAAATTTGTACTAGTATCTACAGTATGGAATATTAATTTGTTCACTATTTCTAATTTCATGATCATGTATATTGGCTACTAATGAGTAATAATTGTCTATATTTTGTCCTATGTAGAGAACTAGGTTGTGTATATATATATATATATATATATATATATATATATATATATATATATAAATTTATGACAGTTGATATCTGTGATTGTTTAAAAAGTGGTCGACAATGTTCAAAATAGTTTGATTGACATAGAATTCTAATGGCTTTCTTTTGCAAAATCTTGTAGCCAAACCAACAAAATAATTATATACAAATACCCTGATTGTCCAATATCATATGTTCACAGCTTTGTATAACAGGGCTTAATTCACATAGGAATAAAATGTTAATACTGTATTGTAATAGTACTCGTATTTTAGGACATTAAAAATATTGCAATTCAAAAAAAAATTAGTCTAGTTGAGATAGAGAATGACTATAATAAGATGCTAAACAAATTATATATGTCATAACATCTATCAAAAGATAAGATAGGTTATTTAATGCTCAGACTAATACCACAGTCTAGTATGTAGCCACGAAGCTTGAGTTTATGTGGCTACTAGGAACAATAGTAGCATTGTCTGTAATGGTGCGATAGTAGCGATCCTAGTGGTTAGCAACTATCAATGGATGCATATTTACTACGTATTGACCTTCGTGACTGTATATACTAGACTGTGCTAAAACCTACAGGCATACAAAACGTAATAATGATATTATAATATTAAGTACAATATTGTCGTAAGAATTTGTTACAAATTTAATTTTAATTATTTAAAAATTAGCATTTCTTTACAATGATAATGTGAACTATTTTTACGAGTCTGCCATGTATTCCAAATCATCATTGATTACTATCAGTACGTTTGAAATAGCGTCTATTTTTAGTCTAAATATTTCCAGAAATTCTTCATCGTCATACTAATTTCATAGATCGTGTTTATTATGCTTTATTTTCTTTTGTTTCCGCGTTCTCAAAAATACATTACTGTATATAACTTAGTAATTCACAACAGTATCAGAGATTCATGTCTAATACTGATTTTTTTTTTATTTTAGTGGGTAATTTTACGACGCTTTATCAACATCTTAGGTTATTTAGCGTCTGAATGAGATGAAGGTGATAATGCCGGTGAAATGAGTCCGGGGTCCAGCACCGAAAGTTACCCAACATTTGCTCATATTGGGTTGGGGAAAACCCCGGAAAGAACCTCAACCAGGTAACTTGCCCCGACCAGGAATCGAACCCAGGCCACCTGGTTTCGTGGCCAGACGCGCTAACCGTTACTCCACAGGTGTGGACCTAATGCTGCTGCTATTTTATAATTTATTCTCTAGATAACAAATTAACAGCGACTGAAAGCATAGAATAGCTTATAAGGAAGATATCCTCCGGATAATACACTATTCCGAGTTCGTACAACATATTTCTCTGGTAGGCCTAACCAAGGAATTAATTTTAACAGGACTTTATTCCGTGTTCGTACAACTGGGCTGGCTGTCTGGTAAAGGCAGATAATCCTACTGGTAGTACCAAGACATCAAGGACAGTACTTGCGGAGTGAAGAAGAAAAGTACCTGTTGTACATTTCTTTTGTTGGTGTGCTTGAGAGAAGAATTGCAGCGTAGCTGAATATCGAGGTTTTTATAATGCTAAATGAGATACTGTACATAAGTGTGCGTATGTTTTATTACCTTGCTTCACGATTTGAATTACAGTGTTAACCTCGCCTACAGTTCCAAAAGGTAGGTTTGGAATTGTTTCTTGTGCTATATCCAGTGATACCCTTCAATTATTGAACTCTGCTGAGGACCACTCATCATACAGATAATACCATTTCGTTTCCCAATGTAACAAAAAAAGAGAAGTTAAGAGGGAGCAGTCATCTTCGTAGAATTCGGATGTGTCAGTGTTCTTCTTGATTCTGTGTCTTGTACATCTTCTAGTGTTGTACCTGTAACGTTTTTAGTGACGTGTTATTCGTGAAATATTCTTCCCTGAACGTATATAGTCTAACGTAAGTAGGTCTACGCGATATTATCTTAACATACATCTTCAGATACTTGCATTCTCATCGAAGTGTGGTTGTTTATTTAATGATCCTATTCAGCTGTAGAGCCTAATGACAATCGGTGACATTGTGATAAGGTGGTCTTGGAGCAGTGATGTAACAATGTCCACAACCACTTTGTTTCCATTGAATTCCATAAAAACTGTCGGATATTGACCCCCGATCCTTGAAAATATTTTCCAATAGACCATGAACATAAGATTTTTTATTGAAAGGAACCGCAATTTTTTTTCCCATGGTAACAAAAAGGAAAAGTTCAGACTTCGTAATCATCTCGTCGTCTTGCATACAATTCCTATGAGTCAGTGCTGTTCTCGATTCAGTGTCTTCTAGTGTCGTACCTGTGAAGCTTCAGTAATGTGCTATTAAACACTCATCCTCGAACTGATGTAATGTAAGTACACTAAGCCTATATCCTAATATACTAATACTTGTAATTCCTGAAGTAATAATTCTTATAAAATTATGAAGTGTGGTATTTATTCAAGTATACTTTTCAACTATAGAGCTTAATCAGAATCGATGACATGGTGATACTGATAAGGTAATGGTTAGAGATAGTAGATTTTCGTAATCACGATGAATGCAAAATGTGCCAAAATTCTTTCAAAATAAGTAATTTTATGTTTAAAAGCATGTTAAGTAGACCTATATTACTGTAGCAAAGGCGTACGCAAGGGGAGAGATTACCGGGTTTAACCACCCCCTTGAACTACGTTTTTTAATGACATATTTACATTTGAGTATTCTTTAATCCATAATCGTCTTTCCTTCTCTAATTTTCCACTGTCAGAGTAACAAAATCTATATCGACATAAGCTTTCAACATAATCCCTGTGCTTGGTGCTGCGGTACGTTCGAATTATAACAATGCTATCTTTATTACAGAGAGACCTACTGACTAGTACTGACCTTGTAATAAAATAAAGCTGATACAATATGAAACTGAACTTGTTGTGAAACATTTTGAAAAGGTTGTTTTGACAGTTCTGCAGTACAGATGTTAAATATTATGCATTGTCGATTTTAAACTAAGTTTAAGAGCTGTACTAATCAGCTCGTTAGTTTGAGTTCTTACTTTATTGTGAAACGTTCGTTTAACGTATTTAAATATAAACTTCTTGCGTGAATGTAATAATGACACAAGTATTTTTTATTATACAAGATTAAACAGAAGTTAAAATTTTTGTTAAAAGTTTGATGGTTGTGAAAAAATTACGTTTCAAAGATTTTATAAGAATATTCACGAATGTGTTCTATTAGAACATAGTATAATATTAATACATACACCGTAACATAATAATATAATAATAATAATACACAAATTTTAAAATACCGATAATGTAAATTGTAAAAATTATAATAATGACCCTTCCCGTTGACAAAATTAAGTACAAAATGCGAAATGTAGGGTCTATGTATATCTGTGCAATAAGAGCTACGAGTAAATGGTATTTTACGAGAAATTGTGTTGTTTTTTAATTCGAATCTATTCAAAGGCCCCTCCACATACAAATTCTTAGGCCTACATTTCTTAAAAATAGTTTGGTCTCTCCTCAATGTTAGCTTTCACAGTATAAATAACGCAGAAATGTGACTTACCTGACATGCTCTTTGCTGTTATCAATTCCGTTTTTCGAGTTTTAGACTAAAACTTCTACAGTATGAAGAACGCAGGAATGTGGCTTACTGATACCCTCTTTGCTGTTATCAGTACCGTTGGACTCGTTTGTTCAATAATTTACGCTCTTTCACCAGTATTTTTTGGCAGTTTATATCGTTTACACCCTGTATATTAAAATTTTAGATTCGTGGGTGTTTTATGAAACCATAAAAAATTGTTTTAATAATTATAAATTGCTGAAATTGTTGACTTCATTTTTTCACTAAACATTTCGTGTTAACACCAGTTCTGAGATAAATGGGAATTTAAATTGTTTTTTAGAATGTTCCTTTGAAGAATAAAATCATTTTAATTTCTAAAACTAAGCTTTTGGTGGGACTATATCTCATCCTACTTTTAGCAATTGAATAAATTTTTAAAATTCAGATCCACACAAGTTTATTTGAAAATAATCTGTGTACAACGAAATTGGACGAATATTGTTTATATTCATATCTGGGAGCGAATTATAATTTTATTTTAACATGAATGACAGTTTGACTAAAAATGAATTGTCGCGGAAAATTTAAAATATGTTACGAGACGGTATGAGTTTTCTTTATGCCAATTTATGAAAATGTTTTAAGGAAGACAAACATATTAGTGATTAAATTATTTACTATCCTCTGCATAAAATGGACATAAGCCTAATGATTGTATAAACACGCTTCCAAAATGGTATGAAATATGAATTGTAGTGCCCGAGTAAACTTCTAAAACATATCTATTTGCGAATGTAAGCTTAATACTGTTTTTTTTTTGTCTCGTTAAGAACAAATAAACGTAGATTCTGTTCCTTACTTAAAACGTAACTTGTACAATTAATACGGTGTCCGAACTAATGGTTGTTCTGACATGTCTAGACTACACAATAGGTAAATTATTACTTTTAGAAGGCGGTGGTGTTTTTTATGTGAACGGAACAAGAAGTATGGGTAAGAGATTTGTCTTATGTTCTAAAGACTTTTAAAAACGGACAATGTCTTAATTTTCTAAATTGTGACAGTGCCATTAATTTTATGTCTTTTTTAAAAACGTAACTCCCGACTTCAACCATTCTGCTTCAACACAGTTGAGATCCAGTTTACGACATCCTCTTTCCCCCGGCTACCATCCAATGCCCTTTCTCTCTCCTTGCCTCTTAAAGTTAAGGAGTGGTGACCTAAGTTACCTAAGGTAACTTAACCTGTATTTAAGACAGCCCCCCCTCATCTTCTCTCTCCCTTCTCCGCATCATTTTAAGGCATCACAGAGTTGGCCAGTGTAATAATGATGGACTGCAACTATGTTACCTTTTTTTTTGCTTCTTTTTTCTGTCTATATTTTTCCCCTCCAATAGTGGGTTGACCTTGTAAAGCTATGTTGCCAGATTGTATTCACAGTATAGGCTAAGCAAATTCCCGATTTTGTTTGGTTTCTACAAGGATGTTGACTCTTTTTATGGCTATATTACTTGTCAGTGAACTGTGTTTATTACTCACATCTACTAATTCTTTCTCTCTGAATACGCCATTAATAGGAGTTAATTCTTGTCTCAAAGATCCAATACAGGATGGATATAACCTACATTATATAGATACAGTATATTTATTTTTTAATAGTTGATTGGTTATCACAATTTGCAGTCTAGTATTTTTAGGTTTTCTCTGTCTGTCATATTTTCTTCTGTACCTTGTATGTTAGCATATCCAAGTATAATCCAGCGACCTGGGTTCGATTTTCATCAGAGCTCAGGAGATTTTTCTCCTTGTAGGCCTATCAGTGCTATGTAATCGGTATACTGAACTTCCGCCTTTAGGCACTGACCTCTAATGCTAATTGTATGTTAACAAATTACATCTATTGAAACGTTAAATGTTACCATTTAGCATGGCATTAGTATCAATGGACTAAAACTCCACGATTTAGACTATGATTGCATAGTTTCGACTATGACTGCATAGTTTCAAATATAACTCCACGGTTTCGGCTATGACTCCAAGGTTTCGACTATGACTGCATAGTTTCGACTATGACTCCACGGTTTCGACTATGACTGCATAGTTTCGACTATGACTCCACGGTTTCGACTATGACTGCATAGTTTCGATTATGACTCCACGGTTTCGACTATGACTGCATAGTTTCGACTATGACTCCACGGTTTCGATTATGACTCCACTGTTTCGACTATGAGTGCATAGTTTCAAATATAACTCCACGGTTTCGGCTATGACTCCAAGGTTTCGACTATGACTGCATAGTTTCGACTATGACTCCACGGTTTCGACTATGACTGCATAGTTTCGATTATGACTCCACGGTTTCGACTATGACTGCATAGTTTCGACTATGACTCCACGGTTTCGATTATGACTCCACTGTTTCGACTATGAGTGCATAGTTTCAAATATAACTCCACGGTTTCGGCTATGATTCCAAGGTTTCGACTATGACTGCATAGTTTCGACTATGACTGCATAGTTTCGACTATGACTCCACGGTTTCGACTATGACTCCACGGTTTTGACTATGACTGCATAGTTTCGACTATGACTCCACGGTTTCGACTATGACTGCATAGTTTCGACTATGACTTCACGGTTTCGACTATGACTGCATAGTTTCGACTATGACTCCACGGTTTCGATTATGACTCCACTGTTTCGACTATGAGTGCATAGTTTCAAATATAACTCCACGGTTTCGGCTATGATTCCAAGGTTTCGACTATGACTGCATAGTTTCGACTATGACTGCATAGTTTCGACTATGACTCCACGGTTTCGACTATGACTCCACGGTTTTGACTATGACTGCATAGTTTCGACTATGACTTCACGGTTTCGACTATGACTGCATAGTTTCGACTATGACTCCACGGTTTCGATTATGACTCCACTGTTTCGACTATGAGTGCATAGTTTCAAATATAACTCCACGGTTTCGGCTATGATTCCAAGGTTTCGACTATGACTGCATAGTTTCGACTATGATTCCAAGGTTTCGACTATGACTGCATAGTTTCGACTATGACTCCACGGTTTCGACTATGACTGCATAGTTTCGACTATGACTCCACGGTTTTGACTATGACTGCATAGTTTCGGCTATGACTCCACGGTTTCGACTATGACTGCATAGTTTCGACTATGACTTCACGGTTTCTACTATGACTGCATAGTTTCGACTATGACTCCACGGTTTTGACTATGACTGCATAGTTTCGACTATGACTCCACGGTTTTGGCTATGACTGCATAGTTTCGACTATGACTCCACGGTTTCGACTATGACTGTATAGTTTCGACTATGACTCCACGGTTTCGACTATGACTATATAGTTTCGACTATGACTCCACGGTTTCGACTATGACTGCATAGTTTCGGCTATGACTCCACTGTTTCTACTATGACTGCATAGTTTCAAATGTAACTCCACGGTTTCGGCTATGAGTTCACGGTTTCGATTCTTGGCTCCACCGTTTCGACTCTTGACTCCACGACTCCGACGACTATTGACTTCACGACTTCACTCTTGACTTCACGGCTCTGACACTTGACACCACGGTTCCGACGAGTCTTGACTTGACGGCTCCGACGACTCTTGTCTCCACGACTCCGACGACTAGTATTCACTGCTCCGACAATTAACTCCACGGCTCCGATGACTCTTGACTCTAGTTCCAACTCTGGATTCCACACTCCGACTCTACAGCGTCTGAATATGTATCCTATTTTTTTGTTCTGTGTTTCAAACGGTGGCCTTGTCCTATTCTGACTACCTAGCCTACTTGAGTAAGAGTTCCGCTACTCCCAGAATAGACGACGATGATTTCGTTGATAATTGACTTATAAAAATTAATTATGGCTTTGTCATTTAACCGACTCCTTAAAATCACTTAAATTGTTGTTAAACAAACTAATTAAAGATTAAACTTTCTACAAATCCATCGGTATAGTAATGACATTACGTCTGGATTTCGTAACACTAGAGCATGTTCCCCATTAGGCAGGTGTCTGGCTAGGTTACTTCCTTTATAAGAACCGCTATGTGCTATGCAGACGAAAATAATTGCAGGTTTTTGGAACTCCCTCATTGACTATAACTTCCACTTCCTGTGTCACAAACACTGCATTAAAAGCTGTTGTCTATTATCAATTGACGGGAAAGGATAATGTAAAATCAATATAGCCTACAAGTGTAATTTTCCAATGTCGGTGTCCAATTAGGTGTAATTGGTAATCAGATGTAATATTACTTAGCCTATTAATTATAATTGGTAATAATACTCATCTGCCTCGACCTAAAGAGAATAAAATCGAATTATTATGTGTTCTTATTTTATAAAAAATAGAAAGTAGAAATTTAATACAGATCTTTGTAGTAGGTAGTGGTGGTGGTGTTATGTTATGTTATGTTATGTTATGTTATGTTATGTTATGTTATGTTATGTTATGTTATGTTATTTATGTATAGGCATATATATATACACATATACACAAAGTGTAATAGATATAAACTGCCAAAATTATACAGACTGTACATCTCGGTGTACTAAACATATGTAATAGTGTTAGTAAGCTTAGTAGCAACGGTAGTGGTAGTGATGGTAGTAGTAGCAACAGTAGTAGTGGTGGTAGAAGTAGCAACAGCACTAGTAGTGGTAGTAGTAGCAACAGTAGGCCTACTAGTAGTGATGGTGATGGTAGTGGTAGTAGTAGTAGTAGTAGTAGTAGTAGTAGTAGTAGTAGAGGTAGTAGTGATAGTTGTAGCAACAGTGGTGGTAGTAGTAGTAGTAGTAGTGGTGGTGGTGGTAGTGGTGATAGTAGTAGCAACAGTACTAGTAGTGATGGTGATGGTAGTAGTAGTAGTGATGATAATAGTAGCAACAGTAGTAGTAGTAGTAGTAGTAGTAGTAGTAATAGTAGTGGTGATAGTAGTAGCAACAGTATTAGTAGTAGTAGTAGTAGTAGTAGTAGTAGTAGTAGTAGTAGTAGTAGTAGCAACAGTGGTGGTAGTGGTAGCAACAGTAGTGGTCGTGGTGGTGGTAGTGGTAGTAGTTGTAGCAACAGTACTAGTAGTGATGTTGATGGTAGTAGTAGTGGTAGTGGTGATAGTAGTAGCAACAGTAGTAGTAGTAGTGGTAGTGGGTAGTAGTAGTAGTAGTATGAAATGATGATAATAATAATAATAATAATAATAATAATAATAATAATAATAATAATAATACAGTTGTGTAATGTTATTTCAGCCCGTCGTTATAGAGGTTACGACCAAAAAGATTTTAGTCGTGAGTTCGAATCGTTTCATCGGATGGATATACTATAAATTTATTACTAATGTAATGTCCTGTAGTAGCAACAGTAGTGGTAGTGGTGGTGGTGGTGGTGGGTAGTAGTAGTAGTAGTAGTAGTAGTAGTAGTAGTAGTAGTAGTAGTAGTAGTATGAAATGATGATGATGATGAGGATAATAAAGTACCACGAACTCAAACAAAGATAAAAGAAAGAAAGGAAAGCCTAAAATAAAAAAATATATATAATTAATATCACTACCCAAAAAAATAATACAAAATAATATTCTCATAAATAAAATACTGGCATATTCAGCTAAAAAAATTAATGCGAAACCACCTCTTCTATATTCAACATTAAAACCTGAAACCAACTCTGATTCACCCTCAGCAAAATCAAAAGGAGTACGGTTGGTTTCTGCCAAATAATAATAATAATAATAATAATAATAATAATAATAATAATAATAATAATAATAATAATAATACAGTGGTGTAATGTTATTTCAGCCCGTCGTTATGGAGGTTACGACCAAAAAGATTTTAGTCGTGAGTTCGTATAGTTTCATCGGATGGATGTACTATAAATTTATTAATAATGTAATGTCCTGTATTTTCGTAAATTAAAATTCCGCGTCATATTTACCCTCGCTATCACAGGTTCATCGTGTCTCCGTTTATTGCCACGTTTATAGCTCAGTGCTGGCGCACTGTTTTTCTACCCAAGCGTCATAATGTTATGATGAGGGAATCGGAAATAAGTTAATGTGAGAAAATCTGCCCAAAATGTATCAGGATTGAAATGCAGCTATGAAAACTGTATACTTATGAACAAATTTGAACAGCCCATTAATATGTCTGGAAATGCAAGCATCTTACCTGGATACTTCAGTTCACTGTTGTATGGGATGAATGCTGGTTGGAGCAGTTTTTCGTCGTTTTTTTGTTGCGCATTATTACAACTTACACCGAAATACGCGATATCAGAGAAGTACAAGCGCTGTTTAACATAGCTGATATAGAAACAAACTGAGGGTAGAATTCTTCCCTTCGCACGAGAACCAGCAATCCTCTGTCACCCCCTTAAACATTTTACACGCTTGTAATTTTTTTAGAAAGTTCATGGCGAATTTTACAATAGCGAGAAAAAGGTGAGCGCTTTTTAAACTCGAGAGAAAGTTAGTAGGCAGTATATGATTGACAGCGGTTTACTCAAATTTACCCAATTGTCTCCTTGACGGGTTTCAAATCTAAAACAGAGAATTACTTGTTTGAACTAGGAAAATTTCGTAAGGAGTAATATCTTTATAAATAATACATATGCATTGCATTGCAAATAAATACATCAGTGGGTTTCCGAAGTGTTATGAACTGTGTTTGTATTTCTGTTAACTTATGCGTTCAGCCAGATACTTGATTTCATGAAATAGTCTACTTGTACTATGCCAGATTTGATGTTTATAAGTAAGTATTATATTAAAGTATTCGTTTCTCACATTGGTTTGAATAGGTGCGATATCGGTATAGCAGAATGTATAGAATGGAGGTATTCTCTTAATAACTTGAAATTATGACGTAATTCAAAAAGTTCGTATTGAAAAATTAAGAAGGAATTCATGTAAATTGAATAATATATTTCATGTAGATTGAATAATATATCACAAAAGAACTTGAAGTAACGGTCTACGTAATTGAACGTGTTTACATTAATTCGTATGCAAAAACTGCCAATATAAGTGATACCTAAACAAGTTCAACACTTCTCGGATTAGAAGGCAAAAGGAAGTAAATGCTAAACATGGATTTTTAGGTTATGGTTGATTCATATAGGCCTGTAGGATTTTATGCTTGTTTTGATGTTGCTGCTGTCGAATTGCAGGGATGGATAATTGCGTATATTTTTTATATTCAAAGGAAGTAAGTCATAGGCTAAAACTGTGTTCAAACTGGAACATTATCTGAAAATGAATATACTGCTACTAAAGCCTACAATACCAATACCATACCGTATAAAACTATTGTACTCTACTGTAATGTACTCTACTACAATTATATTGTACTTACTATAATATATTATGCTGTATTGTACTCTACAGTAATGTAAGTAATGTTTTGGTGCGGTACGAGCGGACAGGAAGATTAGTGAAGGATTGTATCAGTCTTTTACGAACTTTCAGCTCTCGCTGGTCGTCTAAAATCCACCACTGATACAATACAATACAATACTTGTGCAGAATGAAGATTTAACCTCATACTATCAGTAGGCCTATATCACCATATCTCAATTTTGACCAGAAATAGACATACAATATCTGTGTTCTAAACTATATAGTCGATATAGTGTCTATATTCCACTATAGACTACTATTACTGTATCACACCACACAGTAGGCCTACTACATTACACTGCACTACACTAACTATACCATACCATACTACATCGTACGATAGCATTATATTGCAATATTATACTATACCATACGATAAAGTCGACTTGGTTGGCGAGTTGGTATAGCGCTGGCCTTCTATGCCCAAGGTTGCGGGTTAGATCCCGGGCCAGGTCGATGGCATTTAAGTGTGCTTAAATGCGACAGGCTCATATCAGTAGATTTACTGGCATGTAAAAGAACTCCTGCGGGACAAAATTCCGGCACATCCGGCGACGCTGATATAACCTCTGCAGTTGCGAGCGTCGTTAAATAAAACATAACATTAACCATGCTATAATACTGTATTATGCTTAGACTATACAATATCATACCGTATTACTGTACCACACCACATCGCACAGTACTGAACTACACTAACAGTATCGCGTAATACCATACTTTACGATATTACTATACAGTACTTACCACTATATACTGTATATACATATATATATAGCCTATATGTATATTACATAGTATTATAGAGGCCTAACATAGTACAAGTTATAAATATTACAGTATTACACTATTCCGAAGGAATGGCGAACGGTACAAAAGTTCGGGACAGAAGAAGATAATTATAATATGATAGACAACATAAAGATACAGTATATGGATATATGGATTGTATGCGGAGACTAAGAGAAAGGCTGAAAGTAGGGAAGATTGGGGACTGCTGGGTTTACAGTGAAAGACCTACCCTTGGGCAGGAAGTAGTGAATGAAAAAACCATACCACATAGCCTATACCCTTCTACACTATGTTATTATGCCTACGAGTAGGCCTATAATAGACCACACCACAGTCTACCGCTATACTAACCATACCGTATATGAAGACAGAGTACAAAATGTTACATTGTGACGAGAAAAATAAAAGAAGTCTGTTAATCGCTACGACTAATTCTTTCAGTAGTCTATTTCCAGTGTTGTGAGACTCCGTTTCTTATCAGAAAAGAGGGAAAGACTCAATACCCAAAATTTGGTTGTGAAGATGGTATTTTAATTTCAATTATATCTCCAGAAACTGACTTATTTGGTACTGCAATTCTCTGTGATAGTACGAATATGAATTTAAACTTCTAAATTTAGGAACTAAATAAATATGAGGATAAAGGACAAGTTGATGAAGTTGAATGGAGAAAAAAATGGTAAAAGCTGGCGAAGAATGAGGAAAAAAATTCGGATAGTAACTAGGATTATATATATAAGGGATGAGTGTGGGTGTATGGGAATTTGGAGGGTGAGTTAGGCCGGGTTGTTGGTAAGGGGTACAGTGGGAGGAAGGGGGAAGGGGAGACATGCGAATAAGAATGTGCATATTAAAGGAAGAGGGAACGATGGATCCTGGCCGAAGGAGAAAAGAAAAAAATAATTTATGAGATAAAGTTAAGAGAGGGAGAAAAAGTGTAAGCGAAGGAAGTGGGAGAGAAAGAGAGAGAGAGAAAGAAGAGTAAAAAAGTAGAATCCTTCCTTCCCTAGAATGCTCCATCCAGTTCTCAGTCCACAAGAGGCGTCAGATGGAAGGAGGTCATCTCTTCCTTATAAAAATAGGCACCAGAAGCTTTGCATAAAGTTTATTCCTCTTGGATAAATTCTTCAAAAATATTTTCCTTTGGAAAGGATTTAAAATGAAAGTGGGATAATGATTTAGAATAAAGAGAAGTCATTATCTTAGTGCTAATGTAATGTAAATCTTTATTTTCACATGATTTTGAAAATGTCAATTTCTTCTCCTTGTATGGTTATAACGGAAATGGGGGAAAATAAAAACAACACTTCGTCCATTGCCAGGGCCCAAAAATGTATCTCCTAAAGCCTACATTATAGACTTAAAGTGATTATGAGTTCAGAAATTAAAAGACATGGTAATAAATAAGCACGAATGCTGTAAGTACTTAAAAATGGAACGAAACATTTTAGGACATATCCTCAAAGATAAATGAGTCCCTACTGCAAGGTTAAGGCAGATGTTAAATTCAGTTTCTTAGAAAGCCCTAGCCGTTAATAGAACACTCACTCACTCAATTTCATTTCATTTCATTCATTTAAGTACATACAATTTATCCTATGAAAGTAAGAATCGTGGTTTAAGGCGTCATGCGTAGGACTCGCGTTAAGGAATGTGTACTGGTTCGAGTTCTCATGGGATGAAATTTTTTCATGAAAGTTCGGCCATTGTATGGGACCGGTGTCCAGCAACGTGAAGTATTTGGGGAGCTACGATAGGTAGCGAAATCCGGTTACAACAACCGGTTATAACGGCTGGGGGGATCAACGTGGTAACCACACGGTACCTCCTTTCTGTTGGATTATCGTTCACCTTTGGGGACGTGGTATGTGGACATGAGGCCAGTAATAAAATAACTCAATCAGTATTACGAAACGATGAAAATTTTGACAGTCTGCGTCACCTTCGTAACATCGTTGTTTATGTTTCTGTTACAGTAATTAAACTTCGCAGTTGAGATTTCTTTAGGATATCCTGGCTGTGTTTATGACCTCTTAATGCAAAGCCAGCAAATCATAATGTAAAGTCCACTTAAATTATTTTAACTTATTATACTCGTATATTTTCTTATTGACGCTCGAGTCTTATCACTATGAACAGTAGCTAATACCATTTTATAGAATCTGATTATCCGAAGTGAAAAAGGTAATTGTATTATTTTGGCTATGGAGATAGTTTATTTAGTCCCTTTTTAACTGTAGATGCAACTCATAGACGTGGACAGAACGATACAATGGAATGGAACAATATTTTTCTTTGTTTGAATCTGTTACATAAGAACGCTATACTGTCTACGAGTTGTTTAGTGTCAATTTAATTTATGATAGCGTAATGGATTTGACGAGATGAGTATGGAAATTCGCGGCGAGATTGTGTAATCACTGGAGGTGTGATCATCGATATGGTAATCGAAGACTGTCCGCTAGTAATCTGTAGAGAAAAGTGGTTGTAGCTTTCATTCAAGTATAAGGTCAGAAAACACGTTATTAGTAATATCATGTCTGGACGTGAAATGAGAGGCTCCAGATTCGAATCCTGGGAGAGAAAAATTACCTGGCTGAGGCTTTTTCCAGAGTTTTCCCTCAACCAATTAATTAATTCATTCATTCATCATTCATTCATTCATTCATCATTCATTCATTCATTCAGTGTTCTGCCCAAGGGCAGGTCTTTCACTGCAAACCCAGCTTTCTCCAGTCTTTCCTATTTTCTGCCTTCCTCTACGTCTCGTCATATGATCCATATATATATCTTAATGTCGCCTACCATCCGATATCTTCTTCTGCCCCGAACTTTTCTCCCGTTCACCATTTCTTCCAGTACATCCTTCAGAAGGCAGTTTCTTCTCAGCCAGTTACCCAAACAATTCCTTTTCCTCTTTCTGATCAATTTCAGCATCATTCTTTCTTCACCCACTCTTTCCAACAGAGCGTCATTTCCTATTCTGTCTGTCAATTTCACACTTTCCATTCTTCTCCATAACCACATTTCAAATGCTTCTATTCACTTCTCTTCCCTTAGCCATAATGTCCATGTTTCTGCCCCCATACAATGTCACACTCCATACAAAGCATTTCACTAGTCTCTTCCTTAGTTCTTTTTTTCAGAGGTCCGCAGAAGATACTCCTTTTTCTATTAAAAGCTTCCTTTGTCATTGCTATCCTCCTTTTGACTTCCCGGCAGCAGCTCATGTTATTGCTTATAGTACACCCAAGTACTACACAGCTGTAATTTAGGTTCAGTAGCATATTCCTTAGTATCATCTCCTCTTCAGCTAACAACGCCATATCATCAGCAAATCTTACGCACTTTATTCTTCTTCCTCCTAATATCATTCCTCCCATATTCTGAAAACAGTTCTTCACAAATGTTGGGTAAATATCGAAGTTGGACCCTGGACCTATTTTGCTTAAAATGTAGAGTATGTTGTGAATAAATAAATATATAAGTAAATAAACAAATAAAAAAGCAACCAAACAAATAAATGAAATCCTGCAATTTTTATTTCATTGTTTCCACTCCAATATTGTATCTATCTAAATATTTTATAGATATAGAAATATATTATTTTAAGGGTGCTTTCTGGTTATTTAATGTACTTTAGAGATAAATATCGATTTTAGTGGTCAGTTTCCTTTGATGTAAAGCTATGACAGATCAAGTATGACAATAGTGTCACCTATTGAGAATTAGCGGAACTATTACAAAGTTCGTCCACTTGTATTATAATCTATGCTTTTGAGCTAATGAAGTTCTCTTACACCATCAGAACATTCTAGGTCAGATATGTTTGTACCTTATTAATAGTCCTAAATCAATAAATTATCAAAATTATAGCGATGATATCGATATATCTATAATCACCCTCTACGTGACACTATCTGATTAATGGGTAAACCTTGAAGAAAAATCGAACCGTGTAATGTACACAACAGAGATTCGAACCTACACCTGAACAAAATCAGTTCACTAGTTCCAGTCGTTATCCCGAGTCTGAAAAAATATTTATTTGAAGGTAAAATATTAATTCGGAGGAAATAAGACCCGTAGCCTTTGTGTTCGCTATATATTTTCAGGTTTAGAACCTAGTTCCCTTCAAGACAGAAGTCATTATTTGTTTAAAGCCGCAACCCAAGCTTTATCAGAGTACGTCGGCTTCCTTTCTATTATTTCTTCTTCCACAATTTTTATATTATCATTGCTAAAGAAATCTCAGACACTGCGAGGAGCTTCTGTAATTTAAAACGAGCGTTAAATAATTACCTCGCTATATCGAGGGCTGAAGCTGGGCGTGTCTCGTGGGTTGACACTTTGTTGAGTCAGCGAGTATGATATTCCCCTAGCGGGTGGGTGGCGGCGTGGACTAGGAAGACGGCGGGTGTTCCTGGCAGAGAGATATGGCTCGGGGAAGGATGAGGAATATGAAGCAGTAGAGTAAAAGGATGTAAGAAAATAGACGAATGAGTTTGTGTAAGAAAGAAAAAAACTGGTAAGTGGACAACAATAACTTGACATGCCGGTATCAAGTGACAACAAACCATTCCTTAATGCAAGTTAGTCTGGAAACTTTTGTTGTTGTGAGAGACATTAATAGTCTGTCTACATCAGTAGGTTAATTGCATTATTTAGTAAGTTAAATAGTGGCTTGTACGTGTTGCGGGACTTGTCGCTAAGCCTACTTAGAACATTGTAATCTAAGAGACAATTCATAATAACCCATCAGTAGCTCATTGATGTGAAATAAACATCATTACGATAATAGTTCGATCTTCGTCATCTCCTCTGCCCGGGTAAAAGTAAGATTCTTCAGAAAGTTTTTTATCTCGTTATTCACCATAAGCACAGTTTATCCAAGGATTTTAGTTTTCTTCCTACCCTTCGACTCTGAATGAAAACATAGGCTTTTTGTCTCGTTATTTTACAGCGAGAAAAGTTTATTTATGAAGGATTAAGTTTTACTCTTATTGTAAAATGAACATGCCTCTAAAAGTTTGAGTTTTCCGCCTTCTAGTTCCTCCATTGAAGCAGTTTCACTCCGAACGTTTCAGTTTATCGTCTCATTTACTCTCTCTCTAACAAATATAGTTCATACTTCGAAAATATTTACCTATTAAAAGTTTAGGTTTATTGTCTGCTTATTCTAACATGAGATCGGTTGCCTTCTGCAATTTTCGGAATTTCGTCTCGTTATCCTGCCATAGGAACAGTTGTCTTCCGAACATTTCGGATTTGCGCCTTATTCTATCGTAATAACATTTGTCCTCTGAACATTTCGGGTATTCGTCTCTTTATTCTATCACAGTGACAGTTGTCCTCTGAATGTTTCAGGTTTTCATTTAGTTATTCTGAAATAGTAACAGTTACCCTCCGAAAGTTTCAAGGTTTCGTCTCGTTATTCTGCTATGGTAACAATTGCCCTCTGAAGATTTCGGATTCTCATGTCGTTATTCTGTCACAGTAATAGTTACCCTCTGAATATTTCGGGTTTTCATTTCTTTATTCTGAAACAGTAATATTGCCATCTGAAGGTTTCGGATTTTCGTCTCGTTATTCTACCATCGTTGCCTTCTGGAGCTCGATATTCTACCATGAACGTAATAGTTGACTTCTGAAGATTTAGATTTCGTCTCTTTATTCTACCACAGCAACATAGCTTCTGAACGTTTCGGGTTTTCATATAGTTATTCGGAAAGTTTAGGCCTAACAGTTGCCCTCTGAACGTTTCGGATTTTCATCTCGTTATTTTACCACGGTAACAGTTGCCTTCTGAACATTTTCGGGTCTTCGTCTCCTTATTCTACCACTGTAACAGTTTCCCTGTATAGGTTTCGGTTTTTCGTCACTTTATTCTACCATAGTCACAGCTGTCCTCTCTTCTGGGGTTTCGACTCATTCTGAAAATATAACAGTTACCCTCCGAACGTTTCGAGGTTTTGTCTCCCTATTCTATAGTACCTTGGTAATAGTTGTCTTCTGAAGGTTTCGGATTTTCGTCTCTTTATTCTACCATAGTAACAGTTGCCTTCTGAAGATTTCGGGGTTTCGTCTATTTATTCTACCATAGTAACAGTTGCCTTCTGAAGATGTCGAGTTTTCGTCTATTTATTCTACCATAGTAACAGTTGCCTTCTGAAGCTTTCGGATTTTCGTCTCTTTATTCTACCATAGTAACAGTTGCCTTCTGAAGGTTTTGGGTTTTCGTCTCTTTATTCTACCATAGTAACAGTTGCATTCTGAAGGTTTCGGGTTTTCGTCTATTTATTCTACCATAGTAACAATTGCCTCTGAAGATTTCGGATTTTCGTCTCTTTATTCTACCATAGTAACAGTTGTCTTCTGAAGGTTTTGGGTTTTCGTCTCTTTGTTCTACCATAGCAACAGTTGCCATCTGAAGGTTTCGGATTTTCGTCTATTTATTCTACCATAGTAACAGTTGCCTTCTGAAGGTTTTGGGTTTTCGTCTCTTTGTTCTACCATAGTAACAGTTGCCTTCTGAAGATTTCGAATTTTCGTCTCTTTATTCTACCATAGTAACAGTTGCCTTTTGAAGGTTTCGGATTTTCGTCTATTTATTCTACCATAGTAACAGTTGCCTTCTGAAGATTTCGAATTTTCGTCTCTTTATTCTACCATAGTAACAGTTGCCTTCTGAAGATTTCGAATTTTCGTCTCTTTATTCTACCATAGCAACAGTTGTCTTCTGAAGGTTTTGGGTTTTCGTTTCTTTGTTCTACCATAGCAACAGTTGCCATCTGAAGGTTTCGGGTTTTCGTCTATTTATTCTACCATAGTAACAGTTGCCTTCTGAAGGTTTCGGATTTTCGTCTCTTTATTCTACCATAGTAACAGTTGCCTTCTGAAGGTTTCGGATTTTCGTCTCTTTATTCTACCATAGTAACAATTGCCTTTTGAAGGTTTCGGATTTTCGTCTCTTTATTCTACCATAGCAACAGTAGCCATCTGAAGGTTTCGGGTTTTCGTATATTTATTCTACCATAGTTACAGTTGTCTTCTGAAGATTTCGAATTTTCGTCTCTTTATTCTACCATAGTAACAGTTGCCTTCTGAAGGTTTCGGGTTTTCGTCTATTTATTCTACCATAGTAACAGTTGCCTTCTGAAGGTTTCGGATTTTCGTCTCTTTATTCTACCATAGTAACAGTTGCCTTCTGAAGGTTTCGGATTTTCGTCTCTTTATTCTACCATAGTAACAGTTGCCTTCTGAAGGTTTCAGATTTTCGTCTCTTTATTCTATCATAGTAGCAGTTTCCCTCTTATTTTTTCGGGGTTTCTTCTCGTTATTATATTGTACTATGCTAATAGATAGTTTTCATCTTTTTATTCTGTCGTAATAACAGTTACCCTCTGAAGGTTTCTGGTTTTCTTGTCGGATTCTATCACAGTAACAGTTTCCCTCCGAACGTTTTGGGTTACCGTCTCGTTTTTCTACCATGGTAACTGTTGCTCTATGAAAGTTTGGAGTTTTCATGTCGTTATTCTATTACAGTTACACTTTGGAAGTTTCGGATTTTCGTCCTGTAATTATACAAAAAATACACCGGTCATCAAGTCTAGTCTCTCTTGTGCATATTCGTTGAATGAAGACTATAACTTTATACTACTAGGCCTATTATTATTATTATTATTATTATTATTATTATTATTATTATTATTATTATTATTATTATTATTATTTTAACATTTAGATTTTTCTGAACTTCCACTTCTTTCCTCTGTTACACACGTCGCTTTTGGTAGTAATGTTCTTCACATTTTAATAGTGAAATTTTTATTACTCTTTTCTTTCTCACGAGTTTCTTTTTTTTTTCAAGAAGTACGCTCATTTAAATAAGAGTGTAATATTTTATACTTTCTCTGCCGTTTAATTTTTGTCTTTGTGTACGTGTGAGTGCGTGTGTTTCTGTGTTTGTAATACTCCCATGCCAACTTTATGTTTTCCCTTTTAAATTTCTCAAAAGATGTTTACTTCTTACAAACAAGAGTGATGTACCTCCCCTTTTCACTTCTGCTTCTTACGCATTGCAGACCCTCTCGAGTCTATCCAGCCTCATACATACACATATTGGTGTGAATGTAGTGTTCTACATGATATTTCAAATTAGGTTCTTTATTCTGTCATTTCTTTTAATCAGAGTTAAGACATAGTTGCCTGAATTGAATAAGTTATACTTTTGATATCTGGGAAATCGCATCACAAATTTTTTGTTACTGTTAGTTTTCATTTTAACTAATGACAAATCTCATCGCTTTAGATTGCTGGTACTGTAAATGTGCAAGTAAAATGATGTATTGATACTAGGCCTATTGTGTTACGAAATATATTTCAATTCTTTTTTCAACAAACAGACGAAAGTTACTGTACCATATTCTTAGCACATATGTCTATTTTAATATTGATGTGAATAAATATTATGGAATGTCAAGACACTGTAGATTTTTAATATTTAAATTAAGTAAAAATTACCAAAGTAGGCCTACAGGACTTCCTAATCGGCTCACGACTCAGATGTACGTACGAGTATATCATTCTGTACCAAAGTTTTCTTTTTTCTCCACAGGTCCCTATCCATCCATGATCCAGCCCAATTTTTCCATCCTCTTTTTTGTCATCCTTATTCTGGCCTCTTGTATCCATGAGTTTATATGTCTACTTCTATTTTTCTCTCAGATGGACACGAATCCGACACTTTCCTGGGTAACATTTTCTCTCGCGTTCTTCTCGCGTGTCCATATCAATTCCTTTACTTATACCCCGCAGAATTTTGAACATTCATTTCATCTCTTATAACTTAACTATACAGTGTGATTCTAAAAGATGGACTCAAATTCATATGGCTGTATTTCCTGAACTATACGTTGTATTTGAATTATGTAAATTACATTTGATTATACACACATTAAAGTTTATGGATGTTTAATGTGCGTCTCCCTCTGGCTGCGCTGATAACATCTAGATAGTACAGACCGATTATTTAGTCCTGATAGCTCAGCGACGCGAAAGAGGGGAAGTAATAGGAGTAGTGAGGAGAACTCCGGAGTAGAGATAAGGGCGAGCGGTTTTTAAAGGAATGCAGTACAGCTTAACTGTACTAGAAACATACCGCCCTACCGCACGCATGACATTCGATCGCTCCGAAGGCATGCGAGTGAATAACCCAAGCACCCCTTGGCGTAACTAAATGGACTTGCCTGACCTAGGCGCACATCTCCGGCGACTGTCAGGACTAAATAATCGTACTGTAGCTGAATTCATCCCACACTCAAATATCTAGCATCACTGAGTTCACCGCAGCTGTGATACGGTTCTTAGGTCATTCAAATTTGTGGGAAAGATGGTACTTCAACTGCATCTTTCACGAAGCCCCACAGGAAAAAATCAGAAGGTGTGATATCAGGATACTTCGGTGGCCAGAACTGAAGCGCCAGATCTTCATTCCCCATGCGACCTATCTTGCTTACTACTGACGCTGCTGTGCGCTTAGGAGCGCTCTAGCGGTAGTATTCGAAACTTTAGGATATCCTCTTTCAAATGTTTTGTAGGTGATCCAAACATAACGTATAGTTCGGTAAATATAGCCATATAGTCCATCTTTTAGAATCACAGTGTATTTCTAATCTTCTCTAAATCTGAATGTCTCGCATGACTGCTTTCAAAAAATCCATTTCCAGTAGTTTTAATTTACAATTTTTATTCAGTTTCCATATTTCAGCTCAATATGTAAGTTTAACAGTATTTCTTAATATTGAATTATATGTTTGCATTTTAGTTTCTCTGTTTATAGTTCTACCTTACAAATCACCATTTAGCATTGCAAATACATAATAATAATACCTAATAAAATAATAATAATAATTTATTTATTTATTTATTTATTTATTTATTTATTTATTTATTTATATTTTAATGTGCTGTACAACAGCCAGTGGACAATTACAGTTCAGCACAATGACAATATAAGTTAATAAAAACATTAGCAATGATATAAATTACAATAAAAGTACAATGGAATAATTACTAAAATAATGACAATTAAATAAAATGATAATTTCAAATAAAAGCGTGGAATCATATAAATGAAGACTGGAATCATATAAATAGTATTGCAAAGATATGCAAGATGACGAGGATAATATTACAATACACAACTAAACAAAAGGCATAAAATAATAACTGACATGAAACTCAAAAGTATACACTACGCATTAAGTGGATCCAAGTTCAATCCATGCAAATTAGCATATTTTATACATCTGCAGACCGGATAGAGAGATTTAGAATTTCTATTGTAAAAAAAAATTATGAAATCTTAAACCCATAGCAGGAATAGGAAGACTGATATTGCTTATGAAGGATTCACAATCAATATCACCCTTAATTACTTAAAAAAATAAATAATCAAGATCTTGACGTCTAATAAATAAACTACAGGAATTAAGATATTTACAGTTAATCTCATATTTATAATCGGAATTAGGTAAAAGTCTATAAGAACACAAGGATATAAATTTTCTTTGAATATTCTCCAATTTAGCCGAGTCAGTAGAAGTAATGGAGTTCCAATCAACAGATGTATATTCAAGCTTGGATCTAACCAATGTATAGTATAAAATTAATAGACACATAGGAGTAGAAAAAAAATAAGTTATAGATCTAATTAGACCAAGCATTCTTAATGAATGGGTATCCCTAAATATATTGCACATGATCAAGGAAATATAGTTTATTTATAATCAAGTAAGATACCAAGATCTCTCTTAGTAATTATGACATTACTAAGTGAGTGGTTAAATTAATAATAATAATAATAATAATAATAATAATAATAATAATAATAATAATAATAATAATAATCACCATTCGTTTTTATACCTTTTCCCTTCTTTCTTTTCCCTTTCGTCCTCATCTCCTCGCCCTCGACATCCTTCTCCTCCTCTACTTTCCCTTCCGCTCCTCTTCCACTCCCACGACCCGTTTCTTCTGCCGTTTCGTCAGCCCCCAATTATGATCATAAACTACTGATTGATCATGTGTTTATGTAGTCTGGTCCAAGAAATGGACTTGCCATAAATAAACTCTTGTTAATGTGTGTGTATTATTCGTACTGTACATGATTATTAAAAGCAATTACTTTTATTGCAGGTAAGTGACCTGATTTCATCACGACGGCCTCACTGAATCTCCACGTGGGTCTTCTCTCTTTCCTCTGTCCTCTAATTGGTCAGGGCCGGATTCTGTAGGCGGATTCGCACGATTACCTCCTCAATCAATGCATGTTGAGCCTGTGCTCTCGGGGTAAGTTACATCAGCATTATCGCCTGGTATATAAATTGATGGTTTTGTATGTGAAACTGACTGGGGAATACATGTTTGACGTCACCGGAAAATAAAGAATCGTAGGCCTAATAGAATCTCTCTTACGATGACAGTAATATGGAGAGGGAAATATTTAGATTTATGCTGTATTACCAAACAATGAAATTAGTGTTTTATCGTAGATTTGAGTTCTCGCTTTTATAGGTTCAGGAATGCTTGGAGGATCAATAATCCAAGTTTAATAATATAAGTCGTATTACGAAGCGATATGAATTACAGTAGAAATAGGTCTAGCTATGCAGAAAACTCTCCTTACATGTGCAGAATAATAACTCAGAACATTAATAGCCACTGAATACAAAACATTGGAAGAACACAAGTTCAGTATGTCAAAGATCAATCGATACATTTTTCAATTTATTTCCTGCTTTATAAAATAAACTTTTATTTTTCTTGTGGTGAAAGAATTCCTTAGATATCTCGAATTATGCCTTTAATAGTCGCGTTTGTCACTTTGCATGCGTACCTTAAACTTTTTTTTGTCGCTCGCTTTCCGGAACTTCAAAATTTACCTTTGTTTTCCCTAATTAATCAAGAAAAGTTTAGAGATAATTTAATGAAGCTTTACATGGTTGTGTGATTTCGACATATTAACAACAAAAAATACTACATACTTAAGGTGTAGCATTTTGTTATTTATTTTTAAAGTTCGTAAAATGTTGAAATAATAATACATTATGTAAAGATTGAAGATTTTTTTTTCTGGGAATAAGTGAAAGATTTTAGTTTGCGTTATGCAGTTGTTACAAACATTTTATTTAATTAATATTATTGAGAAACAGTTCTTTGTAAATACTAAAAATACAGAATAAAGCAGAAGCAATGTATTGACATTATGCCAAATTTTATTTCACCAGAACTGAAAGACACTGATATAATATAAAATGTTAAGTTACACTTTACTTCTACAATTGGAAAGATGTACCTCCTCCTTTGAGCAGATAATTTCGAATAACTTTTCAGAACATCGGGGAAGGGGAAAAAATTAAGTATCTAAACATTTTCATCATACCACTTACCTGGATGGAAATGAAATTTGTTCAATAATAGGTATAGAACAATGAGATTCCAGTTGCTTTTTAAAGCATAAATTATATTTTTGAGTGGGAAGTAGATGAAACCTTGTATCAGAATAAAGTAAATCTGTATCAACGGTTTTTAGTGTATCTTAACTTCGTTATACATATATTGATGGTATATAGATTTCTTAAAATTTCGAAGATTGAATTTTGAAATTATTTTTCGTTTTACAACATTGAAGGCTTACTATATTGTTTTCACATGACATTTAAATAGGTGACAGAACTCAAATATTTCAAGCGAAAGTTGCTTCAGAGATATAGAGGAACTTGATTTATGACTCTGTAGGCCTATGCCCCGAAAGACCTTTAGGGTGCTATTCATAGACATTTCGCTAGCCCGGGCTACGAGCGTGCTAAACAGGATTCATATCATATCATATCATATATCATATATCATATCATCATATCATATCATATATCATATCATATCATATCATATCATATCATATCATATCATATCATATCATATCATATCATATCATATCATATCATATATCATATCATATCGCTGACACTGGTTTATGAATACGAAAAACGTTAGTTCGCTGATCATCCACCGAAAGCCCGCGCTAAGAATGTCTATGAATACGGCCCTTAGTGTTGCCTCCGACTTCGTAAGGATGTCAGTCCTGCGTGCTGACCACTTTTGTCCCAAGAAAATATTATTGGTACTCATTTCTGTTAGAATCTGAGTATATCCCAGAGTCGGAAGGATTAGATCAACGGGAAAAAATGCGTGATCCCACCGGTAATCCAATTCGACTTGCAGCACAACATTTTAACTAAGACGTTAGATTTTTTTTTATATTTAGATTTTATTTAATAATAATATATACATAAAAACGTTACATTAAAATACCCCGAAAGAGCAAAGCTCGTGTTCGGGGACAGTTCCGTTACATAGATATACATGCTTTGTAGACAAAATACTTAAGAAAAAAGCCCACATAAAGATGATAATAAAATTATTAAATAATAATACTAGTAATAACTGAGTGAAAAAAGAGACGATGTTGAGATTGATGGATTAATATTAAATTATTATTAGTAGTATAATTAGTGCAGGTCATGTTGATATAGTAACCAAGATAAAATAGAAAAATACACTTAGGATAGAAATAAACTTGTTTTACAATACATGGTACATAATATATATATATATATATATATATACCTATATTTGATATGTTATATTTTGTTACAGCACTAGAAGCTGTGGGTTATTTCTGCTCTATATTTTCTTTCAGATACGATTTATTTATTTTAATCGAATTGTCACCTTTTTACCTTAACATTCACTAGTCCATGAATTAATCATACGTTATAAGTTTTCAATAAATAGTTAATATATGAAATGTTATCTTCTGAGGAAATAGTGAGACATCCATTACTTTACAACGTACCATTGGTACAGCATTGTTTTATAATTTTTCCCCTAGGGACAGTAAAACCTCGTTAATCCGGACTAATTGGGTAATAAGTTGACCGGTTTAACGAAAGTTCGGATTAACTGAACTAACCTAAAAGAACAGTAGGAAGTACATTAAAACTACGTTTATAGCAACAGAACAAAATCTTGCATTCTCGTTTTACTTCTTACTTATACTTTAAACCTTTGTTATGTGTAATCGATAATAATATTTGTTTGTATAATTTAATTACTGTAATGCAATCTTGATGGATTTTCTTTATTTTTAATAGTATAGGTGTAATATTGTAATTATTGTAATTTCATAGTTCTAATGTATTAAAGTAAGTCTTAAACAAGGTTCTTTAATTTTTCCAAACTCATCGTTTTTATTTATTTATTTTTTTTTTTGCCTGTCCGGATTAAGCGAAGTCTGGCTTATCGGGGTTAGGATTAACGAGGTTTTACAGTATTTCAGAGGCGATTTACTGAACCAAACTTACAATTGAAAGATATTGAGTCTGTTAGTCAAATGTTAGCTTGCTTAGTGTCATTAACTTTTTAATTACATTATTAATTTATCAGTCTACTGCTTCCAGTATTTTATCAAATATTATTCTCCTTCTGGATAGAAAGAACGAATTTATAAGACGATTGTTTAAGATAGCTGATAGGAAAACGAAAATTGGATCGTGTTTCCAAGAGTGATTAAATATAATTTGATCTTGTAAAAAGTCCTCCGTGAATTAAAAACAAGATCTGCTAATTAAATTTTCTAGTCATTGTTGTAAGGTTATTAGTGTTGTACTCGAGTGCGATAACTTATCTTATAAAGCGGAGTAACAACAAAGAAGCTGCTGACCTTCAGGGAGTCTAAATTTATTCATGCTATTGTCACACATCTTGTTAGACAAAACACTATCAAATGTTGAGGAATATGATCACACCATAATCATGTACGATGGGGCGGTATCTACAGCAACAAGCGGAAATTATTCATGAAATTATGTATCGTAACGTGTGGACTAGATCGTATAAAGGATATGTATTCCTTCCCTCCCAAACTACTTTAAATCAGCGTTTAATCGTTCGGGTTTCAATTTAACATGTCCCTATGGATGTACTGTATATTACAGGCATAGC